>NC_041063.1:7483024-7793024 GCF_900634775.1 Gouania willdenowi | reverse complement strand
GTTATTTTAGTGTTTTTTTTGTTATTTTAGTGTGTTTTTCTGTTATCATAGTGAGGTTTTCTGTTATTTTAGTGTGTTTTTCTATTATTTTAGTGTGTTTTTCTGTTATTATAATGTTTTTCTGTTATTTTAGTGTGTTTTATTGTTATTTTAGTATGTTTTTCTGTTATTTTAGTGTGTTTTATTGTTATTTTAGTGTGTTTTTCTGTTATTTAAGTGTGTTTTTCTATTATTTTAGTGTGTTTTTCTGTTATTATAATGTTTTTCTGTTATTTTAGTGTGTTTTATTGTTATTTTAGTGTGTTTTTCTGTTATTTAAGTGTGTTTTTCTATTATTTTAGTGTGTTTTTCTGTTATTATAATGTTTTTCTGTTATTTTAGTGTGTTTTATTGTTATTTTAGTGTGTTTTTCTGTTATTTTAGTGTATTTTTCTGTTATCATTGTGAGGTTTTTTGTTATCATAGTGAGGTTTTCTGTTATTTTAGTGTATTTTTTGTTAACAATGTGTGTTTTTCTGTTATTTTAGTGTATTTTCTGTTAGTTTAGTGTATTTTCTGTTATTTTAGTGTATTTTCTGTTATTTTAGTGTATTTTTCTGTTATCAATGTGTGTTTTTCTGTTATTTTAGTGTATTTTCTATTATTATAGTGTACTTTCTGTTATTTTAGTGTATTTTCCTGTTTTTTGTAGTGTGTTTCTTATGCCTGTGTGAGTTTTAAAGCTGGGTCAATGAGGATCTTCTCTCTCCTACATCAGCCGTAAAGAGGAGCATTACATCAGTGATGTTCTGTGATGGGAACCAGAGCAGCACATGTGGTGATTTCCTGTTTCATGAGGAGCAAAATGAAAAGTGGAGTCTGAATGTGGGACGTATGAAGTATGAAGGAGTTCTACAGAAACATGAGTCTCTGTTTGATGTGAGGACGACTGTTAGTGTTCTGTTCTGTTCACAGACTGAATGAGATCAACATTAAATCCACAACAAAATGAACACTTAGGATGAAACTTCATATTGACATTATTCAAGCTTTTTGGGTTTGTCAGTCAAAATGTAACCAATTTAGGTCACATGACAGATGGAAAACTTTATTTGTACCTGATCTGACAGTCACATGATCAACATTGACCAATCAGAGCATTGACACAGGAAAGAATAAAGGACATGTGTTTGTTTACAACATTTTTGGACTCATTTTGTAGAGTTTTTCATCTTTCTGTATTTGTTTGTTGTTTTATAATCATTTAATGTATTTAAGTTGTTTAGTATTCTATTTTTTCTGTATGTAATTTTCTATTCCTTAAACATTTCTTTATGTGTTTTTGTATAAAAATTGCATTTTGTTTGTAATTTACTAAAGAAAAATAAATATTGGTTGCATTTGTGTTAACTATGTGTTTCTGTCGTCATTTTGTTCAGTTTGGGACCAAATCTGTGTATTTATGTTTGTTTTAGAAATAAGTTTGTATATTTGTTGTCATTCTATTTTTTTCTTCATACATTTAAAAAAACGTTTTTCCACACATTTTCTTTGTGTTTTATCACCATTTTGTGTGGTGTTTTTGCAGGCAAAATTTATTTTATTTTATTTTTATTTTTTAAATACATATTTACATACATTATATATATATATATATATATATATATATATATATATATATATATATATATATATATATAAATAATAAGTAAGTGTATGCAGTTTTGTTGATTTTGTGGGTGTGTTTTTTGCAGTCAAATTACAACTTTGTTGGTAATTTAGTAAAATGAAAATTGGGTGCATATGTGTTGACTTTTTGTGTGTTTTAATTGTCATTTTGTGCCTGTTTTGGACCAATTTTGTGTAGTTTTTCTTCTTCATATATTTTTTTTTACACATTTTCTTTGTGTTATATTGTAATTTTGTGTTGTGTTTTTGTAAGCAAAATGTATATTTTTACTTGTAATTTGTTTAAAAAAAAAAAAAAAAAATATATATATTTATATATATATATATATATATATATATATATATATATATATATATATATATATACACTTGTGTGTGGGTTTTACTTGTCATTTTGTGCCAGTTTTGGACAGATTTTGTGTATTTATATTTGTTTTGAAAATCATTTTTGTATATTTTTTGTCAATCTGTTTTTTTTTTCTGTATCTATTTTAAAAAAAATATTTTTCTGACTTTTTTTTAGTTTTTGTTGTCATTTTGTGTGTGTGTTTTTTATAATAAATCAATAATTGGGTGCATTTTTGTGTGTTTTTGGAGTCATTTTGTGAATTTTCTTTGTGAGATGAACATTTTTAGACTGAGTGACATTACAAAGCACTAAATAAACCTCTTTTTGGAGCAGCTACTGTGTATATGCAGATTTTAATCTAAAGTATTTTCCAGTTCTTCTCTGATGATGAACGCTTTGTTCACGCCCTGACTCTACACTTCATTAACACATGAATTATAAAAAGTGTTTAATGTCAAGGGTTTATTTTCTGATGTCACGATTGTTGCTAAAATCACAGTTTGTTGGTAAAAGCCTGGTTTGGTTCTTTATTTTGCCATGAGTGCATCTAGTTTAATCATTTTGACATGGTTTAATTCCATAACTGTGTAAAACACTTCATCTCTCTCTATCACTGTTTCTGAATAACCTTTGAAAGGTTCTGGTCCGTTCCAACTGGTCCACCCACCGACACACGGCACTGCCAGGATCCTCAAAAACATGAGTGTCTCATAACTGCTGCATCTGCTCCCAGTCAGACCTGCTGCTTCTGCTGGCTTCACCAGTTCATTCCAACGCCTTCCATCTGTCACTTCTTCTTCTCTACTTCTGTTTCTGTGTCTGCACAAGTAGAGGAATATATCAAAGATAAACGACACGGCACCAACATGTGAAAACACAGAAAACGACTGCAATAACACACAATATAATAAACAAAATGACACGACAAACACGCAAAGCGACAAAACACACATAATTAGTGGGAAAAAAATGCACAAAATGACTTAAAAACATACAAAATGCCAGGTAAATACAAATAGCAAGTTTAAAAATACACAAAAGAACAAGAAAAATACACAGAAATTAACCCAAAATGAAAGAAAATTCACATTATGACAACAAAATCACACAATGTGCCAGACATATACACAAAACTGACTAAAACAACACAATTTGACCAACAGAGATACAAAAAATGACTTAAATATACAAAATGATACACAAATCATACACGCACAATTAGAGAATAATAAATAAATAAATAAAAACACCAGGTAAAAAAATACACAAAATGACAACAAAAATACACAAAATGACAACAAAAATACACAACATGCCAGACAAATACACAAGAATGACTACAGCAATACAAATACAAAAAATTACAGAAATATTCAAAATGACAAGAATTATGCACAAACCAACAAAGCACACACACACACACACACACACACACACACACACACACACACACACACACACACACACACACACACACACACACACACACACACACACACACACACACACTTAGAGAAAATACACAAAATGACTTCCAGAAACACATGACATGCCAGACAAATACACAAAATGACAAGAAAAATACACAAAGCAACAAAACACACATAACAGAGCTAGACAAATACTCAAGAATGACTATAACAACCACAATTTGACCAATAAAAATACACAAAATGACAGAAATATACGCAAAGCAACAAAACACAGGCATAATTAGAGAATAATGCACAAAATGACAGAAATACCTCACAAAATTACCCTTGAAAAACACAAAACAACAAAACACACATGATAGAGATAAAGGCACAAAATGACTTCAAAAGCATACAAAATGTCAGATAAATACAAAACACAAGGTAAAAATAGACAAAAATCACTCCACAACCCCCCACAAATATGAGTAATAATACACAATTTGACAACAAAAATACCCTAAAAGGACTACAACACAATTTGACCAACACAAATATACAAAATGATAGAAATGTACAAAATGACAAGAAAAATACACAAAGCAACAAAACAGACACAAAATTAGAGAAAAAAAATGCCCAAACAGAATGATAACGGATAAATACAAAAAACAACAGTACAAAATACACAAGGAATGCTCCAAAAATCACACAAAATAAAAAAAACACAAAATACAACAGAAATAGACAAAAAAAACAACTCTAAAAAGACAATTTAACCACAAAAGTACACTGAATGACAACAGAAGTACACAAAAATGACAAAAAAAAAAAAAAAACCACACACAAAAAACTACAAAAATACACAAAATTACTCCCAAAAACATAAAAATCAGACAAGTAGACAAAAAAACAAAACTTCAAATGTACTCTTAAAAAGACGACAAATAAATAATAATAAAAAATAAATTGTACAAAACAGGAACAGATGCAAAAATAACTGATGATTCCTTTGCAATAACTTTTACAGAAAGTGAAAACCTCAGGTTTTATTATGAAAGAGTAAATGATCTACAGTTAAAATCAGGTTCTCTTTAACTCACTGGGGTGGACGATGTGAAAACAGACGAGTTTATTTAGAGAAACTCAATTAATCTCCATAAATCAGTTTAATATAAACTAACATTACATTGGACCATCAGTTTCTCTCCCTCTGATTGGTGATTAAAGGAAACCCAGACCAATATTATCATATATTTAAGTCTCACTACTTATTTTCACCCCCTGTCTATTACCATATAGTGTGTGTGATAATAGTGATGAGGTGGATGTATCACTTCTGTCTCCTTTAGCTCATCTATTAGCACCGAGCAAGAAATGTGTACATTTCAAACATATCCATTAAATACATGATTTTAATTTGTAAAATAAGTGTAAAGGTAAAAAGAACCAATCTGTCACATGTCAGTTGTTGAATCACAGACTGATCACATCATGGTTTATGTATAATTAACCAGAGTTAAACCAACTAAAGTCTGGATTCCAGTGAAACTCTGCCAAACATTGAACAAACGAGTGGGAAACGTTCAAACATAATAAATCATAAACCAATTTCCTAGTGGGTGAAGTAGAATATGAAATATTTCCATCCAGAAAAATAAAACGATGGTTCTCTCCATGTTTTATTTACCTTTGGTTGACTTTCATCAGAACCTGTTTATATTTACAACTGACGGAGCTCAACCTTTAGCAGATTTACTCTTTCATTAGATCTCCTCCTAAAGCACGTGTGTCAAACTCAAGGCCCGGGGGCCAAATCTGACCCTTTAGAGCATATAATTCGGCCCGCAGGAGAAAGTTAAATGACAGAAAAAACATGTATTATTGTGTAAATTACACAATAATACATCAGTTGTAGATATCTCAGTCCCTCCAAATACACATTACAAATTTCCCACGCTTATGTCAACATGATTAGTCATTTTTCAATCTAAAATTCAAATTAAATATTGATTTTTTTTTTAATATATATATATATATATCTTGCAAATTATTCTACTAAATTAAATAACAATTGTCCATAATATCAAGGAAATGTAAGTGAATTTAAGTTTAAGGTCACTTAACGCTTGGATATTGTTTGTCTCATATACTCTGTATGTAATTTATATCTGTAAGTGAAAACTAGGACACAATAGTGTGGAAATTTCTCTTTTTCCTGCTAAAATCTGTGGCCCAACTGAGATCAAACAAGTCTGTATTTGGCCCCTGAACTAAAATGAAATTGATAGCACTTTCCTAAAATAAATCCATTTCTGTCAGATTGAACAACATTTTTTGAACTCATCCTCATCCACTCCTGAAACTGCTTTGACCCCAAAGACAACAACAAAGAGACATTTCTGATGTTTTCACAGATTGAAAGTTGAAAAAACAAACAAAAATAAAGATGATGAAACTGTGCCTTTAACGGAAAAACAGGAATACGGACGAAATGTAAAGAGTAGAGTGACGTCACAATGAATGCAATGAACAAAAGTTACGTCTAGCCAATCACTGTCCTCCTCATCTGGTGAAGAAACACAAGAAATCACATTAAAAATGAAGGAAAAACACTTTTGAAATATCAGAAATGTAACTTTGAACATTTGACAGGATTCCCAATCTCACAATGCAATGAGTTGAAGTCACATGACCATGAGTCAACAAACACTGGCTGTGTTGTCATTGAGTATATACTGTCTAGTATATACTATTGGTATGATTAGGATGATGAGCGTTCTTCCCACTGAAGTATACTTTTTTCCCAAGATGCATTTGGAACCTACGGTGTCAAAAACCTGAATCACACTGAGGATAAACATCTCTGTTGATTCTCCACCTTTACTTTGAAAGTTCTGAAAACATGACCAAGTAGAATATCAACATGTGCTCATTTGATCCATAAAACTCCAGTTGACACATTTCATTCATACATTTTTAGAGACCCTCCATTGGTCTACTGACTAAACTTCCTGTTCACTTCAAAATAAGAGCCCTATTTACAAAAGAGTTAAAAAAAAAAAAAAAAACTAATGAAAGACTGGAAGAGATGCTTTTATTTTGAAAAAGGGATATTTGATTTTTAGCCTGAAATCAGTCCCAGGACCATTTTAAATTCAGCCCCCAATGTATCATGGGACGGATGAGTATGACTTGTGTTTTCAAAATACAGCAAACGTTTATGACTTTTTATGTTATTGACGATTATAAATCAATTCTTAAATCAAAATATTTCTATTTAATACAAACCAGGTGACTCCTCCTTCTTTGGATATTTCAGTTACACTACATAATCAGCAAAACTAAAAAATAAACCTGATAATTGTAATAGTAACTGTTTTCAGTTCAGTGAATGCAAACATTATCATTAATTAAACAGCAGAGATAGGGCTGTGCATTGCCATGAATCTGACGATGCATCCCGATACTAAACAATACGATATACATTGCGATATATTGTGATATCAACCATGACAAATTTCACACTTCAGCTGGTTCAAAATGCTGCAGCACGTGTACTGACTAAAACTAGGAGAAGAGATCACATTACTCCTGTATTAGCCTCTCTGCATTGGCTTCCCATAAAATATAGAATAGAATTCAAGATTCTTCTTCTCACTTATAAAGCCCTAAATGGACAGGCACCAGTCTATCTCAAGGAGCTTGTAGTGCCATACAATCCCCCCAGAACACTACGCTCTCAAAATGCTGGACTACTCGTTGTTCCATTCATCTCTAAAAGTAGTATAGGAGGAAGAGCTTTCAGTTATCAGGCCCCACTTCTCTGGAACCATCTACCAACCACGGTTCGGGGGGCAGACACCCTCTCTACCTTTAAGGTTAGGCTCAAAACATTCCTCTTTGATAAAGCTTTTAGTTAGGAACCAGCTCATAGCTCATAATTAAGATGCAATAGGCATAGACTGCCGGGGGGGGGGGGTCTGGCATGCTCGGTTGGAGAGAGGTTGGAGAGGGCGTTAAGAGAGAGGTCATTTAGGTTACAGAGGGACCGGAGAGGGTCCCATTCCTCTTTCAAACACTCCCTCTTTGTCTGCTTCTTCCCTTGTGTGTTTGCTCCTGTACTCCTTCTGGCTTTTGTCTTGCAGGTCCGTGGGATCCTTAGTGTGGAGTTACAGAGACTCAGCGGCTCTGTCTCCACCCTTTTCTCTGCACACACCCAACACAGCATAACGTGGATGGCTGTTCATCATAGGAATGGGATCCACACAAGGTTCCTGCTGCTTAACAGAAGGTTTTCCTTGCCGCCATGATGAATTCATGTTGGGTGTGGGATACATATGTATGTGTATATACGTATATATGCATATGTGTGTATCCATAAAATGAAGAGTCCGTCCTTAAGACTGCTCTACTGTAAAGTGTCTTGAGATACCATTGGTTATGATTTGGTGCTATACAAATAAAGATTGATTGAGATTGATTGATTGATTTACAAGTACAAAATACTATGAAATACAATGTATCGGATTTTTTTAAACTTGTGAGAACAAGTAAAGGGTAACTAACTGTAATTCAGGTAAAAATATCAAAAACAAGTGGTATGTTTATCAAAGTGTCAAATTACATTTTTCATTTAACAACAACATTTAACTTTTGCTTCTACAACAGATTCTAATTCTGTTAAGTTCTTAAATTCATTAATAAAAAGTAAGCACATACATCTGTCAAAGTGTCCAGTATGTTTTTATGAAAATAAAGCTAAAAGTCATTAAGGAATGAGGTAGTTAAACAAGGTCTGATGGTGCGTTCACTGACATCTAGTGACTCGGAGTTTACGTGCTATGCTAATAATAGCGCAATAAAAACTTTTCTATTTGGACAGTTTTTTTTTTTTTTGTCATTTTGTAGATTTTTTTTTCTCTTATTTTGTATGTTTTCTGTGTTGTTTTGAGGGTCTATTTTGTCATTTTGTTTATTTTAGACAAATTTGGGGTATTTTTGTTGTCATTATGTATATATTTTTTGTCTTGTTTTGTATGGTTTTTTTTATGTTGTTTCAGGTGTTTTTGTTGTCATTTTCCATATTCTACTCTCATTTTATGTATTTTTGTTGTCATGTATAATTTGGCTCTTATTTTGTATATTTTTTATGTTGTTTTGAGTGTTTTAGTTGTCTTTTTATATATTTTACTCTCATTTTGTATATTTTTTGTTTTATTTAGTGTTTTTTGTTAGTTGTTTTTAGATTTTTTGAGTGTTTCCGTTGTCATTTTGTATATTTTTGTCTCATTTTGTGTACTGTTGTCATCATGTATAATTTTTTGTTTTATTTTTTTATGTTTTTTTAGATTTTTATGTGTGTGTTTTTGTGGTCATTTTGTATATTTAACTCTCATTTTGTTGTTATTTTGTATATATATATATACCTAGTACCACATACGTCTATCAAAGTGTCCAGTTTGTTTTATGAAATTAAATGTAATCAACTTCCAGTTTAACAAGGTCTGAAGGTGCGTTCACTGACACCTATTGACCAGCAGTTTACGTGCAATGCTAATGTTTGCAACATTAAATGGGTTTTTTTTTTCATTAAAAAACATTATTACAAAATTTGATTTGCCCATTTTTTTCGGGATCAATACGATAATCCCACAGTGAAATATCACGATATATCGCCAAATGGAGCAAAGATCTGGAAGTTTTCTTCACTACGCTGCCAGTGTTTAGAAAACTTTAAATGGAGTTTCTCATTGAGTGATGAAGACTGTGGAGGAAGGCCAGGAGTGTGTGTGTGTGTGTGTGTCATCGATGACGCTCACACACACACACACACACTGTGTCATTCCTCCTCCCCTGGTGTTATTCTAAGTGGAGAATCATTGATCCGCCTCATTAGTTGTGACCCTTGTTTATTATCAGAGGAGATCAACATTAGAGGCTGAGCTCTGTTTAACACAGGCTGGGCTTTACTAATCTGATCCATCACAGTTCATGAGCACTCACTGAGGAACATTTATGTAAATAGAACAATGATTTTTAAGGAAAACTGTATCTACGGTATTATCTGTATTAGTAAGTAAGTGTGAGTAACGTTTATTTTTATAGCACCTTTCACAGACAGAGGTCACATGGTGCTTTACATATCAACTCATTCACATTCACACACCAGTGGGACAGAGCTGCCATGCAAGGCGCTAGTCAACCACTGGGAGCAACTTGGGGTTCAGTGTCTTGCCCAAGGACACTTCAACACATAGACTGGTATAGACAGGGATTGAACCCCCAACCTCTCGCTCAGAGGATGGTCCCTCTACCACCTGAGCGATGGTCGCCCCATTAACTCTCTCAGCCTAATATCTTACCTGGTAACTGTGGTATCTACGAGACACCACTCGATTTTGCTCTAAGGCAAGGCAAATGTATTAGTATAGCACATTTCATACACAAGGCAACTCAATGTGCTTTACACGATCAAAAAGTGCAACAGAAAACATTCAACAGCTTAAAATCTATAAGAACATTTAAAATCATCAGTAAAATCATTTAAAATCATCAATAAACACATTACATCAACAACATGACCAAAAATCTCTCTCTCAATCATATGCAGTAGAGAAAAAAAATTCCTTTATAATGTGTTCTGATCTCTTTGTTCTGGTTAAGACCCGAGCTGCAGCGTTCTGAACCACCTGTAGATGTTTGATGCTCTTTTGGGGGATTCCTGTCAGAAGACCATTACAATAGTCCAGTCTGCTGGAGATAAAAGCATGGACCAGTTTCTCCTGATCTTTGTGAGTCATTAAACCTTTCACTCTGGAGATGTTCTTTAGGTGGTAGAAGCTGTTTTTGTGATAGATTTGATCTGACAGCTGAATGTAAGATCTGAGTCAATCAGAACACCAAGGTTTTTGATTTGGTCTTTAGCTTTTAAAGATCCAGACTCAAGATTCTTGCTGATAGCAGTCCTCTTTTCTTTGTTACCAAAGACAATCACCTCCATCTTGTCATGGTTTAGTTGAAGAAAGTTTTCACTCATCCAGCAGTTTATTTTTTCTAAACAGTCACACAACACCTCAATGGGACCATGGTCATCTGGGTTCAGTGATAGATATAGGTGTGTGTCATCTGCGTAGCTCTGATAATCAGCCTCACAGTTGTGTAAAATTTGTCCTAAAGGAAGCATATAAAGGCTAAACAGAAGGTGTCCAAGAGCAGAGCCCTGAGGAACCCCACAGGACATTGGTAATCTGTCAGATTCAAAGTTTCCAATGCTTACAAAATAACTTCGCTCCTCCAAGTATGACTTAAACCATTACTTTTCCATTTAGTCCAACCCATGTTCTACTGTAAGATATTTATCACGTGTTCACAAATTCCAGTAATTCTCAAACTGGGGTCCAATACGTGGCCCATAAAATACTGTAATAATAATTGAAAAAACTATTATTCATTCATATGGTATCATTATCATTACCATTACAAAAGTAAGTATATGTGTGTAAATGTTAAAGCTAAATCAAAATCTAATGTTAAATTTATATTTAATATTTAGATTTAACATTTATATTTAGATTTAATATTTAACATTTAGATTAATACGTAACATTTAGATTAAGATTTAACATTTAGATTTAACATTTAGATTTAACATTTGGATTTAACATTTAGATTTAACATTTAGATTTAACATTTGGATTTAACATTTAGATTTAACATTTAGATTTAGATTGAATATTTAATATTAAATATTAAACATTTAGAATCAGAATCAGAATCAGAATCAGAATCAGCTTTATTGACCAGGTACAGTTTAGAACAATACGAGGAATTTGACTAGGTAGTTGCAGTGAGAGGAGACACATCAACACACCGGAGCAGCCATTTGCGGCGCCCACATATTTAGGTGAAAAAAGGGATCAATAACAGGAGGAGAGGAGGGGTGAGGGGAAAAAAACTGCCAGTTTGAAACTGATTTCCCTAAACAGAGAAAACAGTGTGAAACCAGGAAAAAAACCGCCTCTGCAAACATAAATGTAAGCATGACACAGTCAAACAACTCGAGACAAGGCATGTAGGAAGGGTTGGGTGGGAGGTTGGCTGGGGGAGGGGGTCAGGTGGGAAGAACAACAGGAGTCCAGCCGTTTGGGGACATGGGCGTGCTGCCAGTCGGCGCTGCAACCACGCCTCCATGCAGCTGCGGTTGGGGAGGTGGGGAAAGATGGCCGACGAGGCATTTGAAGTTGATTGATGTTATATTTATATTTATATTTATATTTATATTTACATTTAAGATTTAGCATTTAACATTTAGATTTATATTTGACATTTAGATTTAGATTTAATGTTTAGATTTATATTTAACATTTATGTTTAGATTTAATATGTGATATTTAACATTTACATTTAATATTTATATTTAACGTTCTTATTTATATTTAATATTTATATTTAATATTAATATTTAACATTTATATTTAATATTTAATATTTAATATTTAATATTTAATATTTAATATTTAATATTTAATATTTAATATTTGATATTTAATATTTAATATTTAATATTTAATATTTAGATTGAATATTTATAATTAACATTGATCATTAATTTTCACCAGAAAAGTACATATCACAAATTTAGCAAACTACTGTAAATCTGGTCAAAAGTAACATAAAAAATTCACATACTTTTTTTTTTAACGTAATTTGCTGCTAAATTTGCAAAAAGTTCATTTTAGCATGCGCAACTTTACAACCAGCGGCCCCAAAAAAACTGCTTCAAATTATTTTCAAATAAATGTAGATATTTTGTTTGTTGATAAATAATACATTAAACACAAGACTCGTCCACATTCTTTCTCTTTGAGTTAATTTCTATAAGATCTTAAATATGGAAATGTTAATAGAATAGATCATTCCTGTGGTTTTAGTAACAAAAATAGCAGTAAATTGTGTTTAATTGACGTGAGGATTATGAGGAGGTTCTTAGAAGGTTTTCTCTTTGAGAAGCCCTGATTTAATGAGTAATTGCATGGCAAACTCTTAGGAATGTTATTACAGTTGATGGAAATAACATATAATAATATTTAAAATAGTTTTTACAGAATAATGATAGTAAAAACGAGACAAAAGGCAATAAAACAACCTTGAAAAAGCTGCAATGATTTGACTTTCTTGAATATCTCTGATAGAGCACGTTAACACTTGGTTTACAGTAATACCAGTAACAACACTGATAGAATCATCATCATCATCTACTGGAATCCTCATCATGTACAGACACATGCACATAGAGAGAAGGATTATTACTCATCTATTGTTTGTTTGCAGTGAGCCTATTGTTGCCCTCTGGTGGCTCTAAAGTGTTTATTTACACATTTAATCACTAACTTTACTGGATATGATGTGATTCAACACAATCAATAGAAATATCTACACGACGTCAAACTAATCAAAAGCTGTTTCTCATTTTTTAATTTGTAGACTTCCCATCAGATATTAGATAAATAAATTAATTAATAGCTGTGCTAACTCCAGGGTATTTACATTAGTTTTATTGTTATGGATGTTCTTTAATGTGCATTATCTACTAGTAATATATTAATCGTTCCTAACACACATCCATCTTATTAATAAGTAACGACTTATTGATTCTGCTCCATAATCATATATTAATCAATAATAAAATAGGGTGCTAGTGTATTGTTTTAAATGTTATACGTGGATATAAAGCCATAACCTCTCAAAGTGATTTCATCCACTACCATAACGACACTTAGAGCACAGATGGGCAACAAACATGTGATTGTATCTGATCTGAGGGTCACATGATCAACATTCATGTCAGCATTAGATTAACGATTGATCAGAGCATTAACACAGGAACAAACAAACAAATGGTTTGGTGTATTTTTGTTGTCATTATGTATATTTTTTCTCTTAGTCTGTATGTTTTTACGTTGTTTGTGTGTCATGGTTGTCATTTTACTGTCATTTCGCTTATTCCTATTGTCATTATGTATTTTTTTTTTTACTTTTAATTTTTTCATGTTGTATTGAGCATTGTTGTTGCTATTTTGTATATTTACCTCTCATTTTGTGTATTTTTGTTGCTGTTATGTAAATTTTTTTAATGTTGTTTTGTGTGTTTTACTTGCAATTTAGTATATTTTGGTCTTCTTTGATGTATCCTTTTTTTTCTATGTTGTTTATTGTATGACATTTTCGTGTATTTCTGTTGTAATTATGTAATTTTTTCTTTTAGTTTGTTTGTTTTTGTTGTAGTTTTGTGTGTTTAATTTCGGGGGCCGCAGAACATTGGACCGAGGACCTTATGTGGCCCCCTGGCCATCAGTTGCCTATGAGTGAGTTGTGTCGAAATGGTAATATAAAATTCCTTTGTTATTCAGACACATTCTGCATGTTTGTCTATTTTTATTGGGCACCATCTATAATGCTATTGACACTTTGTAGCTGTTGCTATGGAAACAAAATCTTCCCGGAAGTCCAGCCATGGAGCAGAGAAAGGACTTTGTTTACGGCTGAAAAACAAAGTAAACAAACAAAACGTGGGACTACACAATGTGTGTTTGTCTAAGAGTGTTGTCTATGTGTGTGTTACACAAACATGTCAACACACCGTGTGCACGAGGACAATGTTTACCAGAGAGTCTGTAAAATCAGGGGTTCTAAACCTTTTCAAAATAAAGGTCCCAGAGAGCGGGGACCCCCACTGTAGCTGAAGGTGTTTGAACACAGACATGAATATTGAAGAACAGTCATGTGGAGACAGGGTCATCTATAAGGGGGAATAAAGGGGAGAGATTTTTGGGGTTCATCCATAAAGTCAGCAAAATGATGGTCTATTGTTTATGAATCTGTGATAAACACATTTATTTATTCATCTGAATATTATCCACTGTTATCCAGGAAGTTTATTATTATTTTAGTCATCTTAAAGATGGAAATACTTGTTTTAATCAGAAATAAAATGGGTTCAAAGTGACGAAAAATGCTGGAAGAGGCGGTGAAACGGGATTTTAAAAAGCACAGAAATTGGTTCAAAGTTGCGGTAACATTCTCCTAGAAGTTTTATACATGAATGCTGACATTACGCTGTCGTTATTTTGACATGAACACCTGTCATTAGCATGAATTAGGTGTCATGAAGGCTGTCATCAAGTGTCGTTTGGTGCCCTAACCCTACCTAACCCCACTAAATCCCTCCACCAAACACTAAAAATGCCAACATAACTCGAAAGGTGTCATAATTTAGCAAGCAACACTTAAAGACACCTTATTCAGGCTAATGACTGTTAATGACAGCGTAAAGTTAAAAACTTCAAGTAAAGTGTTACCAAACTTTCAAATTAAAGTGCTATTCGGCGCAGAGACGTTCCGAGGGCCGTAGTTCATCCAAACTTGGAAAAAATGTGATGAAAAAGTGTCAGAAATGAGAGTAATATGTAAAAATATTTACAAGTTTAGTGTTAAATTGTTAAAACCGTGTATATTTTTAATTGTTCAGAAAATGTTCTTAGTTTCTTGAAGGGGGGGCAGTTACGCGCATGCGCACTGTGTGGGAATCTGGGTTGAAAACGGGCAGCTATGCCTCGCGCCGCAGGAAACGGGCTGGACTCGTTGACTCGGAGCTTCGGCGGGAGAACCGGAGCAGAACCGGAGGACTGAACCGGACTTAACCACCTCCTCCTGTCCATTAACCCTTAACCGGCATCCGCTTTTCTCCTCCTTCTTCTTCTCCTTCTTCTTCCTCCGCGTCGTCGTCTGGTTCGGTTGTTCTGGTTCTCCGAGGCGTCGGTGGTCGATGTGTCCGTAGCCGCTAAATGTGTTGGAGGAACCCGGGCCTCGGGCAGTGAATGTGGGGCTAGCTTCAGGCGGGATTCACCATGGTGGCTCTGGTTCCCCAGAGCTGCTGGATGGGATGGACATGGACCGTATCAGTGCAGCTGCTGCTGGGGATTTTATGCTCCGTGAGGGGGGAGGAACAACCGTTCAGTGTGGAGGTAAGACACGTTCACCTCACCATTTACATTATAACATTAATATAGTGTTAACAGCATTTAGAACTACATTATTATAGTGTTTTTAAACCACATCTATCATTCATAACAACAATAATGTTGTAATGTTGTTGTTATAAATTTTTTACAACATTATTATTACAGTGTTTTTAATATCTATCACCTCACTGTAGCTCATCTTCATCTCTGTCCTGAACAACAACAACAACAGAGTCTTTGTGATGCCCAGCTGAGCTGTTCACACTTCTTTCACCTAGTGCTGGGCAATATATCGAGACTCAAGAAATATCAAGTTTTCTAATTTGGCGAGATAGAAAATGACAGTTTAGTTTATTGCATTGGATTTTGTAGTTGTTAATGGTGTTGTCGAACAAATCATTTCTGTTGAGATTTGTTTGTTCGTTTGCATCTATTGTTTTATTTGTTCGTTCGAAATAAATGTTATAAATAATATCGCCAATAACGATATATATATATATGTATTTTTTAATTTATAGCTTATTTTGTATTAAAATACTCATTTTAGAAATCTCTGATTTTGCTACTTCTCAGAACAGCATTTAAAGCTCAGTTTGATGGATTTCTGACCATCATCTAAACAAGCCACACTATAGAACTCACTCACACATGCTGTCCCTCAGAGGAGTGGTTCTCAACACATGATCTCATCCTGGGACCCATATTTTGCCACGGTCATTAATCGCGACCCACTTTTTTTTTTTTTAGAATTCAACCAACCAAATGTATTTTTTCAAAAATAGCTGTTGAAAACATATGATTTTTTTTTTTTTTTTTTAACATAAATCTATATATTTTTTTGTGCATCATGCATTTCAAAGCATGCCCTCGAAATAAAACTTTCTTTCAAAATAGAAGACAGGTCTAACATTTATTTATTTTTTGACCAGCTGTCCTTGACCCACCTAGTACAGGTCTGTGACCTTCTTTTGTGTCCCGAACCACTAGTTGAGAATCGCTGCCTTAGGGCAGAAAGAGTTTAAAGTGTCACATATTGATCAGCTGTTTGTTAATAAATGTGCCTGTGTGGCATTTTACATCAGCAAATTTACCCTGAATTGTGTTTTTCTGGTCAGACTTCATTTGAATTAGAAATATCAAGACTTATATCGTATATCGTCATTTTGAGGAAAAAATATTGAGATATAAGCTTTGGTCCTTATCGCCCAGCCCTATTTTCACCCATTTCCTCCTCTTCCTCACTTCCTTCCTCCTTAACAGTCTCACAATGAGGAAACAGTCTGTCTTAGTGAGGATTCTCTTTATTTAGTATAATTACACGTTTTAACCTAACAATCTGTGCGTGACTACTGTTATAATAATGTAATGTCATATACTAGTCATTGTCGTTGTGACTTTCAGCATCACATCACATGTAATCACTTGTTTTTGTAACAAAGAAAAGGTTCTCACAGGGTGTCAGGAGCCACACGAGGCTTGTTCTCATCTCCTGTTTCCAACTGCCTGCGCTGCCAGAGATAAACATCATCCTCTTAAAACACCTGTGTCAAACTCATGGCCCGGGGGCCAAATCTGACCCTTTGGAGCATCAAATTTGGCCCGTAGGAGAAAGTAATAATGACAGAAAAAAACATTGATTATTGTGAAAATGAAACTCAACAATATTTGCAGGTTCTCACTGATTCATTCCTGTACCTTGTGAAAATAATTTCTTTAAACCTGTTTTTAAACTGAATTATGTTTGAACATTGTTTTAGCTCCACACGCAATCTGTTCCATAATTTTACTCCACAAATTGACATACAAAAACTTTTATAAGTTGTTCGGACACTTAAAATCTTTAAATGTAATTTTTTTTTTTTTTTTATCATTTTAATCCTAAACAGTTGAAAAATTCAAAATTCTTACAAAATCCTTAAATATTCCTCAAATTATGACATATTTGCCTTAATTAAATAGAAATCGGTCACAAAATGTAGGAAATTTAGGCCCTATGTTACGAAGCGAGATTTCGTCTTATCGCACTAACTTCCGGGATTTAATCAGTATGTGTTGGCCTATGAAGCTCGCTAACGTCTCTGGAGCTAAATCGCCATAGTAACTTCGGCTGAATGACTAGCCTGGTTGGCACCAGGTTATGATCTGGCTAGGATCTGAGTGAGTGCTAAAGCCCCGCCTCCTGACCAATCAGTTCTCTTAGAAAACAACCTGGCTATTGTTAGAAGATCCTGGTTGGTGCAGATCTGACTTCTGCATTTAGGAAAAGAGATAATTATTGGATAAATTATTCCATTAAATTACTGATGACATCCTTTAGGAAAGATTTATATCTGATGTACTGATCTATAGTCAGCTGATGAAGCTTGTGTCTCCGTATGCGTGGACGGGTGAATTCATTAATTCATACTCTATAGTGAGGCTGACAGCATCAACAGGAACATACTACAGTGAAACAATGTGCTCTCATCCCAGTGTGTGTGTGATAAAAAGGTCTACTTGAATAGAAAAACACGTGTGTGCTGTAATAAAGTTTAACTGATCAGAGCGTTTATCATCCAATGGATTAATATCATAAATAATGTCACGCTTTTACGCATTCACTGAGTCGGCAATTCACTGCCAGCATTCCCTCCCGGTGCGCTGCACTAACGCTGTTGCTCTTCACTGTCATCATGGTTTTGAATCCATTATATTTGTTTAACATCATGAGCTGTTCCTTCATTGTTAAAAAAAAGGTCCCTCTGCCAGGTTTCTCCATTGTTGTGATTGGTCAGATGCTGCAATCTCTGCCCCTTTCACGTGAGCGTGCACGTAGCCAGGCTGAAAACACTTGGCTTAAATTAGTGTGTTGTTATCAAGATTCGTAGGACAACTTCTCTCTGACAGGGAATGTTTGGTTAGGCGAAGCCCGCTAACGGAGATGAATCCAGGATATAATTATCTAGATTTGTAGCATAATAATAATAATGGCTTGGATTTATATAGCGCTTTCTTCGAGGAGACTCAAAGCGCGTTACAGAAACCATTATTCATTCACACCAGTCACTCACACAGTCATACCGGTGGTGGTAAGCTACAATGTAGCCACAGCTGCCCTAGGGCAGACTGACAGAGGCATGGCTGCCATTTCGTGCCTACGGCCCCTCTGACCACCACCAACATTCATGCACACTCATAAAGTGCCTTGCCCAAGGACACAACGACAATGACTTGGTTAGAGCGGGATTTAAACCCCCAACCCTTCGGTTACTGGACAACCCACTCTATCATATATTGTTGGTTCCATATTTAGTATTTTATGTATACGTAGAAGTATAAACTTGGGCAAAATAATGATTTAATTATTATTGTTTTCCAGCATATAGTCCGTGGCCCACTTAAGATCAAACTGCTTTGTATGTGGCCCCTGAACTAACATGAGTTTGACACCCCTGGTTTAAAACCATCAGTAACCATCAACATGTCTGTGTTTTTCTCTCCACCACCTTTACATTAGTGTGTGTTACCATACACACACACACACACACACACACACACACACACACACACACACACACACACACACACACACACACACACACACACACACACACACACACAGGCTGTTGTTTTCGTCCACCCTTCCACACTTGGTGCTCAGCGTTGCCAGATCCAGTCCGTCCAGCTGCTACAGGTTATTCAGTTAAAAAAACTGGAGGTCACATGACAGACGGAGCACATTTATTCCTTTATTCAAAACTTTCACTAGGTTCTCAAACTTTTACTTTTTGGCTCAAGTCCCCCTTTCTCTGCAGGGCTCTACACTAACTTTTCCAGTGGTGGCACTTTTTCAGTTGGTCGCACCAGCACAGAATTTGGTCGCACCCTTTTTTGAACGGGGGGTGGGGTGGGGGGTACAGCATAGCTACGCATGCTGATGAATAGTTGACTTAACTGGCGTACCGTAGTTTTGTATGAAGTAAAGATTGGCAATGACGAGATATTTGCAAAATGTTTTCAGGTTTTAGTGACAATATTAAGTTTTTCTGCAACAAGCAGTGGCTGAAATAACTGGTCATTTATTTTATATAATTTTAAAAGAAGACTTAACTATTTTTTTCTTTTAATAACAGCAAAGCATAACAACAGGTTACTTGTATTCTGTTTTTTTTTATTTTGCAGAAATGCTGTACTTGAATTAACTTAACAGTAGCATAACCAACTTAGCATCTGCATTGCTTCACCCCATGGAATTAAATGGTTAAAGGGTCCAGCTCTTATAGTGGGGTCTCCTAACCCGGTTAGCCGCTCCGTCCAAAATAAGGTCAACCATACGCACACGCACGGATGCGACCAGACAAAATTTTCACTCGCATATGCGACCATTTTGGTCGCAGTCTCGAGCCCTGTCTCTTGTTTTTCAGTCCAAGTCCCCCCTTATGTCAGACAACTATATTTTACTCAGAATTATATGAAAAACAACTATTACAATGATGGAATGAAAGAGTGACAATAACACACATTTTAAAGAATCTCATTTTATAAATAAGAGAATGAAACAGTATTTAGTGCCTCCTGAATAGATTTATTTTTTCATTTTTTTACATTTATGGTCATTTCCTGCATGATGTGGAACCAACACTGACCTTTGTATTTTCAGTTCAAAGTCTAATCAAGATCATTTCTATCATCATTTTGTGTGTTTTTGGGGTCATTTTGTGTATTCTGTTGTTGTTTGTTCTTTTTATTATTCAGTACATTTTTCTCTTATTTTGTGTATTTCCGTTGTCGTTTTGTGAGTAGCTGGTAATATTTTGGATGATTATCATTTTTAACTTAAAATTAACATTACACAACCCTGCTTTCATTTGTTTATTTTCCGCTCTCTCTCTCTCTCTCTTAAGTACCCCCTGTAGTGCCATCACGTACCCCCATTTGAGAAACACTGCACTACACGTTAGCTGCAGTAGGCTGACATGCTTGGATCACTGTGTGTTTTCAGCCACATTCTGTGAGGAACTGAGCACTTATAACTTATTAACCATTATTATTAGACTGTAGTATTTCTTTACCCTTTTCTTATACACCCACTGTCTTTCTATTGTGAGCCTGAACATGTTATCAGCTTCCTTCCTCCTCTATATCAGGAGTTAGAGGAAATTACACTTCCAGTGAGAATATTTCTCACAGAGAAAGTTGTATAAGAAGCGTTATATATTTATATATATATCGGTGAATGATCACAGGTTGTGAACGTCTGGTGGAAACCATTTGTCTTGGAACTAGGGTTGTCACGATACTAGAATTTCAAACTCAATACCAATACTCAGGAGGAAAAAAAACGATACTCGATACCACGGTAGGGCTGGGCAACATGGCCTTTTTTAAATATCTCGATATTTTCAAGCTATATTACGATGTGCGATATATATCTCGATATTTTGCCCTTGCCTTGAGATGCTTTGAAGCATACAATTCAACCAGAATGGCGTTATTAAATATATATTAATGTTTTCTCTGTGATGTAATTGGGGATTCCCCTAACTATTATAGCATAACGTCCCTGTTATGTTTCTTTTTTCAGAGGCAAACCCTTAAATTAAGGTAAGTCAGTTAAACCCACAAATGTCACACAGGAACCTTTATTAACAGAGGCGTAGAGAACAGTATCATAATTTATAAAAGAAATTATAAACAATAAAAACAACTTCAGCTGACCAAAGTGCTGTACAGTTTTTTTATACTATAATTAACTATCAATTATTTATTATTACTGACAATTGTGAATTTATCAGATACCGAATATATAAACAGTTGCCACTATTAACACGCGCACACACGCACTCACACACACAAACACACGCACGCTGTAATGATGGCCTTCTGAGGACTGTCCCTTTAAGAGCCATGGTAACGTAAGGTCAGAACTGCCTTCTTCCTGATACATAAGGAGCGCATGTATGGAGTTTATTGTTAATTTTCTGTTACCGTCCTGTCTAAAACGACATCGAAGCAGTGTTTGATCTTCCCCTGCTTACAATAAATGTGCAGTGTGACGGTAACAAGTTATTTTGAGTCCTGTTCGTAACGTTATCGACTAGGAGTGTGACGATATCTAGATATGGCGATATATGGCAATATTTTTTCACAACCTTTTCCGCTTTTTCACTAAAATGTGCTGGTAGGTGTTCACAGAAATGTTGTCACCGTTTGTTGAAGGAATCAATATATTACATTTTCAAATTATTCTTTTTTTCGCTAACCAACTGATCTGTTGCGCAGGCCCCCCAGCAGCAGCACTAGCCATGCTGCAGCTGTGCCGACATCAGCTAGTGTTATGATGGGGTAGTGTGTTCAGCTGCATCTGAGGGGAGGGGCTGCACGTTTGTCTGTTTGTGTCTGCAGAAGCGAATAAAGTTGTCAATTGAAATACGCGAGGGGTAACAAAACTGGAGATGAACCATAGATATTAAGAGATGAACACGGCACTATTAGTATCGATACTTTAGCAAGTGTCCGATACTCACCTTTTGGTATCGATACTTTATTCAGTATCGAGTTTTTTGACAACACTACTTGGAAATGTGCAAAAATATAAATAGTTACACATAAATACACTTAAGTTTCAAAAAAACAACCAACTATAGCTATAGTTTTTACATTTTTTCATGAGGAGGTTTTTCATACATTTCGATTAGTGCTGCACAATTTGGGGAGATTTTGCGATTGCGAACATGTACAATATTGCGATTTGATAAATGGTGTAAATAATTACGTAGTGTGGGATTTTTAACCAGATTATGACATATTAGTCAGTTTGCTACACTTGCTGGATATCTAGTTGTATGTTTTATGGGTTAAAATAGCGTGTAAATGGGCATGTGAGGTACATCTGGGTCATATCGGGGCGTGATTTTAAATAAAGAAAAAGACAAACCTTTCAGATTACTTTTTCTGATTCAGGAAATGAATTTTCGAAATCATGGAAAATCCAAGGTCCCAATTTTGGAAGTCGGCAGGTTAACGCTATAATCACACACCAGATTACGCTGCGAGAAATGTGCACTTAATAGGCACTCAGCTAGGTTTAGGAACCCAAACCCAGTACGAGTATGACACTGGTTCCTATGTAAACGCTAGTAACAGGAACAAATATTTCCTTGCCTCTTTTCATGACGTGTTACTTGATTTAATTCCGATTAATAAGGTTCTGAATCAATTAATCACGATTCAATTTCCATTCAGTATTAATTTTTTAATTTTTTCACATTTTACTTTGATATTAATAAGACGGTTCCAAACTTCTGACTTAAGTTGGGGCATCTTACCCAGCGGAGCTTTGTCTATATTCACCATGTTTGCCCTGAATGAACTCTCACGTGGTACAGTAGTCGACTATATCGCAAGACTACTGTGGTTAAGGTAAAAAAAAAACAAAAAACAAAAGCATCACCTATGAATTGATTTTGAAAAATGTCAATAAAATAGTCCATGACACATTTTTTACTCAGCCGTAGCAGTAATTAGTCAGCATAATCGATTATGTCGACTACAAAAAAAATCTTAGGAATTTATAGCATAGACGAAAAACCCAACCCTACACTCAGCCATCACTTTAAACATGAAATTGTTTTATTGGTATATAGGGCCCGTTTTTTCCACTTTAATTTTTTAAATTCTGTTTTTTTTAAAAATATTTCTCATTTTTTAAAGAAAATATTAGTTTTTAACTCCTGTGAGGAAACAAAATAAATAAAAAAAACTCATAATTAAACAAAAAATTATGTACAAAATAAAGTACACACAATTAAAAGGTAGATATAAATTGTAGTGTCATGGATTATTCTGACTTCTCATATGTTATATAAAGATGTATGAGAACAGCATTAATGTCACCTGATTTCCTCTCAGGGATCAATGGTTTACTGAATATGATCAGGTTTATTAATTAAGTTCTATACAACTTAGTTTAAATTAACCTAATTTAAATTATCCTATCTTCTGTGTAATGTGGAATTTGACGTTGACTAAGTGTTGCACTTTGTTACTTTTGTCCTCTATAGTCAGGACAAAAGTACTGTAACACCATGCAATACACTGAAGTTAAAAAACAAAAGAAAACAAAACACCTTTTTTAGGAAAACAACAAAACAAAACAATGTTCTGGCTAGTAAGCCATGCACTCTAAATAAAAAAGATATTATATTTTTCATTGCTTAATTAAAAAAAAAAAAAAAATCAATTAAGTATAAACTTAGATTGTTTTCATTATTGGGTTTCATTAGTTATTTTTTTATTAATTAATTATTTCAACATGCATTTTACTGTAGCTTTGATGAGATGTTAGAATGTAACATTCTAATAACGTTGCTCCAACGGACTTTTATTTTGTAAACCGGAAGTTCCCACTGAAACGGTTGTACTTGAGGTAGCTTGCTGACTGTGAATGTGTACCTATGGACAAAAGGCTGGAATAAAAAGAACTAAAAGACAACATGGACTGAGTTATTCTTAGTTAGCCAGGCATAACAGTTCGAACACTGAGCAGGTGAAGATGATTAAATCTGATCACGTTTTCATGGAGCACCGCTGCGCTACATGAAACACGGGCGGAGCTTTACAGGCACAGCAAAGTTAAACTGGCACTAGTGAGGAGTCAGTGATTATTTGTGTTGTTTTAGAGGGTGTTTGTGGTGGTTTAAGATGAGTTTAATGCAGCCATGACAGGAGGAGAGAGGGCGATGCTACTAATAAGCCGTCCCTGGAAACATTTCCCCATAAAAAACGTTCTTTGCACAACAGTGACAGCGTTTCATGCCGATTTTGTCCATTCCCACCTTTAAACGGTTTTATTGGTCGATTCGGTGATTCCGTCTGTGATTCCATTAACGTGGATTTTATAGGGCCCTATGGTCCCAAACCATGTTAGTGAGGTCCATGTTATAGAGATTTATCAATGTCACTTTCACTGAAATACTGTTTGCATTAAAATCCTGTGCAGCCGTGTGATCACGTAGTGGCACATTTTAAAAGAGATCAGTGAAATTTGACAAATTCGTTTGTTTGCATTTCTTTCTAGACATCACTTGTTTACTGGAAAATAGTGTCTAAATGTGTGATTTTGTCTTAAAACATACATGTGAAGTATATTTGTGTCATTCTAAGACTTGATTTAAAAATAAAATCAGTTTTCAGTTTGTTTTTTTTAAATTTCAGAATGTGAATTCTTCATTTTTTTGTGCCTAGAAGACAAAATAGTTCTGTGATCCTATACAATCTTTAGTTTGACACTGTTGGACCTTCTAGTGTTTTAAAAGATTCCGACATGAATTATTGAACTATAATAAAAGGTTTGTACACTTGACTCATCCTTAGCTTTAGCTTTAGCAGCAGCTGTTTGAACTCTGTGAACTGGTTTTCATCTTCCTCCTGTTTTTATATATTTATTTTTATATGTGTGTGTTTTCACCTCCACCACATGTTACAGAGGATAATGATAAGGACATGGATGAGCGCCACCGCTAACTAGCAGGTGTGGTTAGCGGTATGTAGCCTAGCATGTAATTGCTGGTCACTGCGGTCTCAAAAGCACTTTCTCTGATTGGAAGAGACTTCATGGCTTTTTCTTTCCTTTCCTTCCACTCAGAGCTCTGTCTGTCAGCACACTGATAACACACACGCACGCACGCACACACACACACACACACACACATTAATACTAAGTCACATGTGTCACAGTGTGTGTGTTCACTCCTCAAACTCACCAAGCTTTTGTTTTCTATTGTAACCACTACACAAAGTCATTAACAACGACACTGAGTGAAGTCCTTATTGATATTATGTGTTTGTGTTCACACTATGATATGAAACAGACTAATTACTAGCCACATAATGAGGATTTGATGTGTTCTTTTGTCTAACAGTGCTCATTATTAAGAGATTTCATTAGTTCTGTTCTCTCATTGTGACAAGCATCTTTATTTTTAATGAGCTTGGCTTGTTTTTGCCATTTAGTGGGTGGTGAAGGTGTCACATGTGGCTCCTCCCCTGAGGCCCCTTGGAAAAACAATATAATATTGTACGTACAGCACATATATTATTGTATGTAATTTCTTAAAGAAATTGTTTTTTTTTTTAGATAGATTAGGTACAGTAGCTGATAGGGATGTAACGTTTCACTCAACTCCCGATACGATTCGATTCACGATACTGGGTTCACGATACCATTCTGTAAAACAATTTACTTAAAGCAATTTAAGTAAAAATAAATCTTGAATGAAATAAATAAAGGAATAATACAAATGAAGAAGAAGCCTATTAATTTAAATTCTGGTTCTATAGTAAACAATGCAAAACTGCATAATTGTTAATTTTTCTTTTTAAAAGTGCAACTGAAAATGTATTCTGTGTCTTAACAATTGGACTTTAAAAAAAATAATGTCATTGCACTGATTTACGTCAGATACTTGTTAGGACCAGTAGAGGGCGCTGGTAACCCAGTGGTCGGTTGGCATGCAGAAATTCTTGCAGTGAAGAAGAGATGCTATGCTAGCAGACAGAGCTAATAGAAAAACGTGACTTTTACAGATATTCACGTAATATTACAGATATTCTTTCGGTGCTAAAGGGGTAATGAATCATTTATTAACATGTTTAAGTGTAGAAGGCGACCAGAAGGAAAGTAGTAGCAGATTCCGCCCGCCGGTACACTGCTGGACAAGAGAAGGGATAAATATATAGCGCCCTCTGCTGTTTAAAAAAAGTACTGCGATTTAATTTTCAAAGTATCGATGTCAATCGTGATACCTATGAATTGATTTTTAACTGCCTCACGATTAATCATTACATCCCTAGTAGCTGATAAATAATAATAAATGTAAAGCCTTCCATTTCATCATCTTACTATACTATACTTTCCTACTATTAAACTTCCTCAAATTGTACCGAACATGCTAAATAGACCTAATAGTCAACTACTGTTTTTAATTGTGTATTCATATGCTTCAGATGAGTTACAGAAGCCTGGAGGGTTTCACTGAAATCACATTTAAATGGCCGTTTGCTTCACTTCACAGTTTTACATGAAAAATACAAGTACATGAGGCTTTAGTCCGTGTCATAGAGATATTCAAATGTAATTTACAGTGAAATACCATCAAGCGCGTATGATTACGTAGCACAAGATTTTAAGCGACATAAAGTACAAAAATGACAAAAAATAAATAAAACTCGAACAAAAATACAAAAAAGTGACTAAAAATACATAAAAGGACAGAAACTTTTTAAAAAGGACAACAAAATTACACAAAAATTACTCCAAAAACACACAATATTAAATGTGGGAGTTCATTTGATATTTAACTAGAGGGAGGGGCTCATTTATACATCGAAGGCAAATAATAGAAATTACAGTTAAAAATAAGCCTGCTAATGAATGAATCAACATACATAAATACTGATAGATGCAGCTAGAGATGCACAGTTTTATCAGCCCCTTATCAGTGCTGATATTAGATGAATATCTAATTAGAAAAGGATTTAAAAATAATGAAGTTTGAATTCTGCTGCTAAAAATAAGAACAACATGAATCTGATCTCCAATAGTTTTATAGCAAAAATGTGTATTTGTTCAAATATTTCTGACATGATTTTAGTCCAGTATCGTTGACCTAAAGCTAGAAGCAGAGAGATGAGTGAACTCTGGTGACCTATGGTCTTTGTCAGACTCAGTGTTTACATCATCATCATCATCATCTGATGGTGACATCAGAGTGAGTGAGAGGAGGAATCCCTGCTACAGCTCATATTACTGTAGTTTATCATTTGAATAATAAAGTAGCTGCTGTGTCTCTGCAGGTCACATGGTACAACTTTTAATGTCAATTCATAGAGAAATGTGGCACAACTTTTATTTCCTCACATTAGCAGAGCCTCTTTAAACATTTGTTTTGTTTCTGTATCACATGTCATTGCAGGCTATTCAACTCCCTGAAATACACTGAACTATTCAAATTAATTCCATATTTCTCAGCTGTATTTGCACCAAACACACACGTTGAGAAAATGCAAGATTTTGCGTCCATTTGCTAAGTTTCCAGATATCAGATTACAGTGGAAATTTGCATTTACATGTGTGATATTGTTCCAAAAGATGTTGGTGAGGCTAGGGATGGGCAATATATCAAGATTCTAGATATGTTGAGATTTCTATTTTGGTGATATAGAAAATATAGAAAATTGCTGCTTTCTCTACTGCTCAGAACAGCATGAAAAGCTCAGTTAGATAGATTGATGACCTTCTCCTAAACAAGCCACATAGAACTCACTCACACATGCTGTCCTTTAGAGGAGAAACAGACTAAAGTGGCACATATTGTGCTGCTGTTTGTTAATAAATGTGCCTGTGTGGCAAATTTAACCCAGAATTGTCTTTCTTGTGAGACTATTGAGTTAAAAATATCAATATTTATATCGTCTATCAACATTTTGAAGGAAAATATCGATATAAGTTTTGGTCAATATCTCTTAGACCTAGGTGATGGTTTAGTTTGTCATATTTCCATTTAAGAATGTCAAGTCTGTTAAATCGACTCATATTATGTTAGATTTGCACGATAATTGACATTTCCATCTCTCTGTCCTCTAGTTTACCAAGATAAATTGTGTAAATGTTTGATGTGATTTTCCCAAAACATGCACGTGAGGATATATTCAGTGTCAGATTGAATTTTCCACTTGATTTTGTTCACATTAACAGTATTGCCATTTCTGTTTGAGGAAGTGAATTCTGTTTTTTGGCAGCCACGGTAAATGGGAGGCTCTACATCAGCATTAGCAACATCTCCGTATTTAGCTGTAATCTGTTATCAGTTTACGTTGTCCTCTATTATTGACGAATCGTATTTATGTCATTTACATGTTAAAGCAGTTTGTGAAGAACATTAAATCAAGCAGTGATCGATTATTATCCCAAATAATCAGGAAGTGTTGAGTTTCTTTGGCCATTTTCAGATTTTTTTTGTGTGATTTTGGAGTTAATTTGTGCATTTCTGTCAAATTTGAGATTTTTTCTATCATTTGTGTGTATTTTTGTTTTATTTTCCTGTAATTTTGTTAATTCTTGCTGTTTTTTGTGTTTATGGATACATCTGTGTGTTTTTGTTGTCATTCAATGTAGTTTTTTGTCAATTATTATATATTTCTGTCATTTGTGTGGATTTTTGTTGTTATTTTCCTGTATAGTTGTTCATTATTCTTGTCCTTTGCGTGTTTTTGGAGTCAGTTTGGGTTTTTTGTATTTTTTCCTCCTCCATTACTGAACGCTTCATGTGTCTAAACTCACTTTCTGAGAGTGCTTTATCATCAGGACACACACACACACACGCACGCACACACGCGCACACACACACACACACACACACGCACGCACGCACGCACGCACGCACGCACGCACGCACGCACGCACGCACGCACACACACACACGCACACACTTGTTTAATGCGGACCATGTCCAGCGTCTCCATGGCCCCATTAGGACAAAATGTCACAAAAATGTCACATATAAATGTCAGGGCCTGATCCTCCATACTGATCAGATCACAGCTGCTTTCTGTGGGCGTCACATTTGAATATGATGATGGAAAACGACGCACAAACAGATTTATTATTGCTTTAAATCGGGGGGGTCCAACTCATTTGGATAAGTTTGATCTGAAGTGGGCCCCACAGGTTGGGAATCAAAACCAAACAATTTCCACATTACTGCTTAGCGCTAATTACATATAAAGCACCGACTATATCCAAACAATTGGTGACAGCTAGTGACTATATTTATTTAATTTGGGGAAATTTTGTCAAATAATTTGAGGATTGAGCAGAATTTTAGATTCTTTCAATAATTTCAATAATTTGAGAGTAAAAATGATTTACATCATGAAAACTTAGTTTTATTGAATTTGTTATGAATTCAATGAAACGCCACTTGAATAATTGTAAAGTTCTACTTCCAAATAAATCTGTTGAAATATTACGGTTGTATTTAAAGTGTGTTATTTTACATGGAGGTCAATATTTATGTTTGGATATGATAGAATGATTTACATTTTTTTTTCTGCTTAATTACAACAAATAATTCCGATGAAAAGTTTGGATTTTTTTAATATTGCCAAAATTCCTGAGCTTAAGTTCCTGTGGAAATTTGTCAGATATTTTACACAGCTTTGCAACCCTACAGAGATATACACATATACTGTACATCATTTGGTCATTTTCACTGTTTTCTCGGACATTTTTACTTTCCCCAGCAGAACGATTTGGATGTTTTTAGGGGCCGGATTTGTTTTATTGTATGATTTAAAAACAATGGAGCGGGCACACACACACACGTCAAACAGCTGTGCATGTGATGCACCATGTGACCTCCTAATGTTACAGCTGTCAGTCACATTAAACATTTAGAAGAAGCTCAGAGGGCTGAGGATGTGACACGGAGAAGCAAACATGACATTAGCGTTAGCGTTAGCTGAGAGAGACACCCCAGTGAGGAGAAAAGCTGTTTGACTAACACTGCCAAATGACGTCAGCAGCGTGTGTGTGTGTGTGTGTGTGTGTGTCTGTGTCTGTGTCTGTGTCTGTGTGTGTGTGTGTGTGTGCATGGGTGGCTCATTGTACAGAGGACAGTTTGTCTAAATCTGAGACTTTTATAACAGAACTGTGATTGTATCTGATCTGAGAGTCACATGATCAACATTTGTGACATCATTAGAATAACGACCAATCAGAACATTAACACAGGAAACAACAAAGAAGGCTTTGTGTGATTTATGCTCATTTTAATCTATTGGTTTGGTTTGGTATTACTTTTGTTGTTGTTTTGGAGTCATTTTGTATATTTGTGTTGACATTTAATATTGCTTTTTGTCACTTTCTATATTTTTTTTATTATTTGTGTGTAATTTTGTTGTAATTTTCCTGTATTTTTATTCATTATTGTTGTCATTTTGTGTGTTTGTTCTGGAAGTCATTTTGGGTATTTCTGTTGTCATTTGATGTACTTTCCTGTCTAATTCCATATTTCTCTGTCATTTGTATGTATTTTTGTTCTTTTGTTGTCATGCTCCTCTATTTTTGTTCTTTTTTGTTGTTTTTTGTGTGTTTTTGGAACCATTTTGAGGATTTATATTTTTGTCATTATGTATTCTTGTCCTTTTGTGTGTTTTTGTTGCCATTTTTAAGATGTGTGTGTTCTGGAAGTCATTTTGGGTATTTCTGGTGTCACTCCATGTAGTATTCTGACAATTTCTATATTTTTCTGTCTTTCTTGTGTATTTTTGTTTTTTCAATGTCATTGTCCTGTGTTTCTGTTCGTTTTTGTTATTCATTTGTGTATTTTTGTTGTTTCGTTGTCATTGTCCTGTGTTTCTGTTCGTTTTTGTTCTGATGTGCTTTTGTTTAGTTTTTTTTGTGCGTTTACTAAATTAAACCAATTGCCCTCGAACTGGCAGTTTCTCATGTCAGCTCTACATAAACGTTGTGTTACTATTGATTTCAAAATAAAACGTAAAGTGGTAAATTAGAGAAGTGCATGTGCTGAGTGGCGTTGCGGTTACCATGACAACGCCACCACCCCAGTGTCCAGTGGTTGGCTAATACATTATTAAAGAAAGAATGGTTCATGCTAACACACACACACGCACGCACACACACACACACACACACACACACCGTGTGTGGTAAAACTGAGAATAAACTGTGGATCACATGATGTTACTAGACATGGTTTATGTAGCATGACTCATTAAAACCAGTGCTTTCCCTTCCAACAATAGTTACTTGTGGCATTTAAGACTCGGGGCAAGGTCTTTTACTTTGTGTGTGTTTGTGTGTGTGTGTGTGTGTGTGTGTGTGTTGTGTGCTAGCAGGGAGCTAATTGGTTCCAGCATTCCTCTGTGTAAATCATTCCCTGATTCGATTGGACGAGCAGAGCAGAAAGCCACCGCTGATAAGTGCTCGCCTCAAGCAAACCATATTCTTCTCCATCAACACTTGACCTCACACAGCCACTAAACACACACTAAGAATAAACTATAAAACAGAAATAAAACAAGAACAACACTTGTATATCATGGATTCAGAGGCTCAGACTTTATGATTCAACATTTTCACTGTTCCTTATCTTCCACTGTTTGAATAATTTACTGCTATTAAACTTCCTGATATCATACCAAGGATGTTAAATAGGGTTAACAGAGTCTTCTACTGTTATTAATGCTTCAGATGTATTGACATAAACAAGTAAATTACGCTGAAATCATCAAGATTGTCATGAGAAATTTTTATACGTTTGCTACATTTGTAGACGCTCACCCACAGAAATACACAAAATACGACCACAAAAATACACAAAAAATTACCAAAATCCCAATATTGCAACAAAAATGCACAAAATGACTCGTAAAGACACAAAAGTTTTCAGTTTTTTGTTGTAATTTTGTTGTTTTATGTATTTTTGAAGAAATTTTTATAATTTTGCGTATATTTTTCTATTATTTTGTGCATATTTTTGTTGTGATATTGTGACTTTAGAGTCATTTATATGTATTTCGTTGTCACATTATGTGGTTTCGAAGTAGTTTTGGGGGTTTTTTTTTGTTAAGAAATTTGATCTGTTTGCGACACTTGTAGACACCCATCCACTCGTTTTACACAACAATGTAGTGAGGGTTTAGTCCATGTCATTGGGATACTTTTATTTCAGTTTGCATGAAATCCTGAAATTGTTTCATTGAATTATTCACAGTTATATGGACTTAATTTACAATTAAAATTGTGCCGTTTAAAATCCAGCAAAGAATGTTTCAGTTAGTGTATTTAGTTAGTGTCCAGTCCTTTGTGTGTGTTTACGCTACTTTTATACTTTGTAAAAACACTTTGTTTTTTGTGACTTTATTCTCCTCAGCTGATGAAAAACACATGTTCACACAACACCATGAATAAGTCATGTGTTATTTCAGTCTAATTGGCCCTGAAACGTGACCCAGCGTTAGCGTTAGCATCACGCTGCGTTGCTAACAGAGCAGCAGCTCATCTATAATGAGTGATTCTGTCTCCTTGGCCTTTAAACAGCCTTTAATTATTATACCACCGTCTCAGTCCCAGGTGAGCCCCAGCAGGAAGGTAGAGCCACTAACATGAGATCTGAGGGTCACATGATCATCATTCATATCAGCATTATAATAACGACCAATCAGAGCATTAACACAGGAAATAACTAAGAGTTTGTTGTTGTTTTATGTTTTTTTTTTTGTCCCAAAATAACAGAAAATATACAAAACAACAACAAAATGACATAAAAAGACTCAACATAAAAAGAAAACAACAATACACACAAAGGGCCTATGTTACAAATCTATATTGGATTAATCTCCGTGAGCTGGCTTCAACTAACCAAACATTCCCTGTCAGACAGGAGCTATCCTACGACTGTAGATCACCTACGATCACAACACGCTAATTTAAGCCAAGTTATTACAGCCGCGCTACGTGAAAGGGGTGGAGATTGCAGCGTCTGACCAATCAATGGAGGGAACTGGCAGACTGAGTGTCTTTACAATGAATGGAGGAACAGCTAACGATTTTAAACAAATATAATGAATATAAATTCATGATGACAGTGAAGAGCAACAGTGTAAGTGCAGCGCACAGCAGGGGGCGGAGCTTTTATACTCGCTCAGATCTGATCCACTTCATAACTTGGTAGCGACCAGGTTGCTGAAGTTTAAAATGATGAATAATTAAAATCCATAATTCAGACCAAAGACAACCCTGTTGTTACAGAAAAGGCAGGAATGAGAGAACACAGGCAGGAAGCTGCTGACACTGTTAATGTGTAAAAGTGTGAGATTATTTATGATATGAATCCATTGGATGTCAACAGACAGCGCTCTGCAGTTAAACTTTATTACAGCACACACGTGGGATGAGAGCACATTGTTTAACTGTAGTATGTCTCTGCTGAGGCGGTCAGCGTATGAATGAATGAATTAATTAATTCACCCGTCCGTGCATACGATCGACACACAGACTTCAACAGCTGACTTTAAATCAGTATATCAGATATAAATCTATATCTTTCCTAAAGCATGTCATCGGTTAATGAAAGGATTGCATTTATAATTATTAATCTTATTTCCTAAACTCAGCTGTCAGATCTGCACCAACCAGGATCATCTATCAATGGGCAGGTCGTTTTTATAAGAGATCTGATTGGTCAGGAGGCGGGGCTTTAGGACTCGCTAACATCCAAGCCAGAGCATTAATGCAGCGGCGCTGTTTTTGGCCGTGTGCTGTTCTCCCCCTGTACTTAAGTCAGTTGCCTTCATCTCAGTTACGCACTCTGGGTGGAGCAGCCCTGAATTGTGGGCGTTCCCATTCAAATCTGGCTTTACACACATTCTCAGGTGTGCGTTAGTCCTTTTCCTCTTACGCGCTACTAACCCTGGAATAAGTGCAGCGCCCCAATAAGGTGAAACATTGTATTGCACTTTAGATGAAGCTTCTTACATTTGAAGCCACACCGACTTGTGCGTTGGGAAGCAGCAGCTGAATCACACAGCAGCAGCTGAGTGATCACAGCTGCTGCTGTGTGATTAATTAAAACTCTGACAGACGCAGACTTATGTCCATGTTGGTCACAGTGATTCAACTACTTTCATACTATGTCCAACGTAAAGTCACAGTTTGATCCACTACAGAGTGAAACAAGCTGTCATATGCGGATGAGGATGGACCACAAACTGTTCCCACACATATTTTAATGAGGCTCAACTCAGGTCGCTTTAAACTATTTATATTTAAAACTGTGTATTATGGAAGCCAATAGTTGTGTTTCACTGCAAACATCCCTCTGTATTAAAGCAGGACGCTTTAATTATGATCTGATCAATAATCTGATCAAATCAACCTGTTACATTGTTTATCAAATTAAAAGTGAACTTTATCATTTTCACAGATTTCAATGACATTTACAAGGGTTGGGAAAACTCCATGTTCCGTGATTTCTAGACAGCCCAAAAAAATGTCAGCTGCCTGGACCGGAGAATACGAGCAGGAGAGAAGTGCGTAACTGTAGGCGCGCAAAAAAGCACTTAAGTCCAGACGGGAAAATAGACCCCATAGTGATTAAGCTCCAGCGAGCTTTGTAGGACAGCACACACTGATTAAATCCCGGAATTTAGCGCAATAAGAGGTGATATAGATTTCGAGCATACCCCCAAAATGAGAGAAAGATACAAACTGACAATAAAAAGACATAAAATGACATAAAAGCGTAGAAAATGACAAAAAACATATTGCCATATTACTCCAAACACACAAAATGAATCAAAAACACAAAACAACACACAAAACTATTGAAAACAACTACAAAAACACCCAAAATGACAACAACAAGAAACAAAAAACTCAGACAAAATGAGAAAAAAAAAACACTATAAATACTCAAAATGACTTGTGAAACATAAAATATGACCACAACAATACAAATACAAAAATAGGGTATTTTTGTTGCTGACTTCTGTTTTTTGAGTCAATTAATGTGTTTTGTTGCCCTTTTGTGTGTTTTTTGAGTAATTTGTGCATTTGTGTTGCATTTATGATATTTTCTTCATTTTGGGTATTTTTGTTTTCATAGTTCTGTGCATTTTTGTTGTGATGTGATTTTTAGAGTTGTTTTGTGTAATTTGAATAATTTTTCATATTTGTTTTGTTTGTTGTTTTATGATTTTTATTCATTTTGTGTGATTTTTTTGTGATATTGTGATTTTAGTCGTTTTTGTTTTCGTATTGTGTGCTTTTGAAGCAGTTTTCTACATTTACTGTGGGGGCCACACATACAGTAATTACTGCATGTTACCCCTGTCTGCTCTCAGGATATAAATATATTTGACTGATTCCTGTTCTAATTACATTTATTTACTCCTAAAGTCTAATAAAAACATAAAAAAAACATTGACAATAAGCGTTTTCTACAGATATGTTGAGTGTGTTGTTTTATAGAGTCAGACGTGTTTGGAGATAGAAACTAAAGCACTTGAGTGGGGGGTGCACTGCAGTCAGTGAGGTAAAACTAGGCCCTCGGTGCATTTGGAGCATGAAACAAATCTACTTCAAAGTGGAGGGAAATCAAGTGTGGAGAACCAAAAATAGTCTGTGATGCATTTGAGAGATTTTCAGCTCAGCTTGTGCCATTGATGCTGGACATCTTCTCTTATCTTTCCACTTCAACTGTGCTTTTATTTTCTCTACCAGTTTAACCTCATTGCACTCACTGCGTTCTGCCTTCAGGAAGCACTTAGTGTTTCAGCTGCATTATTGTTGGCCTGCACCACATATTCAACCTTTTTTTACTCGCTGGAGCCTGGTTTAGGATCTCAGGTAGATTTAAAACAAAATGAATCTAATGTGTCAATGTTTTTAGGGTTAAAAACTTGAATTTGGTGTTTGCTGCATCTTAATCCACAATAAGGGAGGCACTTTTATTCAAAATGTACTTGTATAAGTGCCCCTAAATAAAATTAATTATAATGATGTGCATTCAAATCTGACATAACAGAGTTGGATAATTATAGAGCTTCTGATTTTCTGTTTCAAAATGTCCTTAATTCTGTATCAACCATCTCCGTGTAACGTAAATGTTAAGTTTCATCATATTTTCCTCTTTAAATGGCTTTACTGGGTATTACACTTCCTGAAATTGTACTAAACATGCTAAATGGGGTTTATAGAGTCAACTACTGTTTATAATTTTATATTTTATATGCTTTAGAAAATTTACGTGACCAAGTACAGGTAAATTACACTGAAAACACCAAGATTAAGAAAGCTCAGCATGACCGTTAGCGACGCTTTCCACCTTTAGCCACTAGTTTAATGGTAACAATCCTAATGAAATGTGTGATATGATCCGTAAACATTATTAGTGAAACCTTTAAATAGCACCAATTAGAGAATCACCCTCCTGTTTTGCACTAAATCCTGCACAGCGTGTGACTGTAGATGTTTTTGCTATGACGTGTCACCAGATAAACTGATCACCAGTTTAGCTAATACACCATCAGATAAATCTGTCTGTAACAGAGCCTTTCCACATTAAAATGCAGTCAGAATAATGTGAACCAACATATTAAAAACACACTTTAGATGAAGCTTCAGTCACAGGATAATATGATAACCAGTCCAACCATAACATGTCAGGTTGCACGTTTTGTGTCAGAACGGGAATTACGTTTTTTCCGTTTGTTTTCCGCAAAAAACCCAAAAACCAGAAAATCGGACGCCTTACTTAAATAGATGATGTAGATTAAATCTGCAACAATGAGTGATAATGTAGATTATAAAACTCTAGTTTTAACTATAATCTGTTTTTAGGATGATAAGGAAATGATGAACTCTAAAATAGTGAATGTTTAGTTCATAATTTTCCTGGTTTAACATTCATTCGAATCCTCTGAACATTTGTTGATGGATGTGATTTTATCTGACCTATTTTAATACATTATATCTGATAAAGTAACTCCGTGGTGTAGGTTGCAGATGCAGCCTATGAACGTCTGAACTAAAACCTACAACGTTGCATTTCTCCTGCTTTGATGGTGAGAACAGAGGCTCAGATGTAAACACTCTGCTGCTCATATCTGATCATTAACTATTCATCATGTTTTCTTCTTCCCCTCCTATGATCTGACGCTCTGCTCCGTAGAGATACAGTACGTGAAATAACCCGGGTAACCGAGCAGTTAACTACACCATCGATGTTTACAAGAATCCTTGTTTCAGGGGAGGACGCGGAGATGTTTCTGTGTTTCTGCTTCAAGAATTCCTCACACAGTGGAACCATAGATCACAGCGTGGAACCATAGATCACAGCGTGGAACAGTGGATCAATGAGGAGAGGTGTGTGTGAGGCCAGAGCTCAGATAACAAAGGTTTACTGAGAGATAAGGACAGATAGGAAAGAATTGTGGGATTTTAGTTTGTTGAAGAAACGTTAGAGTTGAATGCACTGATGATGAAACCATGACAATGAATGGATGATGGTTTCATAGAACATTTTATTTAGAAATATCATTTCTAACATATTGTGGGACTCTGAATTTTTACGATCGCAGAATAGGTGTTCTAACACGGAGAAATCAACCTGACCCGTTTTTTTTTTTTTAAATCTTTCTTTATATAAAACCATTCTCAGATGCATGTTTTCAGACAATACCACACATTTACACATTATTCTTTATCAGAAAACGTGTAACAAATGAACAAATATGTCCACTTCCACCAATAATCCTGTTGAAAATGTCTTGCTATGTGTCATGGTTCCTCTAGCAACCATGTTATCCTGTGATTTTATCTGAAGGATTCAATAGATGTTAAACCAGGAACATTATTTTTATCATTTCCTTATGATCCTAAAGCAGTTTTACAATATCAATGAACACACTCATTGTCGCAGATTTAATCTACATCATCATTTATTTAAGTAAAGCCTCCGATTTTTTTTTTTTGCGGAAAACAAACGTTAAAAAACGTTATTACTGTTCGGACACGGAACGAGCAAACCTGACGTGTTACGGTTGGACTGGTGATTATGATTATCCTGTGACTTCATCTGAAGTGTGTTTTTAATGTGTTGGTTTACATTATTCTGACTGCGTTTAAATGTACAAAGACAGGTTTATCTGATGGTGTACTAGCCGAACTGGTGATCAGTTTATCTGGTGACACGTCACAGCAGAAACATCTACAGTCACACGCTGTGCAGGATTTAGTGCTCAACGTGAGGGTGATTCTTATTAAAGGTTTCACTAATAATGTGTCACACAATTCAATGACATTTTTACTGTTAAACGATATTAACCCTCAGGGCACCTTTAACGTGGTACCCTTCGTAAAGCTGTTATAAAAATGTTGTATATAGTTTTCATTATATTTTGTGTTTTCATGTCCTTTTTGCCATAAATCCCTGCTGTTTTTTTTCAATGAGGAACTCAATATGCTGCCCACAGACAGACATCCACTCACACTTACTCAAACAGACAATTTACTGTAGCAACTCATACTATATACAGTATGTTTCCATTTTGCACAGTTATTTGGTGATATTACAACCTGTACGTGCAGTACGAGGCCGCATTTTATCACAGTCTCCGAAAATGTTTCTGGATGTTTCCGGGTTTTAGTAGCACCCCTTAAACCAGTGGCTGAGGGTTAGCAGTGTGGCTAACGTTGCTTTTGTGAGGATCCAGTTTACGTAAATCAGAAGCCTCTGACTCTATTAATGCTATGTATCATATTTGGTATGATTTCAGGGAGTTTAATAGCAGGAAAGCATCGAAACATGGAAAAACCAGAGCTTTGGAGGCCTTTAAAGTACTGATCAGATCTGGTTTCAGGAGCTAAAACACGACAGAAGTTCCTAAAAGTTTGAAACGTTGTCAGTGACAAAGTGACTAGAATCACAATAAATCTCTGGAGTGTCAGTGTTTTCATTAAAATGACTGGATGTTTCCCACCTCTGTGCTTCCGTGCAGTGTTTCTTTCTGTGACGCGTATATAAAGAAACGGTGACAGCTGCTTCCATAACGTCCTGTCTGTGACACACTGAACATCGGCTACTGCTTTGATTTTAGCTGCAACACAGAGTTATGGATCATTTTGTGGAAACTGAATTTATACACTATTATGTTGTATTTGTGCTTAACTCAAGTGCTTTGAGATGACTTTGTTGTAAGTTGCGCTACATAAATAAAGTTGAATTGAATTGAACTTCATTACATTGAATATTTTTCCATTTTTTAATGCATTTTTCACAAATATTTAAATTAATAAACTTATGTTTTAAACATATCTTCATACTTCCATTTAAAAAGATTTATTCCGTTTAAATCTTTCTACAAATTTTCACTCTTAATGTTCCCTCATGTCTGTTCTCAATTTGTGTTGTGTTGTGTTTATACGTTGGTTTTGAAATAAATACAGCTTTAGTTCACACAAAGAGGCAGAACTGTACAGGTGTTTCTCCAGTGTACCACCCCCAAAACAATTATACAAAATATATAATATACAATATATACAACAAAAACATAGACAATTACAGAAAACAACAGTGACCATAAAAACACACAACTTCAAAAGTATTAAAAAATAACAGATTTACAACATTAAAAACAGGGACAACTAAAAAACACAAAATGACTACAAAAATTCCACAAAAAATGCACAAAATGACTTAAAAAATACACAAACTCTTTGTTGTTTCCTGTGTTAATGATATGATTGGTTGTTATTCTAATGCTGACATGAATGTTGATCATGTGACCCTCAGATCAGATACAATCACATGTTTGTAGCCCCGCCCCCTGTGATAAACATGCCTACGGTTTAGTGTCACCAATGGGTTGATGTATAGAGATCCTTTTTGGGTGCAGATCAACTGAAATCTGGGAGTTTTAGGAAATAAAAGAACACAAAGACTTAAAAATAATGAAAGATTTTGGTTTTAAAAACAAAAATAAAATAAAACAGACCTTTAGGTGTGCCTGTGTCGTCCTATAAAAGGGACACGTGTCACACTAACCTTTGATGACCTCTGACTCAGCCAATCACAGCCTTCCTTAGAAATGAACACAATGATAAAAACCAACACAGACTAAAATAAGACTAACAGCACTGCTTGTTTAAAGGTTTCTGTGTCATTTTCTCTCTCTTTACCATAATTACTGAACATTTTCTGCTCAATGTTTACAACAAGTAAAGAAAATAAATCCCAACACAAACAGAGATGTAAACACTTATTGTGGAGTTACGGTAAACTCCAAAAAGGCAGGATTACGTCTTTATTTTCTTATTTTGTCTGGAAAGTGACTGAACTATAGATTTCATTGTTTTTATAACGTGGTTTAAGCTCGACTCAAACAAGTGTGGATTATCCTGTGGATCATCTGTGCTTTACACAGCTTTGTATTTACTTGAACCACTTTTCTCTGTTTCCTTGTCATTATCTCTGTCTCTACTCTTCATCTTCTCTATACAACTCTATAGAATAAAAAAAACAGTTATTTTTAATGCTCACGGTTTGTTTGTGCTCTACCACTTGTCTTTTTGTGAGATAATCTTCTGCTAACATTACATGAACAACAAACATCACTCCATCAGTTCCTTATTTAAATGAAGCCCATTTCCTGTAGAAATGACATAAAAAACATAAAACCACCAACCAATTGGACATTCTAAACAATTATCATATTTACATATAATGTAAAAGTAGTCATATCTAACAAATGCAGGTACAAAGATATGAGATGGTTTACTAAACAGAATAACAGTTTACAGTAGAGATAGACAACACAGGGGGCGGGGCCATAAACATGTGATTAGAGCATAGGAAACTAAGTGTTTGTCGTTGTTTTGTGTATTTTTATCTAAATTTGTGCGTTTGTTGTATTTTTGTTTGAAATTTCATGGGTTTTTGACATTTTGTCTATTTTTGTTGTAATTTTTATGTGCATTTGTTGTCGTTTCGTGTGTTTTTGTGTTTGTTAATTTCTCAGTCCTATTGTCCATTTTTCTGTCATTTTTGTGTTTTTGGTCATTTTTGCATTTTTTCATTGTCATATTGCATAATTTATTGACATTTTTTTTTTATTTCTGTTCTCATTTAGTGTGTTATTGTATATTTTTAAGAAAGAGAGAAATACGTTTTTTGTGTAATTTTAATTGTCATATTTCAATATCTGTTGTTGTTCCATGTGTTTTTGTTGTCATTTTTTGTATTTCTGTTATTTTTGGTAGTTTTTGTAGTCATGTGTGTTTAAGAGTTATATTGTATTGTATATTTTGTTATTTTGGAGTCATTTTTTTTGAATATTTGTTGTCAGTTCTTGTATGTAAATTTCTCTGTCATTTTGTGTGGTTTATTTAAGTTGTATTGTGTGCTTTTAATATATTTTTGTGTATTTTTGGTATAATTTTGTGTATTATTGTTGCCGTCTTGGGTAATCTATTGCCATTTTGTGTATTTTGTATATTTTTAAGTTATTCTGGTCAGTTTTTGTTGTCATCTTGTGTGTTTTGTAGGGATGTAACGATTAATCGTAAGGCAGTTAAAAATCGATTCATAGGTATCACGGTTGATATCGATTTTCTGAAAATTGAATCGCAGTACTTTTTTTAACCAGCAGAGGGCGCTATCCACAAGTGTAGGCGGCGGGCGGAGTCTGCTAATACTTTCTTTCTGGCCGCCTTCTACTCTTAAATATGTTAATAAATGATTCATTGCCCCTTTAGCACCGAAAGAATATCTGTAATATTACTTGAATATCTGTAAAAGTCACGTTTTTCTATAAGCTCTGTCTGCTAGCATAGCTTCTCTTCTTCACTGGAAGAATTTCTGCATGCCAACCGACCACTGGGTTACCAGCGCCCTCTGCTGGTCCAAACAAATATGGCGTAAATCAGTGTAATCACGTTTTTTTTTGTTTTTTTAAAGTCCAATTGTTAAGGCACAAAATACATTTTCAGTTGCACTTTTAAAAAGAAAAAGAACTATTATGCAGTTTTGCATTGTTTATTATAGAACCAGAATTTGAATTAATAGGCTTCATTTTCATTTGTATTATTCCTTTATTTATTTCATTCAAGATTTATTTTTAGTTAAATTGCATTGTTTTGAATAGTTTATCAAGGGATTCTTTTGACAATGAAAAATAAAAGGAAAATAATACAGTATTTTCTACAGTCCCATTTTGTAAAATAAATCGTGAGAGAATCGTATCGTGAACCCAGTATCATGAATCGAATCGTATCGGGAGTTGAGTGAATCGTTACATCCCTAGTGTTTTGTAATTATATTGATTATTTTATTTGCCCTTTGTGTATTTTTGTTCTCACGTGGCCTTTTTATATGTTTTTTTTTACTTGTGTGTGTTTTGGTGTAGTTTTGCGTATTTTTGTTGCAGTCTTGCAGGAATTTAATGTTTTTTTGTATATTTATGTTCTCATTTTGTGTATTTTTGTATATTTTCAAGTGATTTCTCTCGGCTTTTATAGTCATCTTGTGTGTTTTGGAGTTATAAAATATACAAAAGGCAAATAAACTAATCAATATGCCATTTTGTAAGTGTTTTGAAGTCATCTTGTGTGTTTACTGTGGGGGAGTCACACAAAATTACAGCGAGGCCTGTATTTGCCCACGTCTGCAATACGCTGTATAAACTTACTAATACTCTTTGTTTTTTGTCCTAATTTGACTGTAATTCTCTTCATATTTGTCATAACCATTGAAAAAAAGAAGAGAATACTACGTGGATGTATATGAAGTGTTTTCCAATTGTGTATATTGTTGACTTCACACCTAAAGCTGTCGTAATGACCCTAACATTGGTCTAATATCTGCCATCACAGCTGTCAGGTGTGGTTTCATGGCTGACTTCTCTCTGTGTGACGCTTTCAAAGCATTCATTCATGTGTCAGATTCCTGAGCCTCTTAAAAAGCGTAACACTTATGGTTGTGTTATTATTCCCTGACTCAGCTTGGAACAAGATGAAGGTAGAGAAACGAGCGTAAGAAAAGCAGCAGAGCTCCCCGTGGAGAAGAGAAAAGACACGAAGAAGAGAAAAGAGACGTTTAGTGTTTGAGAAACATGAAGTGAAGGGAACACACGTACACAGCTTTTATCATCTCATGATAATTCATCACTACAGTGGAGGAAAACACACACTTTTCACTGCTCTAGTTTTCCTCTCGAGCAGCGGTTCTCAACCTTGGAGTCGTGAGACACTGGGACAGGGTCGCCAGATAGGAGAAAATATTAATATTTTTTTTAAATTAGAGCCCATTTTTGCTTTTTTTAACCCTTTTTCTGCAACTACACCAAACTTGCCATATTGTAACCTATTGTCATCACTTTTTCTTGCCATATTTTTGTTCCTTTTAATGCATTTTTGCTACATTACTCCCATTTCTGACACTTCTCCATCACTTTCCAATGCCTTTTCTGCACATTTCCCCCACTTTCAAAGCATTTTCAGCACTTATAAACCCCTTCCACCACTTTTCCACCTAATGTCACATATGTTGACCCATTATTGTCACTTTTAACCTCTTTTCACCATATTTCATGCTTTATTTTACTAATTTTCTGTCTGTTTTTGCCCGCTCTAATCTGCAACTTTTAACCAATTTCTGTGGTTTTTAAATCCCATTTTACCGCCTTTTCTGCCATTTTTGGTCACTTTTAACTCATTTTATTTCTGATTGAAACAAGGATTTACATATTTAAGATTTTCCAAAATCGTTCAGCAGTAATTTTACGTCAGATTTAGTGTGACAATTGACATTTCTGTCTCCATCTCCATCTGTTTACTAAGACAAAATATGTGTTAATGTGTGGATGTTTTCTCTAAACATGCATGTGAGGATATATTCAGTGTCAGATTATAATCCCCGATTGATTTTTTTTCTTGAAAATCTGTATTTTTTGTCCGTTATACATGATGACAGACAATCAGAGGCCTTACAAATTGCTCTTCTAGAACATGAGTTGAAACACTTCCAGTCCTCAGTGGGATCTCCTCAGAGAAAGGCAGTGACAGGGTTCAGTGTGGGATGATTGGATCATCTAATGAGCGGAACTTTCCTTCTTCATGGATGTTTGTTTGTAGCGGTGGAGTCACAGAGAGTCACATAAAGTCACAGAGCTGCAGTGAGACGGCTGCAGCAGAGGGCTGTACTACACTTCCTCAATTTACTGGCCTACATTCTGGGTGAACTCATCTCTTAGTAACTCTGTAAGTTGATCATTTACACTGTAAAGGCGTCGCCGACTATGATATGGCCGTAGAAGTGATCAGCCCTCTCTCTCCACTGTTAGTGGCTCTGCAGACACACACACACACACACACACACACACACACACACACACTGAGTCTGTTCCATGGTCGTCACGGCACTAAAGCGATGAAGTGATGGAGTGACCAAAAAGCACCACTATATTGAAGTGACTGCAGTTGCTACAGTGGCGTTTTGAACGCACATTTATACGAATCCCAGAAACAAACGAAGCAATACAAGCCGCGGAAACAAACAAATGCGGGCATTTAGGAATCAGAAAAATAAATCAAAATTCAGACATCTTCATAACGGTTTTCGGAACCGGTTTCTATATGTAACCTGTTCTCGGTGACCCTATTTGCCACCGGGCCCTTCCAGGCCACGGTATGTTTGAGCCTTCATGCACAGCGGAGTCCGGACTGTTTGCATTCCTCGGAGCTTAAATACGTGGACGGTTATTACGGTTACGTAAGCAGAGGATGCACACAGCTAAGTGGCTGCAGGGGTCATCAGGTGAAGACGGGAGCGTCCAAGCAGATGGCCTGTATTAAATAGATGGTGCGGCTGATTAATGTGTTTCTGGGTTATTTAGATTTAAAAAGAGTTAAAACAAACCGTGCACACATGGAAGTCCCTTTTGTGTCCAAGTGAGGAACAATTATTATGACGGTACTGATTAAAAAAGAAAAAAAAACAACAGAAAATCCCCCCAACGTTGCTGAATACTAAACATAGGGGGCGCCATTGCTCCGTAGGGGAGCAAAATTACAATGTCGGGGCCCCTACGCTCAACAGCGCTGGCAAGAACCCTGGCATGTGGCATTTTTCCATCAACAAATTGAACCCAGAATTGTCTTTGTGATAAGACTTTATTGAGTTCAAAATATCAAGGTTTATATCGTATATGAGGATATGAGTTTTGGTCCATATCACCCAGCCCTAATAATTGGTCTATTTAGTAACATTTACCTCCACTGACAACAGTTAGAAAGTACCATCTTCTCCCATTGTGAACCAACAGCTTTGCTTTTCATGCGCGCGCACACACACACGCACACACACACAGTAATAATGTGCTTTTCTAAAGTCCTCAGTGCTGCTCTGAGTCTGAATTGATGATTTGTCAGTGTAACCAAAGCTGTTGGCTCACATTTGCTCCATTGTTGAGGAACGCGTTGCCTTTTTATTGCTTTCTATGTGTGTGTGCGTGCGTGCCCGTGTGTGTGTGTGCGTGTGTATGTGTGATGACTGAGACAGCTCCACTGTGTTTGATACCAGAATAGAATCTGTAGCTGTACAATAACAACACTTCACACCTGATTGGGTTTTTAGATCCTGCACGAGTCGTGACATTCCCTCTCCTCACTGAGTCAAACAATCATGCTGGCTTTTCATTGGTTGGTTGGATTTATGTTGATAAACACAACTGGGCTTTTCTGTGAGAATTCCTTTTCTGAAACAGAAAAAGCAATTTGAACTGTTGTTTTTTTTTTTTGCAACAATACCAAACATTTACACACATTTTTTCCCTGGATAACAGAAAACAGGTGATTGAATATTAAAGTTGTCTCTTTTCACACTTGAGGAAGATTCTTGGAGGATGGCCAAAATATAGTCAGAAAACTTCAATTCTGACCCAGATAGCAAAATAATAAAAATGTATCCATAAAAAGCCCGGTCTCAGTGTAGTTTTTGTAAATTTATAGAAGGAAACCAATGTTGGTGCAGTGATTGGCTCTGGCACACACAGGACTCTAGTGGCAGTGGACAATTTTATGAAATAATTTATTAACGGTATTATTGCAGTCCAACTCCAAACAAATCCGACGTTGCACATCTTTAAACCAAAAGGCAGCCATGTTAAAAGTCTTAAGAGAATCTGAGCCTGATCTGCAGAGCTATTTGAGCCACACAAAGACACACACACACACACACACACACACAGACAGAGATTCCTTGATTTATAGATAGATGTTATTAGCATTTTTTTGGAAGAAATTAAAAAAAAATATATATTTATAATTTCATTTAAAATCCTGTGTAATGTAATCACACGGTTGCACACGGTTTTATGCACAACTAAAGGGTTTGCATTATTTAATTGAAACTGAAAATGAGAGGGAAACCTCTCTATGACATGGACTAAACCAGAGATTTTGAACCTTGGGGTTGTGACCATAGACTGTACAAATAATGGACGGGACAAGCTCCCGGTGGAGTGCAGCTTTTAATTTTAGAGCTCCCCCTGCTGACTGGTTGCAGTATAGGTCATAAACCCCGCCTCCTCAACGATAACGGATGGGATGTGGGTCAAACTGTAAAGTTAAAATACTCGTCACATTTTTCTCCAAACCTAAACTCTGCTGGGATCATTAGTTCTTATCACCCTACATTGTATTCAAGTGCTTGTTTTTCTGTGAAGTTTGTTTTAAATAAGTTATTTGAGGTTGAAAAATGGGATTTTACATCATATGACGATGATTGACAGCCATGGATCTTGCGTAGCTCTCCATGGGCTCTATTCTCCCATGCACTTAAGCTCAAAAAGCCGCGCAGCTGCGCGCTATTCTCCCCTTGTACTTAAGTCAGTCGCTGCGTGCCTTCAGCTCAGTTACGCACTCTGGGTGGAGCAGCCCTGAAATGTGGGTGTTCCCATTCAAATCTGGCTTTACGCACATTCTCCTGTGTGCGTAAGTCCTTTTCCTCTTACACGCTTCTAACCCTGGAATAAGTGCAGCACCCCGATAAGGTGAAACATTATATTGCACTAGAAATATGGACTTAGTTACATTTGAAGCCACACAGACTCATGCGTCGAGCAGCAGCAGCTGTGATCACTCAGCTGCTGCTGTGTGATTAATTAAAACTCTGACAGACGCAGACTTGGTCACAGTGATTAAACTATTTTCATACTATGTCCAACGTAAAGTCACAGTTTGAAACAAGCTGTCATATGCAAATGAGGATGAACCAGAAACTCTTCCCACGCATATTTTAATGAGGCTCAGCTCAGGTCGCTTTAAACTATTTATATTTAAAACTGCGTATTATGGAAGCCAATAGTTGTGTTTCACTGCAAACATCCCTCTGCATTAAAGCAGGACGATCTGCGGCCGCGTTATTTCCTCATATCTCCAGCGCATCTAACTCGGTCACGCTTTACAGTGATGATGATGATGATGATGATAATCAAGGAAAGAGATTTTAATTGTGACTCAGTCACATTGCAATAATCTGATCAATAATCTGCTCAAATCAACCTGTTATTATGTTTATCAACGAAGGCATTTCATATTAAAAGTGAACTTTATCATTTTTTAAGGATTTCAATGACATTTACAAGTGTTGGGAAAACTCCATGTTCCGTGATTTCTAGACAGCCCAAAAAATGACATCACCACCTCCTTTCATTCAGCTCGCCTTTATTTACACATATACGCTTTTTGGCTCCTTACACATAGTGGGCGTGTCAGGAACCTGGACCGGAGAATACAAGCAGGAGAGAAGTGCGGAACTGCAGGCGCGCAAAAAAGCACTTAAGTCCAGATGGGAGAATAGACCCCTTTGTGAATAGCAGTTATGTCGTGAAGGAAAGCCGAGACGCCATTTAACTAGATATTTGAGTTGAAATATATTAACCTCTATGATCTGAACAAACCGTTGGTAGAATTTCCAGTGGCAAAGATACTTATGTTCTTGGCATAGCTGGGCAGCATAACTCATCAGGGCAGTATGCAAAATGGGCGGGGCATGTTACTACTCCTTCCGCCGGACCCTACTGCGCAGACTCTGGCTCCAAATGACGTCAAATTTCCAAGATGGCAGCGCCCCTTAGTGCTGTTTTTTGGCTTCAAGAACATTGAGTGGGAACAGCTACAGTGCACGCCCACTAATTGTGACGTTCCTGTTGTTGTAAATCATGTAAAGCATAAAAATATAAAAATAATAGCAGTAGTTGACTCTATCAACCCTATTTATCATGTTTGGTATGATTTCAGGAAGTTTAACATCCAGTAAAGTATTTACACATGGAAAGATGATGAAACAGAATTGTGGACATTTAGAAACAAACATCAGTCCCTGTAACCAGATCATCCTCAGAGTGTTTGCGGGTCCAGGTTCGATTCCCGGCCTGGGACCCTTTCCTGCGTGTCATTCCCTGCTCTCTCTGACCCCCTTCCTGTCAAGCAACTGTCATATAAAGGCCACTAGAGCCAAAAAAATCTTTAAAAAAAAAAAATAAATAAAATAAATCCCTTCTACTGTCTGAACTGTGATTTCCTCTGGAGGATTTTACAGTACACTTTAAGTTAGATTAGAACAACGCTCTTCACTAACAAAGAACATTAAACAGATGACGCTCTGTTGTTTTTAGGACTGATACAGATGTGTGTGCACCTTTAGAAAGAGTCAGTCTAACTCTGAGCTTTGCTCTACAGCTTTTATACAAATAATAACTCCATGACATTTAAATGTGTTGGAAGTCATGAAGAAAGCACAAAGTTTAGCAGTACAGTATTTTTAACTCAGAGGGTTTCTTTGATGATGCACCACACACTCTTTGGTTAATGAAGATCTCAGATACAAAGATAATATCAAGGGTAATGCTTTTCCTCAGCTTAAAGCTGATAACCGGAGCATGAAAAGAGAGAGAGAAAAGTCAAAAGCTTCCCTCCCTAAACAGCTCCACTTCCTCCCCCTGCCTCTGCTAATCTACCTGAAGCCACGCCTTTTCTTTTCTGCACGAGCATCGCGTAACATAACAACAATATTAAACACACCAACACACATGTAGTGTTATTTTTCACTAATAAAACACTTATGGTAGTTTGATTAAAACATGTTTATTACCTGTCCATGAGAAATGTTGCCAAATCCTGGTTCGTTCGGAATTTTTTTAAAAGCAGCTCCGAGATAAATTCTGTTGTGGTCACGAAGACGTTTATCCACAAGCTTTGTACCCAGACTTTTCTTTAGTTTTTTAGTAGAAACTTTGGAGTTTCGGAGCACTCCTCATGATGCTATGCAGAGTGATACCTGTTTCACGCGCATTCATTTTGATTGACAGTCTCCGCTACAGGAAGTCGAAGCCTATTGGCTGGGTGATCACTGCGCTATTTGCAATTTGTATAGGGGTCTATAGGACGAAGGATGGACTTATATACATTGACGTATATTAATGACCACCGGCAGTAGACCATAATAAAAAAAAACTAGTTAGGTATTTTTTCACATTTCAAAAGAATGATACATAAACAAAAAATTCTCAGAAACTCCTGGTATCAGCTTTAAATACACAATGTTTTTACATTTAACTTATTTTATTTTATCCATGCACACACCAAACATAGTACTACATGCCCCAAAAAAACCGTGTTCCACGGGCCAAAACTGCCCGTTTGTTGTCAACTTTTATTCTCTGGAGCGGAACATTGTTTACGGAAGCTCTGACGTGCACCGCCCCCTTCACACACCGCCGTGTGTGAGGTGCTCGTCCCAGCTACCTGAAGCTGCCGTGCTGCAATACATCATGGACCGCTATTTGGGTAAAACCAGACAACCATCCAACAAAGGGAACCGATTCAAGTTCCTCTGTCAGATCCACCCAAAGTTCCACAAACACGGGGACAGAGATGAACCTGTAGCAACTCAAATAAAGATAACTATGCTAAGCTAACACACCGACACACAGACTGGGCTGAGAGCTAATGCTAACCACTCCAAATAAGGAACAGACCAAGTAAAAAGATTAAAAGAACACGTCTTACTGTCATAAAGCCACAGGGAGCCACCGACTTGTTTATGGTCAGATTTAACACTTTACTATGGAATGATAAAAACTAACATGTCACATGTGTGAAATAAATGTCAGCATAAATACCAATTTCACTATTAATACGTCCCAATTTGTGAAACGCAATATTTTTAATTACATTTCACATGTTCACAGACAAAGCTGGTCCCATTAGACTAATGTAACTATTGAGATTATTACACATAAATATACTGAATGATTAAATCATCAGCTTGATCTGGTTTAATTATAGGAAATCAGAGTTATTTATCAATCATAACTGTATGTAACTCATTATCAGATAAATGAAATAAGATTCATCAGCAGTAAAAACACTAATGGAGTTATTTTTGTTTTTCATGTGCTTTTTTTTTAGAAAATAATTTTATTTCAGATGAGGAAATAAATGAATTACTTACAGTAACACTAATAGAGTGACCCACATGCACAAATATATTCCATAAAATATCGGCTCATGAACTCTTTGAGTCAGCAGCTATTGTAGCCTTTTTAAATGTGTCTAATGTTGATGTATTCACATTTATTTGTGTTTGTAAAGAACTTGTTTAGTTGTGATTTTTTTATTATTTTTTTTTATTTATAGTTTGTATTTATTGTGATTTTTATCGTTATCATGATAAATACCAGAAATTAATTACATTTTTTGTCAATATCGCCCATCCCTACGGTCCTCCATGACTGGAGAAGAAACACAACAGATCACTGTAAGAATGAAGGAAAAACACTTGGCCTCCACATCCCACAATGCAATGCAACAAAGTTTTCCAGTAACCTTTTTACATCTTTTTTATCAATCAAATGATCTGATTGATCAATCCATGTTTTGCTCTGATTATAAATGATTGTCTCCAGCAGCTTTACCTTCGATGAGCTAATTGAGCTACATGCTAACAGCTAACTCTCTCTCTGTGTGTAGGCGTGGCTTCAGAGGTATGGCTACCTCCCTCCTGCAGACCCCAGGATGTCTGTGCTGCGTTCTGCTCGTGTCATGCAGTCTGCTATCGCTGCCATGCAGCGTCGCTACGGCCTCAACGTCACCGGGACCCTGGACACCAGCACCATCGGGTTAGTCGCTCTCAACCAGAACAAAAAATACACCTCAACATGTCACTGACTTTCTACTTCCTCTGTCTTTGTTGTCACCTTTAGAAACGCTGCTTTTGTGTTGCCTCAAATTAGTTAGAAATGGTATTTGTTAACAATTAACGTTGTGATTAGGATTTAGGATTATATTCCTTGTATGAGTGTGCATTGCCATGAATCTAACGATACAATTCACAATTTGCATGTCACGATACAATATATCTCGATACTAAACAATACGATACACATCGCAATATACAAATACATAGATACAGATACAAATGTCACCTTTACAAGTACAAAATGGCATGAAGAAGCTCTCTGACTTTTATTTGTTCCACTTCCTGTCAGACACATAATGCTACCAACAGCACTGGGCTGTAAACAGGTGGTGATGTGTAACAGTGTAACAGGCCATCAGAGTGGTCAGTGATGTGAATACAGACCAACATGTGTCCAGCAGTGAAACGTGATAAGCTAACAGTGTGTGTGTGTGTATTTTCCTCCTTCTTTCTGCTTCTCATCACTGATGTAGGGATAATACTATCAGGTGAGACGCCCCTCACTGCCTTCTATCTGTGTGTGTGTGTGTGTTTTTCTAACATGGTGCGTGTTGTCCTGCAGGTGGATGAGGAAACCCAGGTGTGGTGTTCCTGACCAGATAGGAGGCGTGTCTAGGTTCAGCGTGAGGAAACGGCGGTACGCCCTCACGGGACAGAAGTGGCAACACAAACATATCACATACAGGTACGAGACACTACGGGGGGTTTCTGTTCTGGTTCAGTTACACACTCAGAGTGGGAAGAACTCAAAAACATTCAGTAATGACGGGAGGGAAAGTAAGAGACTAATAACCCTGAAAATATAAACATGGGCGACAAAAATAACTGAAAAAAGTACAAAAATACACAAAATTACAACAAAAACACACAAAACAGCAAAATGACTTCAAAATTATACAAATCCATGACAAACCATTTAAAATATGAAATACACAAAATGACTACAAAAACAAAACAAAACAACAACAAAAATATCAAAATGACTCCAAAACTCAGAAAATAACAATGAAATAATACAAAAGACTCAAGAAATCCACAAATCAACAAAAATTTGACAGAATGACTTTAAGAACATTGGTGACTCCAGAAACACACAAAACTGAAATAAAAGCATTTGAAACAAAAACATACATAACCCCAAAACACACAAAATGACAAAAATGAGAGGAATTCTGTGTGTTTTATGTTGTCATTGTGTGTTTTTAGAGTCATATTGTGTATTTTTGTTGTAGTTTTGTGTGCTTATTCTGCTCTTTTGTGTGTTTCTCTATCAATTATTTTATTTTCATCATTGTTTGGGGTAACGTTTGTGTTATTTGTTGTCATTTTCTGTATTTTCATTATTGTTTTGTTTGTCTTCAAAGTCATTTTGTACCTTTTTGTTGTAGTTTTGTGTATTTTCATTGTTGTTTTTTTCGTTGTTGTTGCTTTTGCTACTGTTTTGTGTGTGTTTCTGTCATTTTGTGTATTACCGTTCCTGCTTTAATGCATTTTTGGAGTCAGTTTGTGCATTTTTTGTTGTTTAGCGTATTTTTTTTTTGTCATTGTGTGTTTGTCATTTTCTTATATTTTCATAGTTGTTTTTTGGAGTCTTTTTCCTGCATTTTTATTCTTTGTGTGCTTTTGCTGTTGTTTAGCGCATTTCTCTGTCATTTTGTGTGCTTTGTGTTTATTCTGGGGCTGTAATGTGTGTTATGGTCTTTGGATCCCTAATGTGCAGCTGAAGCCGTGCATGCACATCACATTTAAAGAGTTACACTGATAATGGGTCTGTAGTGGGTCCCTGGTTCTTCATCTGTGTGTGACAGAGTAAAATGAGCAGCTTTAATGGATGAGTGGATGGTAGAGGAAGTGGAGGATGAAGGAGCAGCTGCACAGAGAAAGACGAGAGGATTGGCCTGATGTAATGATATGTTGGGAGCGTTTTGACCGTCTTGACTTGGACATGTGTGTGCGTATGTGTGTGTGTGTGTGTCCATGAATGTGAGTCAGCTGCTCTTTTATCTTCAATCAATGAAGCTGGTTACAGAACATATTCATTCATCTACAGACCTCACTAATCTCCTCCTCTAAAGGTGCTGCATGCAGCACATTTAACACCTTTATCTGCTAATAGGATATGTGCTTTCTGCTGCTGCAAATCCTTTTTCCTTTGGCTTCATCTCAGAAACATATTATACAGACTTTATCTCAAAGTGGCACTTTTACAACTTCAGCCGTTTTCACATATTTGCAGCATTACTGCTACCGGCTGCATGTGTGGATTAAAAAAGTAGATACTGCTAACTTTCTTATCCTAAGGTCATTTCTGCTATTTAATCCAGACGTTAGCTTAAAACTTTTATTTAAATGCTAGCTTCAAAATGTTATCTTAAACATTTAGTGTAAATGTTAGCTTAAACATTTAGTGTAAATGTTATCTTAAACATTTAGTGTAAATGTTAGCTTAAACATTTTATCAAAACGTTAGCTTAAACATTTTACCTACACGTTAGCTGAAACATTTTCTCTGAACGTTAGCTTAAACATTTTTTCTAAACATTAGCTTAAATATTTTATCTGAATGTAAACTTAAACATTTTATCTGAACGTTAGCTTAAACATTTTATCTAAACGTTAGCTTAAACATTTTATCTAAACTTTATCTTAAACATATTATCTAAATGTTATCTTAAAAACGTAATCTAAATGTTAGCTTAAAAATGAAATCCAATCGTTTGCTTGAATTTTTTATCTAAATGTTAGCTTAAAAATTAAATCCAAGCGTTAACTTTAAATGAGTAATCTAAACGTTAGCTTAAGATGTAGTCTAAATGTTATCTTAAATCAAGTAATATTAACCCAACATGTTAAAACATTAAAACGAATAAACCGGTTCAGAAAACTAGTCGATGCATCGGTTGATTGGTGTTAACGGAGCCATTGGATCTCAGTGTCACTAATTAGCGCTAGATAACTAGTGACGAAGGTTTACCAATAAGAAAAAAACGACCACAAGTGTCTAAAGTGTGGCACCCCTACACACGTACTTAGAACATTGTTTATGTTGTTTGGAGGAAAGAAGAACAGGAAGTTAGTGTTTTTTTTATAGCAGAACTGAAGAACAACCACAGGAAACACTTTATCTGAGGGTGTATCGCTTTGTCTGGTCTTCCTATCAACTGGTGACGCTCTAATGCCGTCACACGGTGATTTCTACTGCTTTATATTTGGAAACTTTATTGCTTTAACATTGAGAAAAACGATTATTATTTTGTATTTGGACACGCCCCTGACAGATTGTGTGTTAAAACAAAGCTACAAGCATTGACTAATATCAAAGCAAACCTTTAAAGTTAAATGTCAAATTGAATATTTTTTATTGCTGAAATTGGAGAAAATTTTTAGTTTTACTTTAAATTGAGCAATTGTTAAGCCATTACTTAAGTAATACTTATTTAAAAAGGTCATATGTTGTGAGAACATTCTACGTTTTTTTGTTTTGTGCAATACAAAGAGCTCAAAATTATTTTAAAAAGTTTAAGAAGCATAAAGACGCTAAATTGGGGATTCTCTTATGTGATTATTTGATTAATTGGTAAAAAAAATTGATAGACTAATAGATTACTTAAACATTATTTTACTGCAGCCCTATCCCATTTCAAAGCACCTCCTCCAACATAAACGTGATGCTGTGAACCCACCTTTACAGCCAAAATGTGATTTATAAATGTCTGAGTATGAAACTAACCCCCATCCGTCTCCTGTTCTGAGCTGATGATCCGTGTAGCTACATGTGAGGGTGGAGGCGTCATTAAAGCTCCATCTCCCTCTAACTGTTCCACACAAACACTGTTGGCATTTGCAGAGTTTAACAAATGCATGAAGCTATGAGCCCCCTTGTGTGCACACATGATTCCACTGTAGCCACATGCACTACTTACTTAGAATGGTGGGGGGCACTAATTAGCTTTAGCATCCCCACTGCTAACGCCGCATGCATCAGGCTATTACAGCTGCATCCAGAGTCATTAACGGCTCACGACGTGCACTTTAATACGTGCAGGGGATTCTTTTTATGTGCATGTGCTTTTCTGTGATTCTAAAATAGGACAAATGTATAGAGACACGTGTCTGTGTCCCAGATATAGAACGTTATCTTTCTTCCATCTGTCAGAACTGACGTTCAATTTCTCCACTACATCCTCCACAGTCAAACACGCAGCTTCAATCAATCCATCAATCAACACACACACACACACACATATATATATATATATATATATATATATATATATATATATATATATATATTATAAAGTGACAAAAAAATGGTGGCAATGGTGGTGAAATGGGATTTCATAAACCACAGAAATAGGTTAAAAGTTGCAACAAATTAGAGTGGACAAAAACGGACAGAATAAGTGGTAAAAAGGGTTTAAAGTGTCAATATCGGCTTAAAAGTGGCAGAAATCTGGGGAGGGGGAGTTTGGGGGTAATTTAATTTAAAAAGTAGGAACAATTTGTTTAAACTGGCAAATAATGGGCATGGTAGATTGTGAATGTGGTTAAATTGGCCAAAATAAGCATGAAATATGATAAAAAGAGGTTAAAAGTGACAATAATGGGTCAACATATGTGACAGTAGGTGGAAAAGTGGTGGAAAAGTAAGTGCTGAACATGTCTTTAAAGTAGGGAAAAATATGCAGAAAAGACATTGAAATGTGATGTAGAAGTGTCAGAAATAAGAGTAATGTAGCAAAAATGCATTAAAAGGAACAAAAATATGGCAAGAAAAAGTGATGGAAATAGGTTAGAATATGGAACGTTTGGTGGAGTTGCAGAAAAATGGAAAAAAAATGTAGGCTCAAATAGTTAAAAAACTATTCATAGTTTTTTTTAAGACATCTGGCGACCCCCTCCCAGGGTCTCACGACCAGCCACACATGAAGTACTGACCCCAAGGTTGAGAACTAGAGGTCGACCGATATGGGATTTTCAAAGGCTGATGCAGACAACGATTTTTTAAAAAAAAATTCAGCCGATGGCCAATATCCTAAGGCCGTTATTTTTTAAAGCACATTGATTATGAAAGACAATTGAAACACTACAAATTAAATTAAATATACCAATAGAACTCTTAACATTTATTGAACTTTAAATATACCCGTACACAACCAAGTAAAATGAAAATCCTTACCTATTAAGGATATAATAGGATAAGGCACTATTATATTATATCCTTATCCTATTATATCAGCTTTTTATTTGTAAGCCTGTTGGCTTCTAACTCTCCCATGCACATGCTATTATTATTATTACTTTTTTTGGTTGTCTATTCATACTGTACATCCAAATGGATGTTTTATGTTCCTTTTTTTCCTTTAATGGCTACTCTAAAGTGCTAAAAAAAAAAAAAAAAATCGAAAAAAGGTCCATATATCAGCCCCATATATCGGTTGACCTCTATTGAGAACCACCACGGAGGAAACGTAAATCATTGTGTAAATCAGAAACTAATATGTCAGTCAGTATTTGAGGGCTCTCATTGTTCCTGCTCCTTAATAACACAACTGCAGTCATTTTGAATCCCAATATAATTTGTCAACTGTTGACAGAACACCTCAGTCTTCTGAAAAACAAACAATCCCACAAAATTACCCAGAATTAAACAAAAAATGGTAAAAAATGATAGAAACTTTAATTGACGATGCAACACTGATATCTGTCATTTATTGTCTGTAGTATATATTATTTATACGTGGAAATGTAAACATGGTGTAAGAAATAGCTTGTTTTTCTACCTGAAATCTGTGGCCGTCTTGAGATCAAACTGCTCCGTGTTTCCTGTGAGTCATCAAAGTTATGTAATGTCAGCATAATTACATCTACTCTAGTGCTACTCTTGTACTATAGGAGAATATTTAATGCGTAAATCGAGGGCAAAACACTTTAAGATGAATTTGTTCCTGTGATGTAAAATGACAGCAGAGGAAAAAACTGTGAGATGTTAAACGTGACAAGCCTGGAAAAGACAAACAATCTATTTCGTGACACTGACCTTCTAACACAACACAAGTCATCATCAAGTGTTATGGTATTGCTGTCAGTTGCCTTAAAACATTGCCTGTCAACTAGATTAAAAAATAAACACAAAAAAAACAATTGAAGCCAGATCTAATCAATTTCATTTTCTTCACCGTGAGTTTCCGGTTTTTTTTAAATTATTATTTGATTATTTTTCTTAAAATTTTTAAAACAAAATAAGGATACATTTCATTCTGACACTGAATATATCTTCTCATGCATGTTTTGGGAAAATATATTACACATTTACACAATATTCGCCTTCCTAAACGGCTGGTCAGAGAGGCAGAAATGTCAATTCTTGTGCAAAATGCGATAATGTTAGCTTTTAGCATGTTAGCAAATGGCTGGACGTCAAATCTGACTTCAGCACGTTTGCTTTAGTGCATATTTATACTGTATATAGTATATAATCATGTATAAATAAGAAATTCATGACAATAGTTACCTCTATTAACCATATTAAGCATATTTGGTACGATTTTAGGAAGTTTAATAGTCTGCGATTAGTCTGATTACAGACAATAAAACAAAATGAAACAGAAGTGTGTAAACTGAGGTGGAGATGGGACAGTTTTGAAACAGAAACCTAGAGGCTCTACATCAGAGATTGGCCACATGTGGCCCTCAGTTTAATTTTGTGCGACCCTAAAGTAAATGCACAGAATGACTGCAAAAACACACAAAACGGAAGAAAAATCTAAATGTGGTTTCCGGAAAGCACACAAGAAATAAATTACTGAAAATTATATAAAGAATACAGAAAAATGACTCATAACACACAAAACAACAAAAAATGTACAGTTCAAGAGAAAATCTATGAACTGAAAACCAAAAATACACAAAACAACAGCGAAAATACACAAATCGTTCTTGCTTGTGTTAATGTTCAGGCATCTAAAGGCATTCATTCATTCATTTATTTATTTTTCTCGAACACAACAACAAAAAACAATCAAAGTAAGACAGTGTAAGTATCAAAATAAAATATATTTTACTAGGAGGGGTGCTATCTACAGCACAAACTAACAAAATTTCTTAAAGCACCAATAGTGTCCTGAGTTTTAGGTTTCCTTGTAGAGCAAAAAGAACACGTCCAAATGCAGCACCTTTGTAGAGATTTAAATGGCTGTGAATAGTGTTTGGTTGAAATGGGTTTGTCCTTCAAGAGACATCGGCTTCATTCGAGTCAGACGGATTCAGGTTGTCTTCCATTGGCTCAGGCTGGATCTTCTTTTTTTGGCCTGCAGTCCACGACTTTTAGATCCCTCTCTCCCCCTCCCTCCCCGCTGCTCTCTTGTCCTGCCTCCAAACTTTCCAAAGTCCCTCCCTGAGAGGAGCTAACAAGCTAACGTTAGTCCGACAACAACTCACTATCACTTACAGTAGCCATACGGCGGCTGCTGCGCACACACAAACAACACATGCACCACAGAGTTCTAGTGTAACAATTACAAATCAAACATAATGTAAATCAAGCAGCAGTAATTACCTTTCAAGCAGAAAAATTCCATCTTCTACTCCTCCAGACCATACACTGTAAAAGAGACGGCGCTACAGCTCCGGGAAAGGGGCGGGGCCTGTGAGCAACAGCTGTCAGACAGTCCATCAAAAACAATCCTGGCTCTGATTGGTTCTTTTTGCTCGGTCGCGGTGCATTCTGGCAATCTGCCAAAGGCTGCAGGAGCAGCAGGGGACGGGGCTCAATGAGTCTGTTTTTTTCACACAAACTACTAGTTTGATGTAAAGCTGTCCTTACATAGTGACAGCTTTAGCAAATATGACAATAAGTCACTTTTATAAGAGTTGCAGACTGCACCTTTAAAGCTCTAACAGAGGCCCATTGACTGGCTCTTCACTCCTGCTAGCTTTAGCTTTGGCATTAGCTTGATTGCTTGCTTCAAATGCTGCATGCTCAGCGGTGTGGTGGTTTCCTAAATGGCGAATGTAACGTTTTGTTTGCAGCTCCACCACCACTTGTTACTACATTATTACATGAATTACAATTTGCGATCCTTTGCTTTTTTTTTTGCATAAAACTGCTGAACTGTCGACATGCTAGGTTGTTGTTGTAACCTGTGTAGCAGACGCATGCACACATGACTTGGTGGGCGTGCCTGTCAGTCATCTCACAGCTGAAGCGGACAGTGGCTGACTCTGAGTCCTTTGCGGAGGTGGAAAAGATTGTCGGAAAATATCGATTTCATATGCAATGATTGGCCAAACACCGATCACCCAAAATCAGGGAAATCAAAGAAAACATAATGTAAGACTCATATTACACAGTTTGAAGATCTTAACTAGTTCTAACCTAGAGGCCCTGATGTGATAAAAGTGGGCTAAATTAAACAATTTTTTTTTTCAGAGGAAACAAAGTAAAAGGTGGGTTAGTGATTGCTCAAACCATGCAGCGTGCTTTTAATAATCCTTATTTAGAACAGAAAGAGTGCAGAGAGTAAACGCTTCACACCTGCAGCAGCTCAGAGACGCTCTTCCTTTTTCTGTAGCTCTGTGTTATCAGACTAAATTTAGATTTGATCTCAAATGTAGAGTTTCACGCTCTAAGATTAACACTGAATTCTCCTCATTTTTCTCTCTTGCTGACACAACAACACAGAGACGTTCACGTGTCCTTGTTTTAGCTCGAAGCGCTAAGAGAAAGCTCACCGTCACCTTTGACTGCTGAAGGAGAAAACGCTTCCCGTGCTGTAACATTCATGTGGTGTCCCTGTTCTCTCTCCACATTATAAAGAACATAACACATTAAGTTTGATTTCCTTGTAATGTCCCTGTTCTCTTTCCACTGTATAAAGAACGTAACTCCTAAAGTTACTCACATCCATGTATTTCCCTGTTCTTTCCCCAGTATAAAGAACGTAAATCCTAGTTTGTTTCTCGTTGTCTAACATTCATGTGGTTTCCCTGCTCTCTCCCCTTAGTATAAACAACGTAATTCCTAAAGTGTTCTTTCCATGGTCTAACATCAATGTGGTGTACTTGTTCTCTCCTCAGTGTAAAGAACACAACTCTTCCCGTAGTCTGACATCCATGTGGTTTCCCTGTTCTCTCCTCAGTATAGAGAATGTAACTCTTCCCGTGGTCTAACATTCATGTGATTTCCCTGTTCTCTCTCCTCAGTATAAAGAACGTAACTCCTAAAGTCGGCGCTGAGGAGACGCACGACGCCATCCGACGAGCGTTCGACGTGTGGCAGAACGTGACTCCGCTGCGTTTCGAGGCCGTGCCGTACAGCGAGCTGGAGAGAACCAAGAAGGACGTGGACATCACTATCATCTTTGCCTCAGGTTTCCATGGCGACAGCTCGCCCTTTGATGGAGAGGGAGGCTTCTTAGCCCACGCCTACTTCCCAGGACCAGGAATAGGAGGCGACACACATTTTGATTCAGACGAGCCGTGGACGCTGGGAAACCCCAACCATGATGGTACGTTATTGATTTATTGATCTGTGATCAGTGAATAATGGACAACAGATTGTTGAGATCGTTTTACTTTGGAATTATAATTTTCCAAGTTAAGATGGAGAAGAAATTAGATTGTTGAACGTGAACATTATGTTATTGTTTTTATTATTTTTCTTACTTGTGTTCCTGATAATTTCATTTATCACATTTATCCTTTTACAGAGGAGTGAACTATTTATTATGTTAACCTGTGCACATTTTATCAATTTCATAAATCAACAACGTCGTCACACACCGATGGTTCAACACTATGGACTTAAAGGGAAAAACAAAACAACAGCGAAAATACACAAAATGACTCCAAAAAACAACAAAAGAAAATTATCTCAAAAATACAAAAAAGAACAGAAACACTCAAAATGAGATTCAAAAAATATATGTAACACAACAAGAATACACTAAATGACCCCAAAAACCAACAGAAAAGTACAATAAATGACTCTAAAAGCACAATATATAACTAAAATACACAATGACACACAAAAATACACAAAATGACTCCAAAAACAGAAAAAAGAACAGAAACACACAAAATGAGAGAACACAACACAACAAGAATACACTAAAAGACAGTAAAAATACACAAAATGACCCCCAAAAAACACAGAAAAGTACAATAAATGACTCTAAAAGCACAAAATACACAATGACACACAAAAGGACAACAAAAATTCTCAAAATGACTCCAAAAACAACAAAAAGAATGATGACAAAAATTCACTAAATTACCCCAAAATACCCACAGAAAATACAATTCTCTAAAAGCACAAAATACAGCTAAAATACACAATGGTACTCAAAAAAACACAAAATGACTCCAAAAACACAAAAAAGAACAACAGAAACACACAAAATGATAGAAAAATGTAAAGACAACTAGAATACATTTTGCAGTTTCCTGTATTAATGCTGTGATTTGTCAATATTCTAATGCTGACAGGAATGTAGATCATGTGATACAATCACGTGTTTGTTTGTTTGTGATGCTGATGCTGATGCTGATGCTGATGCTGATGCTGATGCTGATGCTGATGCTGATGCTGATGGTGCTCTGCTGTTATTTAAGCTGTGATGTGCTGAGGCTCTTATTCTCTCTGTGAAAGTAGATCGTCAGACTTATCTCCAGTAATCACATCACCTCTCTCTCCGCTCTGACCTCGTACCCCCGCTGAGTGCTCGTTCTCTCAGTCCTGCAGCGTGACTACAGGCTGTTGTTAGGGTAGCCTGGGTAGCATGTTGAGCAGCTTTGTGATCTCAACTGGTGCCTGTTTGTGATTGAATGAATGAATGATAGCCACTCCTCTAAGCTCTAGTAGCATTAAAACATGCAGGACTGCGGCTCTCCAGGACCAACACTTCTCTAGGACCTCAGGTTTTCCATGATCGTGGAAAACGAACAGAAAAAACATAAGGGTAATTCTCTGGTTGGTACTCAAAGGTTTCACACATTTCTATAGGATTTTTCCTGTTAGACGGGAGGCTGAGGGTTAGCATTGTGGCTAACAGACATGCTAAGCTCTTGTGATGTAATTTCAGCCTAACAAAGCATATAAAATATAAAATGAATAGCAGTGGTTGACTCTTTTAACCCTATTTATCATGTTTGGTACAACTTCAGGAAGTTTAATTGGCAGTAAAGTATCCAAACACAGAAAGATGATGGTTAACGTGATGTGGAAATGAGTAAACCCTGGAATGGAATTTGGGAAATTTTGAAACAAAACCAGAAGCTTTAAATCTGTTGGAGTTCATTGTTGGAGTTTTATCTCTTATTGTCTGTTAACTAGTTAACTATCAACTAGTTAACTATTAACTAGTTAGATGTTGGAGTTTATTTCTCTTTTCCTCTCGTTTTTCTGACTGCTTCTTTTCATTACATCAGTGACTGCTGAAACACATCAGTTCCATTACCCTTGGAAATGCACAAAATCTAAATAGCGCAATAAAGACTGGTAATGGAAGCATCCAAATTTTGAAAAAACACTCAAATATCCCAAAAAAGGTTTTTACGCTTTGATGAGTAGGTTTTTCAATATTGAAATGTGTCGCAAAAGCGCTATGAAAACACTTTTTCCGCAAATACGCTTCACAGGATGTGACTTAGCTGGTCACATGACCACTGCTCTCCGAGTTAACATGACGCGGTACGTGTGGACAGAAGAGGACATTTTTAGCGTTATACTTAAAAAATTATTAATGCCACATTAGACGTGAAAAAACAAAGGAATAGAGTGTTATAAGGATGTTCTGAGCGTCCATCTTCCTGCAGTGACGTCTCATTGGATGAGATTTCACGGGAGTTACGAGGCTCCTCCCCAAAGTAACATTCAATGGAAACAAGTTCAAAGCGTAATTACACTTTGTCGACATTTAGAAATATCGCTTTTATTTTGCAAAAATATTTAATGGAAACCCAGCTACCATGTCTTTGTTTCCTCTGATTACGTTCATTTAAGGCACTTGTGTCAAACTCAAGGCCCGGGGGCCAAATCTGGCCCTTTTAAAACTCCCAATTTGGCTCATAGGAGAAAGGTAAAAAGACAGAATAAACATAAATTATTGTTTAAATGGCTAAATATTTCAGTTTTAGATATCTCAGCTCTTCTAAATACACAAATTTAATGAAACTCAACAATATTTGGAGGATAGCAATTTTCCCATGCTTTTATCACATCTAATTTTAAATCCTAAATTGTTCAAAGAACTCCATTTTCCTGAAATAATTTTACATAATTTACTCAAATTAAATAAAAATCCTGCAAGGACTGAAATCTGTCACTTATTGCCTGGATATTGTTAGTGCTTTACATACTTTAAATACTATTATACTAGAGCACATGAATGATAAATCTGTGGCCCACTTCAATATAAACTGGTCTGCATTTTGTTACACATTAACTGAGCTTTATACATGTTTTTGATTGTTGTTTGATCCAAATGATCAATATAATATATTCATGTTCTGTCGTATTTGTTAGTTAGAATGTTTTAAATGTGCCCTGGCCCCTGAGGAAGGAGTCGACCCTGTCACATCTGAGTCACATGTCATCACAGTGACAGTCACAACACATGCTCATTGGTTATGAGGTCACTAGAAAAATATAAAAATAAAGGATTATTAACCCCTGAGAGGAAACAGACTCCATGGATTCATGTTTGGAGTCAGAGAAGAAGAAGTGGAGCAAACATTTGATGTAGAGAAGAAGAAGAAGAAGAAGAAGAAGAAGAAGAAGAAGAAGAAGAAGAAGAAGAAGAAGAAGAAGAAGAAGAAGAAGAAGAAGAAGAAGAAGAAGAAGAAGAAGAAGAAGAAAAAGAAAAAGAAAAAGAAAAAGAAAAAGAAGAAGGAGAAGGAGAAGGAGAAGGAGAAGGAGAAGGAGAAGGAGAAGGAGAAGAAGAAGAAGAAGAAGAAGAAGAGCAGTATTTATATAGATGTAGTGAGGGCGTTGTGTTTCTGAGATGTTTTAGAGGCTCTGATGTTACATAATGAACAGCTTTAAAAGAACCTGGAATAATTGAACAGACAGGAATCACTACTGACCTCAAATCAACTACTGACATGATGAATAAATATGACCCACACACACGGTGCCCTGTAGGAAGGAGAAGCATCTGTCAGTGATTCACCCTCCCCCTGTCTGTCACAGATGTGTTCTAATGTTCCTGTTGGGTTCTACAGCTCATCACAGCTGCTGCTCACACTCACTAATGTTATGTAACTCCTCCCACTGTTCTCAGGTGCTCAGGATAATAGCCATGTTGGTTTCTGATTCAGCCTGAGAGGAAAAGCTTAAAAATAACTGAGATAAAACAAGTCCATCCTGATATAAAACATGTTTTAATGCATGTGTGAACACCGTTAGTGTGGCAGTTAAAAAACATTTGGATACAGTTTTCTTCTAAGCAGGCTGTTTTTGTAGCAATTCTCCTCAGAAAGGATCCTCTAAGACATATACCTTGAGGCCCGGGGGCCAAGTCCGGCCCTTTTGAGCATCAAATTCGGCCCACAGAATATTTTATGTAAAAATACATAATACAGATTGCGGAATAGGAGCTCCGCCTTCAGTTGGCATTCAAGGTCAGTTTCTTAAAGTAGGAGATCTGAAAAACCTGAGTTGCTTGAAGCACAGCTGAGATCACATTTGATCTCGTTGGATTACCTGAGATTTCTGTCTTGGAGGAAGATCGATGGGACTGTGTGTGTGTGTGTGTGTGTGTGTGTGTGTGTGTGTGTGTGTGTGTGTGTGTGTGTGTGTGTGTGTGTGTGTGTGTGTGTGTGTGTGTGTGTGTGTGTGTGTGTGTGTGTGTGTGTGTGTGTGTGTGTGTGTGTGTGTGTTATTGTAACGTGTGAGTCTGTAACACATAAATCTCTTCAGATTTAGTAAATCCTAATGTTTGTACTTTGCTTCTGTCAGAGTTGCTTCGTCATTTCTTTGCAGTGGTTGATAAACATTACAGACACATAAAGTTTCTTATTTTGGCGATAAATTACTATAGCACCAATATTGATATATATTTTTATTTTATATTTTAGAAGTTGCTGCTTTCACTACTTCTCAGAACATGTAAAGCACAGTTATAAAGATTACTGACCTTCCCCGAAACAAGCCACACTACAGAACTCACTCACACGTGCTGTCCCATAGAGGAGAAACAGCCTAAAGTGGAACATATTGATCAGTTGTTTGTTAATAAATATGTCTGTGTGGCATTTGAAGACGTAAAAATATCCAGATTCATATTTTATATCAACATTTTGAGCAAAAAATATTGAGATACGAGTTTTGTCCATAGCGTGCAGCACTAGCATAAACACACAGAAGGGAAAACATATAGATTCACGTGTGGTGACTTATTTTGTGACGATATTAAAAATTGATATTTATTCCCATGTGTTTATAGGTTAGCTCTACATGTTTGTGCACGTTCATGTGTTTCAGTATAAATAATAAACTGTGATGTGTGTTATTTGGTGCAACTATGGCTGATGTATTGATTCTACAAGTGTTTGATTAATCTGTTGTTTTGGGAATCTAAAGTGTATCGTCTCAGCTCTAATATGTCACTATTGTTTTATTGATGATGTCACTGAGGCTCACAGGAGGATTAGTGTGTGTCTTCAGGGAGATAGAGCTTATCACACACACACACACACACACACCTGCTCTCCTCTGACTGCAGAGCCATCTGAGGACAGGATTATTTTGAAGTTAAACTACGTATTTTTGGCTCACGCTGCAGTTACAGTGAGACTGGGATTAAATAATAATAATAACAGCCTGACAGACTTTATTCACATGTTTAATAAAGTACTTTATCAAGAGTGAGTTAGAAGATAATTCAAGGATTTGGTAAACGTTACAATAATTACAATTCACTCAGTCACTCGTTGACATCTTATTTTTGTGTTTATTAAGGATCTCCATTAGCTGTAGCCTGTTACCATAGTAACCAGCTTTTCTTCCTAAAAATGAAAATACAGATCAGAAGATCACATCAACTACAACTTATTAATATACTCTTTGTGATTGTTGGGTTAAAAGTCGCACAATTTGAATACTTTATTGTTCTTTATAACTTTGCATAAATGGGTCAATTTGTAAAATAACTGATTGTCTTTTTAATTATTTAATAACAGTAGAGAAAACAGCTCAGATTCACTCTACATTAACAAGAAATTGATTATTTGCATCACATTATCAAGGTTTTCAGTGCAGAGATTATTAAAGAGAGAATAAGGCTACGTTCACGCTGCAGGTCTTAATGATCAGTTCGGATGTTTTTGAAAAATTGTGGAAATGTTGCGGTGATTAGACGTTTGGACAGTGATCGCAGGTATTGTCTAATTTAGAATAACAGCATCGCAAATGTCTGGAGACAATGTGTATTAATAGAAATAACATCAAATGCATCATTGATTTATTGATCAAGATGTAACCCTGTCTTTATCTGATCGATAATGATCGTCTGCAGCAGCTTCAAGTCTCTTTAGGTCACTTTTGTGATTATTAGTTACTTTTGAATGTTGATTTGGCCAAATATAGTAACAGTATCTGTCTTTTTCCTACTGAAGGTACTGAACACAATCAGTCTTTGAGTTTGAAGTCTTTATTTCTCTTCACGCTGACAGAATTCTCAGCTCACAGTGTTCATAATAGATCAGAATCAGCTGCTGTTGTTTTATAGAGAACAATGATGATCAGCCTTCAAACACACTAGTTCATCTGATGAATGGATGGATGGAAGAAAGAGAGATGGAAGGAAACAGTGATGGAATAAAAGAGAGATGGAAGGAAACAGTGATGGAATAAAAGAGAGATGGAAGAATAGAGAGATGGAAGAATAGAGAGATGGATGGATTCTAAACGTGTAGAGGTATAAAGGGCAAAGGTTGAACTGAGAAAATACCCAGGATGTAAAATAAGAACGTAGACATGGAGCGCTGAAGGACAAAGAGTAGAGGATTGACTGTAGCTACAGATGGAGATGATTACATCAGTGAACCAACCTCTCCAAAGAAAAGACATTTGCACATTTTGTTTCCCGTCGTGACGAAGTAGGCGAGGAGCGAGAGACGAGGAGCGTGTAGCATCTGGGCTTCATCACAAGGTCATCTCTGTGGATTGTGTTCGTCTTTGTGAGGAATCAAAGAAATGCTCACAGCACAGCAGCTGATAACGTACAATCAGTTTAGACTGGAGCTCACTGGGAGGCTGATTGGATTTTAACGCAAAGAAAAGAAAAGAGCATTTTCCTTTTGTTACTCTGACAAATAACCAGCTTCACCCAAAGGTGACTGACGTTTAATATCAGTGTTATCACATCATGTGAGCAATACCTACACACAGGAGTCTACATATCTATTCTCTTCTTCACTCTGTAGGGCAGGGGTGGCCAACTCTATCACAGCAGGAGCCACAAACGTGATTAGATCTGATCTGAGATCTAGTCACATGATCAATGTTCATTTCAGCATTTAGAATAATGACCAATCTGAGCACATTTTTGTGTAATTTTATTGTCAATTTGTGCGTTTTTAGGGTCAGTTTCTGTATTTTTGATGTTTTCCGTATTTTTCTGCCTTTTTGTGTAATTTTGTTGACAATTTGTGTCTTTTGAGCTATTCTGTAATGTGTTGATGTTTTTGTAGTCATTTTCTTTGTTTAAGTGATTGTTGTGTCTGTCTTTGTTGTCATTTTGTGTATTTTTGGAATTTTTTGTGTATTTATTTTGTGCATTTTATTGTCGATTTGTGTGTTTTGGGAGTTATTTTGTGTATTTTGTTGGGCTTATTATTCCTCGCAACTTCTTGAATTATAATTTTTGGGGATTTGCTTTGTGGGGCACAAAAAGGCACAAAATGATAACAAAAATAAAGACCAAAGTTAGAGGGAAATGTACCAAATGACAACAGATTAAAATAAAGTAAACAACACAAAATGCTGTAAAGAATGTTGATAATGTCTAAAAATGTTTTTTGAAACTTTACTGTAGAATCTAAAGTGCACCCAAGCACCCCGCTTTGCTGAAATGGAACAATCCGCTATGGAGGCCGTTACCTGACAAACATATAGAAAAATAGATTCTTGAAAATAGAATCTTAATAAGAATGGTGATTCGGACGTTAATTGATTTTTTTAGGCACCCTTAAAAAGAAGTGTTCAGACTTCACTGTTTTGTGACTCAGAACACTGTAAACACTGTAAACACACACAAAAAGATATAGACGGTGCTAGTGGAACACAGGAGGAGCATATGGTGTCCTTGCAGGTTTATTTTTAGCTTTGTGCTCCTGCTGGTGATCAGAAGGAAGCTTTGGAGCAGGTTCACTGCCTTCAAAGAACCTCCTGAAAAAATAATGAGAACGAAAGAAAGAAGCAGCAACAACATCACAAATACAAACTCATTCAGACGTAGGAACAACTACGTGTTCACACGGGAAATAGATTCTATTTTTCCCGTGTGTTGTTTCACCTCTTTGTGTTGACGGTAACTTTAAAAAAAATGTATAAAACAGTTGTGGGAAACTGGCGGCTCAGGGGCCACACATGGCCCTCAGTGTAATTATATGTGGCCCCCAATTAAACGCACAAAGTGAAACTATGCATGTTATAAATTACACAAAAATAATATGGAAATACACAAAATAACAGAAAAAAACATAACAAACACAATACAAAATGACAACAAAAATAAACAAATGAGGAAAAATATATACAAAGTGACACAAAATGACAACAGAACTTAGAACAAAAATATACATAACTCCAAAAACAAAAATAAGGAAAAATGTATGTATAAAAATGGACAAGAAGAAGAGATGAACTGTTCATGGTTACATAACGAGCAGTTTGGTTTGGACTAGTAGACTCACTGATTCACACCCCGACAAAATAAAAGCCCAGCATTGTGTTCACATCCTCCTCACTGCCTACGGAGAGTAGCTACAGACTGTGTTAGAGAGACACACACACACACACACCTAAACCAGTGAACAACCAACTGGAGGCGTGGGGGCCATGAGTGGCCCTCTGTTTATTCTTGTGTGACCCAAAAGTAAATGGAACAAAAAGACTCCAAAATGACAGAGAAATACACAAAACAGCAATAAAAATATACCTTATGACAACGAAAAGCAAAACACACAATACTGCTATAAAAATACACAGAATGACTGAAAAACATATACAAAAGACAACAAAAATACACAACGTGACTTCATGAACACACAGAACAACTACCAAAACACTCCAATAAATGCACACAAAATGGCCGACAGAAAAACACGCAAAACGAATCCAAAAAACACAGGACAACAAATGCAGACAATATGACAAAAATATATATGATGCAAAAAATGCACAAAATTACTGGTAAAACACACAAGATGACTCCGAAAATACACAAAATATACAAGAACAAAAATATACTTAATGACTCCAAAAGGTAAAAGAAAACAGACACATACAAAATGACAAAACTGAAAAAATACACAATATTATACAAAATGACTCGCAAAACACAAGACTGCTTTAAAAAGACACAAAATGGCTAAAATAATTTACAAAAGGAATAAAAATATACTTAATGACTCCAAAAGGTAAAAGAAAACAGACATATACAAAATGACAAAACTGAAAAAATGCACAATATTATACAAAATGCACAAAATGACTCGTAAAACACAAGGCTGCTTTAAAAAGACACAAAATGGCTAAAATAATTTACAAAAGGAACAAAAATACACAAAATGTCTCCATAAACACACAGAACAACCACAAACTACAACATACACACACAAAATTGAAAAACACACAACGAAAACAAATGTACACAATATGAGAAAAATATATAAAATGTCAAAAATGCACAAAATGACTTGTAAAACATGCAAGAATATACAAAGAAAAAAGACAAACACAAAATGACAGAAAAATACACACAATATGACAACAAAAATGCACAAAATTACTCACAAAACACACAAAATAGCTACAATAATACATAAAATGTCCCCATACACACACAGAACAACAACAAAAACTACATTATACAAAAATTTCTTGTAAAACATGCAATATGATGATAAATATACACAAAATATTCTTAATGACTCCCGAAATCAAGAAAATAGACACAAAATGTGCAGTAGATATACCATAAAATAAATTTTAAAAATCACACAAACTTTTTATTTCCTGTCAGTGTCACCACTGGAAAGGTTTGTGTAGAGCTCTGTCCTCAGATCAGATACAATCACATGTTTGTGAGCTAGATAATGTGTGTATCTGTGGCTGAAGTCAAACATTGTGTTACTGTAGTTACAGTGTGTGCATGAGGAGCTGAAAGCAGCTTTTGTGAGTCTGTATCAAAGGTCACTCAGTGAAATCTAGTCTTTAGTGCCTGGAGCCCTCTGAGCCAGGCACTAGTTCACATCCCCTTCATCACATGCTTCCTGCTTCCTGTTTCCTGATGTCACGCTCTTTCTTATTTCTCATGACGTCTTTTTCTTCCTGGTTCAGTGATGAACTTTAGCCCAGTAAGAGGAAACAGCTGATTTCCTTCCTCTCTCTTCCTGTTCTACTTTACAAAGCTCTGAGTCAGCTAGCAACAGGAAAAAGGAAACAACGCCTCAATAGAATCTCTATTTAAACAAATCCAATGAACAATGACTTTACAATATTAATATTTTAGTGACGGTTCCTTGACGAGGTGCTTTTAATGTGAAAACCTATATTTGTGTTGTAGGTTCCCAGTTGGATGTCATTGTTCTCTTGACCTTCTTCCTTTTCTCTGCTGACTTCACAGAAACATCTATTTATTCAGTGACAGTGGGAGGAGCCTCTGTGGGAGGAGTTAGAGCTGATTGAACAATTAGAAACACTGGATCCTCGTCATTTTATGTACTTCTGCTGTTTCGTATATTTTTCTCTCATTTTTATATTCTTTGTTTTATTGTTGTTTTATATATTTTCTGTCATTCTCTGTGGTACTGTTGTCGCTTTGCATTTTTTTGTAATTTTTTGTGTATTTCCGAAGACATTTTGTGTATTATTACTGTTTTTCTATTTTTTTTTAGTTTTTCAGGTTTTTTTTGGTTGTAATTTGTGTAATTTTTGACTAATTTTGTCATTTGGTATGTTTTTGCTGTTTTGTGTATTTTTCCTGTACCTTTGTAGTCTTTTTGCAATTGTATCTAATTTTTTTACATATTTGTTGTTGTTTTGTATATTTATCTGTCATTCTTTGTATTTTTGTTGTTTTGTGTTTTTGAGTAATTTTTTGTGTACCTCTATCATTTATATTGTTATTGTCATTTTATATATCTTTGTCATTTTCTGTGCTTTTTCTTGTTTTATGTTTTTTGAGTAATTTTAGCTGTTTTTCTTGGTATTTTCAACACATTTTTTTAGTCCTTTTGTGTGTGCCTTCTTAGTAATTTCGTCTTTTTTTTGTCATTTTGTATATTTTTGTGTATTTCTGTATGTTTTTTTTTTGTTTTTTTTGTCATTTTGTATATTTTTGTGTATTTCTGTGTTTTTTTTTTTGTCATTTTGTATATTTTTGTGTATTTCTGTGTTTTTTTGTGATTTTGTATATTTTTGTGTATTTCTGTATGTTTTTTTTTTTTTTGTCATTTTGTGTTTCCTTTGGAGGGCCACATGTTTCTGATGTCTGCTGTATGTCATGAACACGTTAGTTAGCACATAAACGTTATCGCTTCTTCATCAGGAGGAAGATGTGATTCTAATCTCAGCCTGTGTTTACGTTAGTGCAGTACCAGGAGGAGGAACATGTGATCCAAACAACATGTTTCTATCTTCCTCTCATTAGTAAAAATGTTGACCTGCCCACTAAACATGCATCTAAACGCTGAATTATTTATTACTTTACTTTTAAACGTGGTAGATGATTTCACATGTTCAACATATGATGAGAAAACACTGATTCACAGCTGAACATTTATAAATACCAGATTATTTCCACGGACATGGTCATTCTATCAGATATTCTGCAGCTGTGTGGTGTGCCGTGGAGGCAGTTTAAAGATTGATCATCATCCTGAGCTCTAGATGTGTCTGTTCCAAGAACAAAGTCTTTGTTGTGGATCAATATTACATCTGATTTCTTTGTTCTGAGAGCTGCACACACACAGATCTACCATCACTGAACATCTGTGTTCTTCATTATAAGCTAACACATGTAACATCTGCATTCTTTATTAAAAGCTAACACACGTAGCGTCATCATTCTTTATTAAAAGCTAACACACGTAGCGTCATCATTCTTTATTAAAAGCTAACATGTAGCATCTGCATTCTTTATTATAAGCTAATGCATGTAGCATCTTCATTCTTTAATAAAATATAACATGTAGCATCTTCATTCATTATTATAAGCTAACACATGTAGCATCATCATTCTTTATTAAAATAAAACATGTAGTATCTTCATTCTTTATTATAAGCTAACGCATGTAGCATCTTATTTCTTTATTAAAAGCTAGCACACGTAGAATCTGCATTCTTTATTACAAGCTAATGCATGTAGCATCTTCATTCTTTATTATAAGCTAACACATGTAGCATCTTCATTCTTTATTTTAAGCTACCACATGGAGCATCGTCATTCTTTATTAAAAGCTAACACACGTAGCATCTGCATTTTTAATATAAGCTAATACATGTAGTATTTTCATTCTTTCTATGATTACAAGCTAACATATGTAGCATCGTCATTCTTTATTAAAAGCTAACACATGTAGCATCTGCATTTTTTCTATGATTACAAGCTAACATATGTAGCATCGTCATTCTTTATTAAAAGCTAACACATGTAGCATCTGCATTTTTTCTATGATTACAAGCTAACATATGTAGCATCGTCAATCTTCATTAAAAGCTAACACATGTAGCATCATCATTCTTCATTAAAAGCTAACACATGTAGCATCATCATTCTTTATTAAAATCTAACATGTAGCATCTGCATTCTTTATTATAAGCTAATGCATGTAGCATCTTCATTCATTATTATAAGCTAACGCATGTAGCATCATCATTCTTTATTAAAATAAAACATGTAGTATCTTCATTCTTTATTATAAGCTAACGCATGTAGCATCTTAATTCTTTATTAAAAGCTAGCACACGTAGAATCTGCATTCTTTATTACAAGCTAACGCATGTAGCATCTTCATTCTTTATTATAAGCTAACACATGTAGCATCTTCATTCTTTATTAAAATATAACATGTAGCATCTTCATTCTTTATTTTAAGCTAGCACATGGAGCATCGTCATTCTTTATTAAAAGCTAACACACATAGCATCTGCATTCTTTAATATAAGCTAATACATGTAGTATTTTCATTATTTCTATAATTACAAGTTATTATATGTAGCATCGTCATTCTTTAGTAAAAGCTAGCACATGTAGCATCTGCATTTTTTCTATGATTACAAGCTAACATATTTAGCATCGTCATTGTTTATTAAAAACTAACACATGTAGCGTCTGCATTTTTTCTATGATTACAAGCTGACGCATATAGCATCGTCATTCTTTATTAAAAGCTAACACATGTAGCATCGTAATTCTCCATTACAAGCTAACACATGTAGCATCTTCATTCTTTCTATCATGACAAGCTAACACACGTAGCATTGGTGTGTGCTCTGACTGAATGTGATTGTGTCTGATCTGAGGGTCACATGTTCAATTTTCCTCTTCTTTTGTGTGTTTTGCAGTCATATATTTAAGTTTTGGGCATTTGTTAAGCTTATGTGTGTATCTTTGTTGTCATTTTGTGTTTTTACTTTTTTTTTCTTCGTGTTTTGGTAGTGATTGTTGTCTTCATTATGTGTATTTATGTTTTGGGTGCTTTGTTGTCAGTTTGTGCATTTTTGCTGTCTTTTTTTGTGTTTTTGGAGTCATTTTCTAAGTTGTTGTTATCGTTTTGCATGTTTGTTATTTTTTGCGTTTTTAAAATTTTTTTAATATTTACTACACAAATCTGTGTTTTTGGTTTGTGTGTTTTTAGTGATTTAGTGCGTTCACTGTGGGTTACAAATGAGAAATTCTTCAGTATTTTCAAAAAAACTTGTCTTCTACTCTTCACCCAAATCTGCTCTTGAGGTCTGGTTAAGCAGCTTCACTTCATTATTCATTCATTCATTGGACAGTAGAGGCTCACTATAGCAGGAGTTTCCACTAACACGTGAAGCTGTTTTTATTCCTGAAGGAGAGACTCACATTGTTTCTGTCATCAGTTCAAATATTAGATCAATGTTTGCTCTCACATATAATAATAATAACTATCAAACTGTTTAATGGAATCATTTTCAGCTTATATTTTTTAGCACATTCTTGTGATTAGAAGGATTTTAATTCCTTTATCATTCTTATCAGACCTGTTCCTCACTCTCTGTTCCTCTTTCTATGTTCCTATAGGTATTGATATGTTCCTCTGTCTGTCTATATCTATAGGTAATGATCTTTTCCTGGTCGCTGTCCATGAGCTAGGCCACGCCCTCGGCCTGGAACACTCCAACGACCCCACGGCCATCATGGCTCCGTTCTACCAGTACATGGACACGGACAACTTCAAACTACCCATGGACGACCTGCTGGGGATCCAGAAGATTTATGGTGAGACCACCACGCTAATGTGTTGCTAACACACCCTGTGTGCTGCACGGACGCACAGTGACGTTTATCTGCCTCCTACTGGACACACTTCCTATAGCAGTGACTGAAAACTCTGGTTAGCACTGTCAAGCTAACAATCCAGCTAGCTAACACTCTGCTAACAGCTACTAGGCTAGCTCGTTGGCTAACGCCCTGCTAACAGCTACCAGGCTAGCTCTTTGGCTAACACTCAGTCTCACTCTCGCTGAGCTGTTTAAATTAAATCTTTGATTACCTCTAATTATGGAAGCTACTTGTAGATTATTTAAGAACAAAATCAATTACTCTGTGTAGTAGTAGAGTGGGACGATACACGATATATGCTAATTTATGAGATGTTGGGATTACGAAATGTATTTTATTTTAAAAAAGAAAAATCACAAAAAATAAAATTTCTCATGTTTATATTTATTATCATAATATGTATTTATTTAAATGTATTTAACTGAACTCTGTATGAGCTTTCCAAGTTTCAAACTCAATATGGAAAATAAAACAATTTTTCAATGTGTAAAACTCGTATTGTGTAGGAATCAGGAATAAAGCGTTGGGGATGTCCCACCTCTCTTCTGCGCGCGCCGCATGCCAGTGTGGCGGTCTGGCTGGGCCCTTGGGGGGGCCGCATCGTGCTGGCGGCATGAAAAAAAAAACAAAAAATGTGACTTGGGTAGCTGGGTAGCTGGGTCGGTGCGCCTGGGGGCTGGCGTGCGGCGTGCAGCGTCCCCTTGTTGCCCAGGGCGGCCGGGGGTGTGGTCGTTGTCCTTGGGCGGGCTGTTCCCGGTGCTGCTTCTATTCCGGGTCCTTCTGGCCTGGGGTCCGGTCCCTGCTGGCGGATGCCCGCCGGCTGCCCATTCGGCGCGGCTCTGGCTGTCTGCTGGGTGGGCAGGGGGCTCTCTGGGCCCTCCCCTCGGGGGATTGAGTGCGGAGGTGGGGGTGGTGGGGTGGTTGTCGGTGAAGGGCCTTGGGGTTGGGGGTTGGGGTCGGTGGCGGGGCGCGCTGGGTCCTCGGCTCCTTGGTGCTTTCTCGGGTGTGTATGTGGGGGGCAGTGGCTGCCTCTCGGCTTGGTGTCTTGGGGGCGTCTGGAGGACTGAGCGGCCGTGGGGGGGTTGCCTGGGCTCCCTGGCCCCCGCTCTTTCAGCTTGCACAGGGTTTGCAGTGGCGTTTCTTGCACATACATCGGTCTACGATGCACTGTTCTGCCTTGGACTGTGGGATAAAACTCGTAGTAGGCTTAACTTTAGACACGTTGATCCCAAATACCTGTTTTAGGTATTACCACTCACTCCTCCCCTCTGTCCACAGCCACCACCATTATACCTAAACCTCACGCCTACAACTTCACATCTCACTCTCACTTTACAATAATCAACTCTTTCCTACCCTTCCATTTTTCTACCTAGAATCTCTCCTCCCTGCTCCCTTCCCCCTCCACCTCCCCCCCACCTCCTCACCCAGGTGTAACACTGTCCTCTCTTTTTATATTCTCCCTTTCTTACCCTTCCTTAGGGAGGGCTGGTGATGGTCACAATTATGCAATAAAATAAATTCATTTATTTAACTGGAATAATAAAACATGCATTGCTTGTCTTAAAAAGATTGCACTTCATGTAGTGTTGACCTTTGACTGCATGTGCAGACAAAGTGGGAGAAAAAAAAAAACAGTGAGCGTTACTTTGTTAAATATTCTTCTCCTGAAACGTCGCAGCATAGGATTGACTAAATGACTAAATGTGAGTGTGAGGTAAATGTGGGAGGAGCTACATCCTCCATCACTGACACACACTGATTGCTGTCAGCTTTGTCTCCTCCTCACAAAGCTCCAACAGCTCAGAGTAACAGTGTGAAATTCATTTGGATGCTGGAGGATTTTCTATGAGCAGCAGCTCTGATTTACTCTGAGTCAGAGTTCACTTTAAGACCACGTGTTTAAAGTTCACGTACTGAGACGTGGATGTGTTGAAACGCTTCTCATGTTGTGTTAGTCGTGCATTAATATGATGTGAGGCGTGTTTGACAGATACGTTCAGAGATAACTGTGGTGTCCTTAACTCCTGTGAGAAATGAAAGCAGCTCCATCTGTTTCCACACACACACACACACACACACACACAGGGATCATGAGTTGAAGGGCAGGACATGATGCTAAATCCCTCACAGCCTTTTTTACTCAGTCACTGTAGAGCCTAGAGGAGGTAAAGATAATAACACATCAGAGCAGAAATGGAAGATTTGAAGTAGGTTTTAAATAAGACACAATAAAAGATCATTATTGATCCTAACCGTTCTCATAAAGTAAACAAGTTGAGAGATCATTTTTATTATTTATAAGTGTCGTCGTAAAAGTAATTAATAAAAACAAAATAATTTCATCACCGTCATGGTGACTGGATAAAATCAGACATTGGACACTGGCAGCCAGAAAAGAAACATACTGTCACTCGTAAAATGACTCCAAAAACACACAAGATAACTACAAAAATGTACAGAAATTACTTAAAAACATCTGAAAGACTTGGTGTCTGCGTCCCACACAAACCTACAGAGACACTGTTTAATCATCAGTAGCTGTAAATGCTACATGCTAATGTTGTTGTTAAAGAGTTTTAACTAAAGAAATAATGGCGTGTGATGTTAACAGCTTATGTATTTATTAGTTACTTTAACAGGGACAGTGTACATTAACATCACTAACATCTTTGAATTGATTGAAACGCACTAATCAGGTAAACGCAGGGTTGCAAAGGAACTTAAGCTGGGGAATTTGGGGAATATTAAAAAATATTATTTATTTGAATTAAACAGGAAATGGGAATAATTTTAAATAACTGATGCTGATATTTTTGCTGATGCTAAAAACATATTTTTCAACTAATTTAAACTCTCTGTTTAGGGCCAACCTCGAATATTGAAATCTTATCGTTTATTCCCATGGAAAGTTTTCAACTTTGAAAATTCCAGGAAATGATTTGTTTTGTAATTGTATTATTTTGAATGGATGCTAACGTTGATGTTTGGATATGATACAATTGCTTTAAATTATTTCCAATTTCCAGTTAGTTTGAATGTATATTTTTTAATTACAGTATATTTCCCAGAAATGCTTCGCTCCTTTCCAACCCTCTCGGTCAGTGGTTCCTAAAGCTTTTTGCTGCTGCGCCCCCCTTTCATTTTCATTGGACTGTGGATCTCTTACGTATATCTTAGATCTAAATCAGCCTTTTCATGGTGTTTGTGTTAAAGGTTTAATCCTCTAATCATGAGGTTACTTAGTGTGTTTCTCTGTGTTAAACTGTTGTTTCTCTGGTTTTCTGAATGATTTCTGGTGCTGCCTGTGAAAGACTGTCTGATGATGAACACATGCTAACAGATGCTAACCCATTTCTCACAGCTACACAGTGTTCTCTCTGTGTTCATGGTCATGTTAATTATTCATACACACTACCCACTTCAATGTTCAATCACACGTTCCAAACCCACATTTATTTATAGCGTTGTTTTTTAGGGTTAATCCTCATTCCCAACACGTCCTTCTACAATCTAATGTTGATCTTTAACGTAGATCTCTTTTTCTCACGGCTCTGATAAACGTCTTTGAATATTTAACAGAATGTTAAATATTTCTTATCGATGCTGCTTTTCTTTTCTTTGGATAGAAACACATAAAACATGTGAAGCTACTTTATGTCTGTTTTTAATCTTTTTACTCACACGTTCTAAAAGTGGGTCAGAAATGCTGTAACAAATAGATCTGCAACAGTCTGAGGTGTGATCTACTTCCTGTTCCAGCTGCTGTGAATCAAAAGGAGCCTCAGGGAATGATGGAACCTCTTCCTATTCTAAGAACTATGAGTAATCTCTCTAACTGATCACTGTGTGTATATAATATACTGTAGGTCTATTATAAACCATCATTAATTATTAATATGACATCTACTCATGTTTACATTTGATGTCTTTACATATATTTATTCATAAGCACATTTTAGGACGTCCATGTGGTTTTAAAAATGCAAACACAATGAGTTTAAAAAGAGAATAAAATCCACAACAACAAACAGAGAATGAGATTTTAATGTTTAATATTCAAAAAGGGCTTTAAACGTTTGAATTTTTGATCACTTTATTTATTAAGTGCCGTGTGGAAAGTATGCATATTTCTATTAGTTAATGGCACACAACGGCCTAATGTTTAATTTTAATTGATTTTAAAGCAATAGTGATTTTTAATTAATTTTTAAATCAGGATGAGCTCAGCACTTTCAGGGTATTTCATATTATTATTATGATACTGTATATGTATGTATTATATTTATAATACATATTTATATTATTATGTATATATTATATAGGCTTTACACGAAAAGGATTTTTGGGCCAATCACTGATCAGTGAGTTTTAAAAAAATCACCGATCATATGAATTCATGTTGTTTATTTTAGGTACCAACCAAATTCTTTCTGTACTACCTGATACAGAATCTTAGAATTTGTTCATAGAATATAGAGGATCTGGTAAACTATTAAATGATTAAAAATGACAGAAAGGGAAGTGACACGTCCTTCCTCTCTGTGTGATTTCTTCCAGGTCCTCCTGATAAACTCCCCCAGCCGACCAAGCCTCTGCCCACGGCTCCGCCCCCTCGCTCTCACCCTCCATCAGACCCCCGTAAACCCGACAGGCAGACGCGACCCCCCAGGCTGCCCCCGGGGGACCGACCGTCCCACCCCAACGCCAAGCCTGACATCTGTGATGGAAGCTTCAACACGTTGGCCATCCTTAGGAGGGAGATGTTTGTCTTTAAGGTAAATATAAATATATATACATATATCACATTCACTTTGTTTTTAGCTGTAGTTTCACAGCCTGCAGATGTTTTTTCATCTGGATGTGATGTGATGTGTGAGCAGAGGAATCAATCTGTGGAGGTTTAAACACTGTTACACGACGCTACGCTAACGGATAACCCAGTTTACTGAGAAATATAACACGTGCGTGCGTGCGTGCGTGCGTGCGTGACAGGCTGAATGAGGAAGGGATTGCTTGAAAGCTGAGGATTAGCTAAACATACAAAGGATGCTAATCTGATTGTGTGTGTGTTGATAATGTGGTGCAGCTCATTCTGATTGGACGTCCTTTGATCTTTAGGAGACGTTGGCAGGCGTTTTAAAGCAGGGAAACCAGATTTAAAGATTACACCTTTCATTATATACCCTTTTCAGTCTATTTGAGGATTCTATTTTGTCGTTTTTTTCCCTCCTTTTCTTGGTTTATTCTTGGTTTTCAGTATCTGAACGTGTTCTCATCACTTCCTAAAGCACAGAGAAGGAGTGTAGAAGATTGACGGTATTGTACGACACAGAGGTAAACTCAGTGTTAGCCCAGAAGCACAAAGACACAAGGTGCTCGCTACAGATTAGCTTTAGCTGTAAAACTCACAGGAAGAAAAGCTCACATCTTCACCTTTCCTTTGAGCCTGTGGGTTGTGAGGCCTGCTGCCTTTGATGTTTTATGATGAGTGTGCAAATAGATCAGGGTAATTGGTTAAATAAGAGGTGTGGAGAACAAGAACAATCCCTGTTTTGTGTGGAGATGAGAATCAAACCTTCAACCTGTGACATTAAATCTGATTGATTGATGGGATTCATGGGAACATTTCATTTTAGCACGAATTTCAGGAAGGAAAGGACACAAAACTTTGTTGTCATAGCAACAAGTAGAGACTTCGATTCTATCCTTCAAAGTTTTCTCAGCTCTTTTTTCATACATTTCCGTTTCCTCGTCTTTCTCTCGTCAGACTCATTACAGGCTGTTAAACTGCCTGGAATTTTTCCAAACATGCTTAACACGGTTAATGGAGTTAAATGTTGTGATACATTTTTATATTTATTCACACTGAAACAAATACACACTGTGATCACGTGAGATTTGACATCTAGTCATTAGCTGAGCTGTTTTCCAAAGCAAAATATGGAGGAAATGTGTTATATTATCCTAATGCATGTGGGGGTTTATAAAATATGAACAATTCATGAATCATGAATGTGGTTAAATTGGCCAAAATAATCATGAAATATGGTGAAAAGAGGTTAAAAGTGACGATAATGGGTCAACATATGTGACATTAGGTGGAAAAGTGGTGGAAATGATGCTGGAAAAAAAAAAAAATTCAGAAAATGCAATGAAATGTAATGGAGAAGTGTCAGAAATGGGAGTAATGTAGCAAAAATGCATTAAAAGGAGCAAAAATATGGCAATAAAAAGTGATGAAAATAGGTTCAAATATGGTGAGTTTGGTGTAGTTGCAGAAAAATTGTAAAAATAAGCAAAAATGGGCTCAAATTGTCTAAAAATATTCTTAGTTTTTTAAAAGCATCTGTTGACCCCCTCCTAATGTCTGGTGACCCCGAATGGGGTCCTGACACAAAGGTTGAGAACTCCTGCCTTAAATAATTTGGAGGAACTCCATCAGTATTGTATGTTCAGACTGAAATGAATCATAGATGGTGAATAGATGAGTTTTCTACAGACATTGTGCACTACTATAAGCCCCGCCCACCACTCAGGCTCTTGTTTTACGAGCTTTAAAATTTTGTTTTTCTCTGGCCCCGTAACACAAGGTCAGTCCAGGTTCACAGATGACAGAATGTATCCAATGTCACCAGTAAGTGTCCCATCAAACCCAGCCCCAATGGTCCACTGGTTCACTGTAGGTTCAACTCTCAATGAACCTGAAACCATCTGGTGTTCTTCTGGGTTTACAGCAGCGTACAGTACAGTACACTACATGTGGTTGATGAACACACAGCTTCCTCCATCGCTATCTATATCCTTGTCTGCAGCTGCATCACATCCACCCACTGTGATAGTGACACACACACACACACACAGACAGACAATCAAACACAAACACAAGGACAGGAGGAGCACAAACATGGAAAATCATACTGTTTACATTGGGATTTCAGACTCACGTTAATTGTTATTTTAAAATTCTGAAATCAGAGAAATGAGGCCATTTGTTTACAATAAAATGCTTTATATGTACATTTATATTTTCTGTAAATAATTTACAACAATATAAAACAGTAAGAGCAGACAGAGAGAGAGCAAACCTTTTCCATGAAGCTCATATTTTCACCTTTGTTATATGTTTATTTGTTTGTCTTTTAGTAGGATTACATCAAAAGTATTGAATTAACTTTGATAAAACCTTAACCAAAGATAGACCTTAGGCCATGGAAGATTCTATTACGTTTTGGAGGAGATCCAGATCAATAAACTGATTCTGATCAGTTTGGAAAATCAAAAAATTCCTATCTCTCATCATTGACAAAATTTAAAAATAATATCTCAGTTTATAATTAATTAAATTTGTGTTGGGTTTGGTTCCTCAATTTTCTCACCAAGTTTTATCTGAATTAAATCCAGATTGAACAAAGAAATGTGTGTCCATACATTGTGACCTACTGTATAATTATTAATGGGATATAAATGTCTTCCAAGCCTTTACAGTGTGAATGATCACAAATAGTATCTGAAAAAAAGCAGATTTGGATCTTGGAGGAGGTTTGTTTTATCTGGTTTTAGTTTTTTTTGTATTTTTGCTTTGGTTTTAAACTGGTAAAACAAAATAACGTATATTTGTTGTTTTAAATTTGCTTTTGAAACAGAATAGAGTCATTCAATGTCATTTCAACAAATTTCCAGGACATCCCACGCACTTCTGAAATCTGACATTTTTACCAATTCTTCAGTGATTATTCAATATTCACACTGTACATTTTTAGTTTGATCTGATCAATACTTTTTGAGATATGGACAATTTAGTGAGGAGGGTATGTGTACTTATTTTTCTTCCATGTTCAGCTTCCAATGTCTCAGGAACTACAGCACATAGTAAAGGTAAATATGGTATAGTAATATAGCTCCTCCTACTCTCTCAGAATATACAAAAACATCTGCTATACATCCTATCTGGTGGACAAACAGCTCCTCTAAATCAGTGGTTCTTGACTGGTCTCACCCTGCGACCCAATTTTGCCATCGTCATTAAATCGCGACCCACTTTTCTTTTTTTTATTCAACCAACCAAATTTAATATTATTAATCCATATAATCTTTTTTTTTAAACATAAATCTTTACATTTGCCTGTACAACAAGCAGTTCACAGCAGGCCTGTGAAAAGAAAAGTTTCTTTCAAAATAAAAGACAAGTCCAACACAACATGAGAGACATTAAGTATTTATTTATTTTTGACCAGCTGTCCGAGACCCACCCAGTACAGGTCCGTGACCCACTTTTGGGTCCCGACCCACCAGTTGAGAATCACTGCTCTAAATAGTCAAAAAGTGTGTGTGTTTGGGTCTAGAACATATTTGGGTCTTCAGTAAACAACTTAGCATATGCCTCAGTTCCCTGTAATTAGATCAGGTTAGAGCTATGAACATAGACTGTTCACATCACTAATGATTAGTCACATATACGCATTGGTTCTTGGGTGACACGCTGTGGAAATATGAACGATATACTTTAATAAACTATTTTCATTGGCCCATAACTGCATGTGGAAATGTAAGAAAACATTTGATCTGTTTTAAATTATAGTATAAACGTGGGATATAACATTATTTTTCTTTAGCCAACATCTTTGGGTTATTTCACCACTCATGAATAATGAAAATCATTTACATGAGGTCATTGTAGCTTGGTTCTGTGTCTATTAATCATTTATTGTTTATTCTTTTTTTATTAGTAACATAAAAAATTGCCTCCTCACCAAACTGTCCATATCTCAAAAAGCGTTCATCTGATTAAACTAAAAATGTACAGTGTGAATATTGAATAATAACAGAACAATTAGTGAAAAATACTGAAATGTTTTAGACTGAAGTGTGTGGGATTTTTGTTGAAATGAAATGGATATGACCCAATAACCAAAGAAGGAATGTGTCGTACACGGATTGATTTCATATAATACTGGACTTAACAAGAAGATATTCCATCACATAATTTACTTTCCAAAATTAGCTTATAGTTAAAGTCTCGATATGTCTGAGTTTTCTTCAAGAAGAAGGAAAAAGTCTAAATCAAACTGTAATCCTCCACCAGAGCTCCTGGTACGCCGTGGGTTCCTCACACTGATGTCAGAGCTGTGATTTGATTCTTGTCATCCAGTAATGATCCTGTGCTCAGAGCAGAGTCAGGAGGACGTATGTCTTCTTCTTCTCTCTGATGGTGTGAAACAAACCAAGGACCAGACGCCCTCACGCAGAGGCGCTTTGAGTCTAAAGCAGACTTTTATTTTGAAGCCTGAGGTTGTTTCCTCTGAGGATGTCCTAAATCTACACCGTACTGTAGCTTCTGTGTTAAGTTAATCCAGCCTCAGCTTCTTTACCTCTTACATCATGTGATCATGTGATTAAACGGTTTAATGTGAACCGTTTAATCACCTGATCCATTGAACACACTGAACATCGTATGCCTACGCTACACTTTACTGGGAACGCTGAGAGGTCAACTCCACCGTCACCCTCACACACCTCTACACGCACACACACACAGCAATGACCTACATGGCACCCAGGGGTGTCTCAGTAACCTCCTGGTTTCAGTCGTGTGTGACATGATGACATCATGTACGTGTCAGGTTTTATGTATCACATCCAAGCTGTTGGTTCCGTTTGTTTCTCATTGATCCTGTTCTTATAGAGATTTGGTTTATTGCAGAGGTTCTCAACTGGTGGGTCGAGACCTAAGGCCCATTTTCTGTGATCGAGGAAAACAGACGGAAAAATCTGTCTGTTCTGTTTATTTAAAATCAGGCCCAACATGACAATTAGTATATTTTTGTTGTCAATTTGTATATTTTTGTTGTCATTTTGTATATTTTTCTGTTGTTGTGTTGTCAGCCTGTGTAATTTGTGAGTAATTTTGTGCATTTGTATTGTCATACTGTGTTTTTGGGTCATTGATATGGATTTTTGTTGTCATTGTGTATTTATGTGTCAGCCTGTTTGTTTTGTGAATATTTGTGTGCATTTTTGTTGTCATGTGTTTTTGAGTCATTGTTGTGTATTTTTGTCATTGTTTTGCATATGTTTATGTTGTCATTTTGTATATATTTCTCTTATTTTGTGCTTTTACCCATGGGGGTGGCTAAATCACTAAAAGTGCTGAGCAGAATGTTCCTGTTTTTATGCATTAAACTAACCCCCAATTTCCATTGGATGCGGCTCTGCTGCGTTACGTCACCACCGTGTCACCAGAGCTGATAGGTTTCCACTTTAGTCTAAGTGTTAATTTCCACCGGGTCCGCTACGCTGCGTGTCTGCTCCTTCCCAGCTGCGGTAATCCTGTGCTCTCCACTAGATATATGCAGGACTTCTATTTGTGGTGCACACCGGAGCACGATGCATTAGTCAGCACAGAGCAAATTAAACTAAAGAGGAAATTAAGCACTTATTCCGCAATAAAATATTGGGTTACTTTTCAAAATAAAACACTTCAGATTATATTTCAAGTAACTACATCACCAAAACGTCATAATGTGTAAAAACAAAATCACATTCACTGTATTGTTTCCTTTCATACTGTAACTGCTTCGTTAGGAACACTGGCCTGTTTATCTGTTTATTGTCGTGTGTTTATAACACATACCTTTAACTGTGTTCTCGCACGATTATATAAATATCGTGAGAACTCCTCTGTCTCGTGACATCACAGTCGTCCAATCAGAGTGCACCGTGGCGCACTCAAAACGCAACCAGTGGGGATAACCGGACGGCGTACAGCGGTGCCGTGGCGCAGCGGAGACGTATCCAGTGGAAACCCCCAGTAACGGTGTTTCAATCATTTTGGACACTTGTGTTTTTTAGTGTTAACAGTCATAAAATCATTGTTTTGTTCTAGTCCTGACATGAACCTCACAGACAAATTGACGGGAACGCTCCAGTTCCAACGTGTCGTCTTAAGTTGATTGTGTTTTACTGTTGATGTATTAATATCATTATTAATAAATGATTACAGGCTAAACTGCTGCTGCTTTATGGCTGACACACGTTTTAAACTGAAATGTAAATAATGAGGAGCTGTAGTAATGAGAGCAGAGAGAAGATTGTCCCACAGAAATAATGGAATTAGAAAAGTCTCTCACTAAGTAGTGATGATGATGATGATGATGATGATGATGAGTCCTAATGGCTCTCACAGCTGGGCTTGACGCACCTTCCACTGGTTTCACTCCCATTAAAGTTAAAAGTGAGTCTTTATGGTTCTCACTTCTTGATGTTTAACTGCTGAGTGGACTCATCATCATCATCATCATCATCATCATCATCATCATCATCATCATCATCATCACTCTGAGTTTTGATGGAAACCATTGGAGGAAGTTTTACTGCTAACTGTGCAGCTGTTGGTACGTTACACTGATAAGCTGTGTGACATTAGACCTGACTGTTGTTTCTTCGTGGGAAAAATTAGAATTTATTGCGTTTCAATTTCTCCGTCAAATTCAGAGCGTCTGATTTACGATTAGAAATTTAACAGATTCTAGTTTCCACGCCATGTTTTGCATTTACATTTCATAATTTTTCCAAGTTTAGATACATTACTGGTTAGTAAACTTCCTGAAATTCTACCAAACATGATCAATAGGGTTAATAAAATCAACTACTGTTATTAATTTAACATTTTACATACTTAAGATTTACAAAAACAGGATAGTTGCAATGAAATCCTGCGAGATTACGTCACAAGAGCGACGTTAGCTTAGCTACAATGCTAACCCTTAGCCACATGTTTAACAGGAAAAAAATCCATAGAAATGTGTGATATGATTCCAAAAAACCTATAATTTCCTCCAACCAGAGAATCACCCTCATGTTTTAAAGTAAACCAACGCACAGCGTGTGATTTAGTGTTTCTACTGTGACGTGTCACCAGATAAACTGATCACCAGTTCAGCTAATACACCATCAGATAAACCTGTCTTTGTACCAGAGCCTTTTCACATTTAAATACAGTCAGAATAATCTGAACCAACACATTAAACACAATACAATATTATATTTCACGAAACAGCCGCAAAAGGCACAAAATATCAACAAAAGTACACAAAGCAACAACAAAAAGATTCCAAACACAAAAAATTGCAACAAAATTATACACGAAACAAGAAAATGACAGGAAATGACTCAAAACATTCACAAAATTACAAAAACACACAAAACGACAAAAATTCCTCGAATGACCAAGAAAAAACAGTGTGTAAATGTGTGATATTGGGGCTAATTTTAAATAAAGAGATATATTAAGAAATGGGAAAGATCACTTTTTGAATTCTGGTTTGTTCTTTCTGTTTTCTGTGATCACAGAGAATCAGATTCCCTATAAATACAGTTTAATCCTAAACATGTCCAGCAGTAAACACTGATCATTATACTGAGGCAGAACAGTAATGTCTCAGAGTTCAGACCATCACACAGTTGTGTTTATTAACTAAATGTGTTTGGTTTTTTCTTCAGGATCACTGGTTTTGGCGAGTGAGAGACAACTCTGTAATGCCAGGATATCCAATGCTCATCAGCGTCTTCTGGAGAGGTCTGCCCCCCAAGATAGACGCCGTGTATGAGAACAGCGAGGGGAAATTTGTCTTTTTTAAAGGTGAGGCTCCGCCCACTGCTTTTGTCACACACCTACTGCTGTGCAGAGCTATGATCAGGTTTTCTGCTAGAAACACATGTTATTTTCCCTAATATAAGTTGCTACTTTTTACACTTAAAAAGTAGCAAAAATCTCTTTTTATGAACTTGTCTTTTATTATCTGATGATTGTCTTTCATCAAATACTGTTTTGTTTTTTAATGTTATGTAATATGGAAGTGTGATGTTATTATGTAGCTACATTTTTCACTATGTATTTTACTGTATATTATTGATTTGTATTCTTTTAGGGTGACATTTGAACATTCTGTCCAGGGATTACAGATGAAAAATAACTTTCTGGCTAAAGATGGTACATTTTCTATCTGGATATTAATGTACACTGTCCATGTTAAATAAACCAATAAATAAATAAAAGTAAATAGGCAACGTTTACACCAGAGCGACTTATCTAATGGCTTATCTGTTAATTGTCAGCACCAGCTGGTGAGTTAAATGTGAATCACACGTAATTAATCATACGTTTTAGATGATTTACAGAAACAGGGAGAGTTACGCTGAAATCACATGAGATTATGTTGCGATAAATTTGACACTCAGCCACCGTTTAACAGGAAAAATATTGTGGAAATAAAAACTGACCAAAATATTTAAGTGAGGTGTTTCCTTGTGGTATTAGGGCCAGAATTTAAATATAGAAAGAATAACCAATTACTTTTTCACTTTCAGAATAATAATTCAGTCTGTTTTTTACAATCATGTTAGTAGATGCTCGTAGAAACTCACAGGAATTCAGTGAATCTCACTTATGTCAGATTATAGTCGCTGACTCATCTGTTCAGGTTGTTTTTAACCAATGGCGTCCACACATATCCAACAGAGGCACACAATTGGCTGAAGATGATGTCATTAAGAAATCAAATCAAAGCAGCCTCGCGTTTTGCGACTTAAAGTGGATTTTTTACAGGAAAATTAAACAATGCCTGGAGAAAATATGGTTGATGTTTATCATTTTCCAGAGAAATTTAAACTTATTTCTGTGTCAGTTTATCCTTTTTGTTTGTTTATTTTCCTAATCAGATTTAATATTTGGCTTTTAAATGAAAGTTACTAAAATCGTACCAAAATGTTGCGTGATATTTGACGTGAGTTTTTCACCTGTTGTATATGATATTGTCCCAAAACATTCATGTGAGCCTATAGTCTGTCATATTTAAATTTCTGCTTGGTTTTGTTAAAAAAAAAAACATATAATAAAATTTGAGTTCCATGTTTTACATTAAAAAAACCTGTGGCGTTAAATACATATTTAATATATTCTCAATGATATTGCATGCGTGCACTAACTGCTAATGCTGCTGTGTTTTATGCTAGCTCTAAGCCCCGCCTCTATGCTGAGTGTGAGCTAATGTAGATTAATGGAGTGTTTTGCTCTTATTAAAAAGCCTTATTAGAGCCTCTTTGATGCTTTTCTCTGTGTAATTCATCAGCTGCAGATGAAACTAAACCAGCTCATATCAGAAATCACAGCATGAAGCTCCTGCTCTCAGCGTCTAATAACGACTCATTTAAGGTTTTTCTTAAATGTTGACAAAATCATCCTTAAAACACAGCGCTTTAAGCTAATTATGGCTAAAGCTGCAAAGTTACAGACAGAGGGAGGAAGAGAGAGAGAGAAAGGGGGAGGAGTCAGCTGATAAAATCAGACGTAAGTGACCATTGAGCATCTACAGGGATCAACTCTACAAATCTTTCTATTTTCAACACCAAACACTTCCTGTAAATACAGGCCACGCCTCCTCTGAGCACAAAGCTCTCACACTAACACTTTGTTACACACATTTTTATGCACACGCACACTGGGTAGGTTTGGTTTCCCATCAGAGGGTGGAGCTACTTCCTTTTCCTCTTTAGTCTTTGATCTCAATGTTTTATTCTCACATTAAACAATGATTCACTGTGAACAGACCTGGCAACGAAGAAAATTACACAAAATGACTCAAACACAAACTAAATTACACAAAAAAATGTACAATACACAGAATAAACGTATTTGTGGTTGTTTGGTGTTATTATTTTTATATCATTTTGTGTATTTCTGTATTCACGTTGTGTGTTTTGCGATATTTTGTTTATTTGTCTGTTACTTCTGTGTACGTTTGTTGTTGTTTTCTATGCTTTTCTGTCTTTATTTTGTGGCCGTCTTGTGTTTTGGAGACATTTTGTGCATTTTTGTGATCCTTTTGTACATTTTTGTTATTTCTGTGTATTTCTTGTTTTATGTTGTGGTTTTTTTTTTGTAAATTTGTGTATTTTTGTTGTTTTATATGTTTTTCTGTCATTTTGTTGTCGTATTGTGTGTATTGTGAGCCTTGTTGGGATCATTTTGTATATTTATGTTATTACAGTGTACTGTATATGTCTTCCTATTGTTTGTGTGTATTTTTATTCTTGTTTTGTTTGTCCGAGTTGTCTGTGATGAAATCACTTCTGCAGTGACATTTCAAAGCCACACTTAGTTGGAAAAGGTTTGTCTTCTTCTTTAAACCCATAATGTGTAAATGTTCCTCAAAAGTCAAGCTCGTATTAACCCGGATTAAAAGATTTAAGTTGATGTGAAATCATCGTTTATTTTTGACCTCGTCAGTATTTAAAGGTAGTTAGTAACAGTCGTGATGAACATGAAAGGAAACTCTTCTTCTATGAATGTCTTCTGCTTGTTCACCTTCACACTGTGTGTGTGTGTGTGTGTGTGTGTGTGTGTGTGTGTGTAAGAACAGTGTGTGTTTAGTTTGCAGTGTGTGTGTGTGGCTCGTGCTCTCTTTGGAACAAATCTCTGTCTCATAGAACACTCATACACTGGAGGGCTTGCGGAGGATTAGCAGACGCTCTCACATCAAAGGAAGTCAGAAGATGAAGCTTCACTTTGATGTGGAGCGACTAGTTCAGTCTGAGCAGAAGAAAATAAACGAGAGAATCCAGTTATTGTTGGATAGAAAGAGAGAATTGTGTTAATGTGAGGGCGTGTTGTGTTACAGTAACACACACACACACACACACACTGAGCAGGAGGTTAAACACATCTTTAATATTTAATTCATCACCTTCATAAAGTCTCATTTTAGACACATCTCCGGTTTTTATTAAAGTGCTGAGTTGACATTAATCCTGACCCTGAACATCGTTCACATCATTTCACTCATACATTGATTTATTTAATTGTTTTTCAACCTTGGGGTCGTGACCCCATGTGGGTCATTTGGAATAAAAATAAGGTCACCTGAAATGTGATGAAAGTAAATAACGGATTAAATCTATATAAACAATTTTTAATTATTATTATTATTCTTTTTTAAATAAAACACCACACATAATCTCATATGTAATCTATACTTTCACTTTCTCAAATATAAATCTAGTTCAAATCAAAAGCAGTATAAAGATATCTGAGCTGGAGCATCTTGTCACTTTGTGCACTAAAATTCTGTATTTGTTACGCAGTATGACAAACTTAATCAAAAACTAATAATTCTAAAGAAAAATTGTCTCTGAGTTTGCCAGAAATTTGTGATATAAACATGGGGTCATGACCCAAAAAAGGTTGGGAACCACTGCTTTATTTAATTAACTCTTTAAAATAAGGAGCGATGCTACTCTACGTTCAAATGTTTGATTCTGACGTTTTCTGCAGGAAAAAGTGTAAAATATTTCAACGGAGAGTCTAGTTTTGAGTAACACGACAATTACGGCCTCTGCTTTCGTTTTTCAAAATTTACCAAAATCTGTTTCAGTTTTTACCAATTTTTTACTCTTCTGTTTAAAGCTAGGGTAGGCAATTTTCTCCAGATGCACTTTTTAAGTTTTTGTTTGAAATCGTCTTTATGTCCTGACAATAATTAAGATATAATGTGCTCTGAAAAAGGAAAGAAGAAAATCCATCAACTGTAGCAGCAGTAAACTTGTAATAACAAACAGGTTTTTTTAACCAATCACGTCTCCCTGTTTCCCTGCTCGTTCTCCACCCCTCGCATGCATGAGCTCACATTGAAAGCGCGTCACCGCTGACAAACTTTTTGGTCACGTTTTTTAACATACTGTATATAATGATAAAGTTTATTATTTACTTACTGCTGAATGAGACAACAGCGTTTCTACACAATACAAGTGATGAGCTCCTCTTCTGCAGCAGCTGTCCACATGCATGTGAGTGAGACGGAGCACAGAGGGGAGTGGCGAGGGGGGTAAAGGCGGAGCCACCAGGGAGGCTACATTCAAAATTATGCTAGCTTTTGAAAATTGCCTACCCTAGCTTTAACATTTGTTTATTTTATGTATTTATTATTATAGACAAATGCATGTGACATTGTTCCATCATCTTTTTCCTGTTCAGATAGTTTACTGCCATTAAACATTATAAATAGGGTTAATAGCATTAACTACTGTCATTCATTTGTGTAGAAAATGTATGTGGGGATTGTTACACTGAGATCACGCACGATTAGGACGTTAGAGCAACGTTAGCCACATGCTAACCCTCAGCCTCCTGTTTAACAGGAACAATTCCATAAAACATTGTGAAATGATCCCAAAACTTTATTAGTGAAAGCTTTAATTTCCTCCAACCTCATGTTTTACACAAAATCTCACAAAGATGTGTGATTTGTCACCAGGGAAAGTGATCACCAGTTCAGCTAATACACCATCAGATAAAGATGGGCCTTTTCACGTTTAAATGCAGTCATAATAATGTGAACCAACACATTAAACATTATGGCTGGAATTTCTGGTGTAAAATAGTGAGTAAATGTGTGATATTGTCCTAAAACATTCATGTGAGGCATTTCTGTGTGAGTTGGGGCTGTTTTTTAATAAAGAGAGAAAGAAATAGATTTATCTTTCAGACGTGATTTCTGTTTTTCCCCGTTTGTTATTCTGCAATCATAGAGAATCCAGCAATTTCTTTATGGAGAAATTAAATCATTTTTTTCTCAACTGTTTGTGTAAACGTTGTCCCACTCGTGGTGTTTTTGACGTCTTTTTTTATTTTCATTTATATTAAAAACGTTTCCAGCCTCAGGCCTTATGATTAATATCTTTTGTCCAAAGAACAGAAATGAAAGGATAAATGTGCGCTGCTTACGGCTTTAGATTTAATCAGGGTTAGTTAAGAAAACTAAACTTTTGTTGATGTTCTGTAACTTCATCTCTGCCTTTCCCCTTGATTTGCTGTTTAACTGTTATGTCTAACGCTGTGATGGAGACTTTTGCTGGGACGCCCATCATTACACTTTTACTATCGATGGTACATCAACGCCCCTCAACTTCAGTCAGGCAGCCAATGGTAACGCCAAAAACAGCTCATGAGCACACGTGTTTGTAGAAAGATCTCTAATTGGCTAAAGTCCAGATTCCTTATAAACTTAATTTTCAGCCACGAGAAGAAGAATACATTTACTGTCCACTCAGAACACTCAAAGATCATTATGGTTTTTTAACCAAATGATGCCAAAAAAAAGTTACATTCTGCAACTTTAACCTGCTCCTCCCTCTCTGTGATTCTGTAGGAAAGCAGTTCTGGGTGTTTAAGGACACGGTTCTCCAACCTGGGTACCCTAAAGACATCACACAGTTTGGCCACGGGATGCCAGCCCAGAGCATAGAGACAGCCGTGTGGTGGGAGGACGTAGCCAAGACATACTTCTTTAAAGGAGACAGGTACGTTAGTTAACGTTCTTTAAAGGAGACAGGTACGTTAGTTAACGTTCTTTAAAGGAGACAGGTACGTTAGTTAACGTTCTTTAAAGGAGACAGGTACGTTAGTTAACGTTCTTTAAAGGAAACAGGTGCGTTAGTTAACGTTCTTTAAAGGCGTTAGTTAACGTTCTTTAAAGGAGACAGGTACGTTAGTTAACGTTCTTTAAAGGAGACAGGTACGTTAGTTAACGTTCTTTAAAGGAAACAGGTGCGTTAGTTAACGTTCTTTAAAGGAGACAGGTACGTTAGTTAACGTTCTTTAAAGGAAACAGGTGCGTTAGTTAACGTTCTTTAAAGGAGACAGGTACGTTAGTTAACGTTCTTTAAAGGAAACAGGTGCGTTAGTTAACGTTCTTTAAAGGCGTTAGTTAACGTTCTTTAAAGGAGACAGGTACGTTAGTTAACGTTCTTTAAAGGAGACAGGTACGTTAGTTAACGTTCTTTAAAGGAAACAGGTGCGTTAGTTAACGTTCTTTAAAGGCGTTAGTTAACGTTCTTTAAAGGAGACAGGTACGTTAGTTAACGTTCTTTAAAGGAGACAGGTACGTTAGTTAACGTTCTTTAAAGGAAACAGGTGCGTTAGTTAACGTTCTTTAAAGGAGACAGGTACGTTAGTTAACGTTCTTTAAAGGAAACAGGTGCGTTAGTTAACGTTCTTTAAAGGAGACAGGTACGTTAGTTAACGTTCTTTAAAGGAAACAGGTGCGTTAGTTAACGTTCTTTAAAGGCGTTAGTTAACGTTCTTTAAAGGAGACAGGTACGTTAGTTAACGTTCTTTAAAGGAGACAGGTACGTTAGTTAACGTTCTTTAAAGGAGACAGGTACGTTAGTTAACGTTTGTTAAAGCAGAAAGGTACGTTAGTTAACGTTCCTTAAAGGAGACAGGTGCGTTAGTTAACGTTCTTTAAAGGAAACAGGTACGTTAGTTAACGTTCTTTAAAGGAGACAGGTACGTTAGTTAACGTTCTTTAAAGGAGACAGGTACGTTAGTTAACGTTCTTTAAAGGAAACAGGTACGTTAGTCAACGTTCTTTAAAGGAGACAGGTACGTTAGTTAACGTTCTTTAAAGGAGACAGTTACGTTAGTTAACGTTCTTTAAAGGAGACAGGTACGTTAGTTAACGTTCTTTAAAGGAGACAGGTACGTTAGTTAACGTTCTTTAAAGGAGACAGGTACGTTAGTTAACGTTCTTTAAAGGAAACAGGTACGTTAGTTAACGTTCTTTAAAGGAGACAGGTACGTTAGTTAACGTTCTTTAAAGGAGACAGGTACGTTAGTTAACGTTCTTTAAAGGAGACAGGTGCGTTAGTTAACGTTCTTTAAAGGAGACAGGTGCGTTAGTTAACGTTCTTTAAAGGAGACAGGTGCGTTAGTTAACGTTCTTTAAAGGAAACAGGTGCGTTAGTTAACGTTCTTTAAAGGAAACAGGTGCGTTAGTTAACGTTCTTTAAAGGAGACAGGTACGTTAGTCAACGTTCTTTAAAGGAGACAGGTACGTTAGTCAACGTTCTTTAAAGGAGACAGGTACGTTAGTCAACGTTCTTTAAAGGAGACAGGTACGTTAGTTAACGTTCTTTAAAGGAGACAGGTACGTTAGTTAACGTTCTTTAAAGGAAACAGGTACGTTAGTTAACGTTCTTTAAAGGAAACAGGTACGTTATTTAAGGTCCTTGTGTGTGTGTGTGTGTGTGTGTGTGTGTAGGTACTGGCGTTATAATGAGGAGATGAGGACCATGGACCCTGGGTACCCTAAACCTGTCACTGTGTGGAGAGGAGTTCCTGATTCACCACAAGGAGCCTTTGTGGACAAAGCACATGGTACACACACGCACACACACACACACACACACACACACACGCACACACGCACACACAAACTTAGATGGACTTTGTTTAGGAAAAAGGAAATGTAATAATTTAAAAAATGTGACAAAGCACGAAGAGATAACGAAACTCGTGGACAATTCTGAAGAAATAGGACGTTTTTTAATAATATATAATAATCAGGATGTTTTTGTCACTGACCCAGTGTAAGTGGTTCTAATGGAGCTCAGCAGGGTTGGGGTCAAATATAATTGTAATTGCGTAATTGATTATTACAATTATGGGGTAATTAAAATTGTAATAAAAAATATATTGCTGTCATAATCAGAATTAAATTGTAATTGAATTTTGATAAATGACTTTAGTAATTGTAATTACCAAAAAAATTCTATAAAAATTGTCAATTATAATTTAATGCTAACCTGGGGAACCATGTTACAGTTCTACATGTAGTTAATAATTCATATCAAGCTTTCCCACATTTTACCCAAAAATATTACCACCTATATTTTCATTGATTAGAAAGCTTAAAGGGGTAATCAATAGATAGGAAATAAATTAGTTTAGATATTTGTTTTTTTAATGTATTTTACAGCTGATTTAAGACACATTAGCATTAAAGATGCTAACTGAAAGCTAACACAAGAGGAAGGTTAACTTTTATTAGGTTATTTATTTCAGGCTCAGTAATTGTGATTCATTGTAATTGACTTTCTTCAGATAAAAGTGTAAATTAATTGTATCTGAAAAAAATAATTGACCCCAACCCTGGAGCTCAGTGTGTTCCAGTCGTGATGGAACCACGACTGTATGGGTTTAGATTCAGGTCAGTGTTTTTTATGCTAATTACACGTTCAGAATCAAAATATATGATACACATATACATATAATTATAGACGATCTTTGATGGAGCTTTCAGATAAAACTCACTACAGATTATCTTTACGTTCACCAAAGATGCAACACAACAAAGGAGGACATGAGGTCACATCCTGTTAGCATGTCCATGTTAGCACGGCAAGCTATTAGCTGTAGCTTTGCTGTTAGCATTATGATAATTAGATCTACTGTGTAGCATTTTAGTCTGTCACTGACCTGACACGGACAGGAAGTGACTCAAACTGGACAGGAAGTGACCTGCGGGGACAGGAAATGACCTAACCCAGACAGGAATTGACTTGAACTGGACAGAAAGTGACCTGACGCGGACAGGAAGTGACTTGAACTGGACAGGAAGTTACTTTGCCCAGACAGTAATTGACTTGAACTGGACAGGAAGTGACCTGACACGAACAGGAAATGACCCGACCCGCACAGGAAGTGACCTGAGGTGGAAAGGAAGTGACCAGGCACGGACCGGAAGTGACGGATGAGCAAACCAAACCCAGCTCTGAGCTCACATGTGTTGTGACGATGTAATGATGATGTCATGTGTTTTTCCCGTAGGGTTCACCTACTTCTACAAGGGGAAGGAATACTGGAAGTTCAACAACCAGTTCCTGCGTGTGGAGCCTGGTTTTCCTCGCTCCATCCTGAAGGACTTCATGGGCTGTGATCTGACCCCCCTCGGCCCAGCGCGGCCCCCCCTGGATGACGGTGGCTCTGATGTAGTGATAGAGCTGGAGAACGAGGCCAGCACGGTGCAGGCGGTGGCCATCGTCATCCCGTGTGTGTTGTCGCTGTGTCTGATGGCGCTGGTTTACACCGTGGTCCAGTTCAAACGTAAAGGAACGCCACGACACATACTGTACTGCAAACGCTCCATGCAGGAGTGGGTGTGACCCACGGACCAGGATGTGACCTCACGGGACCAGGAGAAGGCTTTGATCAGAGCCACAGATGAACCGCACGCCACCCGTTGATGACCCGGGTCGTGGACTCAGAGACTCTCTGTACTGGTTCAGAACTAACATAAAAGGGTTAAATATGACTTTGGATCTAAAAACTCCACTTCCTCTCCCGTCGCTCTTTGATTTCACAGCTTCTAACCACAACAGGAAGTAGTGCGCACACTTCCTGTGAGGCACTGGACGCTCCGCGGTCATATCAGGTTGTTGGAGAACAACTCTTTTCTATTTTCTAATTCTGGTTCCCTTCTTCCAACTCGAACTCTGGTTCACGTCCTTTCATGGTTTTAATGGTGGACTTTTATTGTGAAAAGCCAAGCCTCACCGTTTCCCTTTAAGAGCCTCAGAGGATGAAACCAAATGAACTGTCCCTCCTCCTGTCGGCGACACAGGGGCCAAAACGTTTCTGCAATATTTTAAAGCGCCTTAATTACAATTGTTTTGGCTCTTCTTGGCGTTTTCGTCTTAATTTGTGTTTTTTTACATCTTACACTTTGCTTTTGTCGCTCTTTTAGTTTGTCGAGGAGCTTGTGAAGCTCAGCACACACACACACACACACACACTGACTGTACAGGAACAAGAACAGGACGTTGGATCAAAGCCACTACTTTGTACTGTGTGTGTGAAGGTTTTTATTTCCAGTCGATGATGACGATGGTACAAAACGACAAAGGACTCGACTTGTTTGTCTCTTTATCTCCTGCGACTGCCTTGTGTGTGTGAAAGAAACTACAGTTCCCATGATGCTCCTGTGAGACACTAAGTGAAGATCAGTGCCTGTGTGGACGCAACGTGCATGCCTGCGTTTACTGTTCAACATCTGGTTCTGGTTCTAGTTCTAGTTCTGGTCCTGGTCCTAGTTCTGGTCCTGGTCCTAGTTCTGGTCCTGGTCCTAGTCCTAGTTCTAGTCCTGGTTCTAGTCCTAGTTCTAGTCCTGGTTCTAGTTCTAGTCCTGGTTCTAGCTCTGGTTCTAGTTCTAGGTCTGGTTCTGGTTCTGGCTCTGCTCAACGTGGCTTTGGTTTAAAATAAATCCATCCTCGTTATTCAGGTACAAACATCTAACGTCACGTTGTTTTTCTGGTTGTTGTTGTCGATCAGTCTCTGAATGTGTGTTTGATTCATCACATCGTGGGTTTTTTTCTGTTTTTGATCAGAAAGAATTGGAACAATTTCACAATGTTTGACAGAAAAAACATCTCAACTGAATGAATAAAGTGATGATATAACACAAACAGACTCGGTTCTTCTCTAGCAATGGATAAAAGTCACGTTTCACACGTTTCATCTGTTGCAACACGAGCGACTTAAAAAAGTCTGCAACGGAATTTTAAGAATATTGATAATTATTAACTTTTCATAGGAATTATTGTTTGGAGTTAACAAGAAATTGTAATTGAGTTTTTTTTTTTTTTCCTTAAATTGGGAGTAATGAAAAAATAAAATAGGACAATTATAACTTTTTTATTATTAAAATTGTTCTTGATTCTTTTTTAATTTGGAAATAATTATTATTTTTTTAAATTGAGTCATTTTTTAAAAATTGATATTTATTTAATTAAATTAGGAATAATTACATTTTTTTTATTTATTTTATTTTTAAAATTGAGAGTAATAAACTTTTTTTTAACTTTTTTATTATTATGTTCTCAATTTTTGCAAAACTGGGAATAATTATCTTTCTTAAATTGAGAGTAAATATTTTTTTAATTAGTATTTATTTTTATTTAACTTTTTAAATTCTCATTTTATTTTTTAGATTGGGAGTAATTCATTTTTTTAATTTATTTTATTATTTAATTGGGAATAACTACATTCTTTATTAAAGTTTTGAGTAATTTTAATTAATATATATTACATATCCAAACAAACATAAGCATCAATGCAAAATAAAAACAATAATAATTGATAAACAATATCCCTGGGTTGCAGAGTTCCAGGAAATTTTAAAATGAGAATTAATGAGAAATTTTCAAAAGTCAATGTTTGCCCTGAGCAGAGATGTTAAATATACATAGAAAATATAGTTTAGCATCATCTAAAATATCAGCATCAATTAATTAAAATGAATGAGGTTTCTGTCCCTTTGCATCACCATCACACAAATATGATATAAAATAAAAATAAAATCTACCTCATAAAACCTAGCATGATTTATTTTCTCCTAACTTGATTGTTACATTTTGAAAGTTTTTACTTTATAGTTACAGCTAACATTTGATGCTAACGTGTAGTTAGCATGTCTCAAAGTGAAACAACCTTTACTTTGTTTATGAGAAATGTGTAAGCATTAGGTAGTCACAGGGTTGTTAAATGTTGCACTTTAATCATCAGTGAACTGGTTCATAATAGAATCTAAATGAGACGAGACACAACTGTTCTGCAGACCCCAAAATAAACACAGAAATTACTCCAACGTTATTAACAAAGACGACAAAAACAACAAACAAATTGATGACAAAAATGACTGAAAACGACTCAAAATTCCAGCAAAAATACGAAAATTTAGAAAAGTCTACAAAATGATAAAAAATACACAGAATGACTCCAAATACACAAAACAAAAAACAATAAAAGAAAAGCATCTAAAAGCACATTTACATAACATGACACAAAACAACAACAGACACAAAAAGAAAGAAAAACACTAAACTGTGTGTGTGTGTGTGTGTGTGTGTGTGCGTGTGCCTGTGCGTGTGTGTGTGTGTCTCATAGGCTTCCTGAGGTTCTGCCCCTTCATCCTTTGTTTCCTGTTGCTACACAAACGTAATCTGCTTCACACTGGATACTGAGACAAATGAGTTGTTAAATATCGGATTCCGGTAAAAAAAAAACTCCAATATCGTGCATCCCTACAATATAAAGATTGTTTGTGGAAAAATGTGAAGATGAACCAATAATTTAAAGATGAGTCCATGATTCAACACACACATTAGTGTGGTTTATTAACATATACAAGTTTCTCCCCAGGAATCCTTCACAGCATAGGGGGATCGTGTGGTGCGCGAGGAAGTGCCACCAGCGTGGAAAATGTTTTTAACTCTCAGAGGGTCAAATTTAATGAAGTAATGGGTTATTTTTTTAATCTTTGTAATCTTTTAAAGATAAAAGTTATTTGTTGAAATGGTGAATTTGATGACAAATGTAGTTACTCATGCTTGGTATATAATATATAGGTCCTCCACTGAAAGGGCAGAACCTCAGGAAGCCTCTGAGTCTCACACACACACACACACACACACACACACACACACACTAGAGCTTTAATGCTGCGTTCACACCGAATGCATCTTTTGCGGCACCGGACGCATCTGCCGCATGAAACGTTCCGCAGGTTTTGCAGGATCAAAAAATTTCCCCATTAGCTTCATACGCACGTTTGAAGTGAAGCCCCGCCCACCAGAGACACACCCAACTCAGTGAGTTTCACTTTCTGCTGAAGCGAGGAGCTGTGCTCCTTTTTCTCCTCTCATAAACATAAACCACCAGTGATAAAAGCCAGTGTGATTAGCAGCTAATGCTAACCTAGCTCAGTGCTACAGAGAGAACTTTTACCTGCTACTACCACCTCCTCGCTGATTCTCCTCCACACCTAATCCTTCCTAGTCCGATCCTGGTTATAAAGGCCGTGTCATACAGCTCCAGGTGGTCACACACAGCTTCTACTCCATGGTTGAATGGGTGAACAGACCAATGTCCGTGTTGACGGCCTGACGTCATCGCCAACAAAGACTCGGATTGACTTTTGTCATGAGAAACAGTCGCGGGAGTTCAATATTTTTTCACACTTTGCGAATGTGCGAATATGACAAAAACGACCAAAGCTCTTGACACGCGTATCAAACGGCACCGCCGTACAGGAAAGATTTCGTCTCTGGGCCGTGTCTATCCATTGACTTTGTATGTAATCTGGTCGCACGAACATCATCCGGTGTGAACGCAGCATAAGGCTGTTTTATGCCTGACGCATCTGCGAGGTCAGCACGGCTCCGTGCGTACAAATGACGTAATTTTTTCTGCCACACTTGGCAAAGAGGAGGCATGGGTGAGAAAAATCTATAAAAATCTATGGGACAGACATGTGAAAGCAAAAAAAAAAGGCTTCAAAGGACACAGTGGAAACATGTCCCCAGGACAGTTGAGCTGACTCACTACTTTCATAAAACACAGGGGAACTCAAATTTCTCCCCAGATGAGGTGAATAAAATAATTATTTTACAACAAAAAATGTAGCACTGAAATGCAAATGTTGGTTATAGATTAATTACATTTTTATATTTAAAGGTTCTTGTGGAGGAGTTGGAAGTGAATCTACCTCTTTATCCTCACCATCACATTTGGCCAAAAACTCAAACCTGGATGTCTGCCCATCCCCCTCACCTTCGGCCTCTTCAGATGTGTCCACAATCTACTCATGTGTGGAACCACAGTTTCCTACCTTTAGTGGGAATAAGTGTTTCTAATTTCTCCCAGAATGAACACAAGTGGTTTTTATGTCATTGTTTACTTATATCACTTCTACCTTTCTGCTCAAGTAAAATGAGTGCCTCAAGGAGTGTGTCGGCAGAACCAGAGTCAAAGAAGAGTAGGAAGAGGGATGCTGACACGCTTTAAAAGAGATTAGTAGATATTGAGAAAGACAGAGCGACCATTAAGGACACCGTTAAGGACACCATTAAGGACACCCAAGGTTTAGAGGTTTACGCAGTTGACGTAGCACTCTTCTTCTCTACCGCCAAGAAGCCGCAGCGGTCATAGATTTCTTCGGGTCACAGACTTTGGCACAACACCGGCAGCCCCTGGGACACTGGACATGCTATAGAAGCTAAGTAAACCCAGGACCACTGCTGCTTTGCCTACCATGAGTCTACGGTATCTGTTGAGCCCAGAGGCTTCCTCAGAGGGGGCTATTTTCACGGTAGCTTCGGCTACCGTGAAAACTCTGTGTTTGTAATACACTGCCCCCTGCAGTTTGGTAGCAGAAGCAGCACGGAGTATAAATGCAACATGCGTTGTTTCATGCTGATTTCGTGCGTCTCATTTCTGCGCAGCACGATGATGCGTCAAGCATAAAACAGCCTTTAATCTGGCCAAAAAAGAAAACCCGGCCCGAGAGAACACGGCCTGAACTTGTCCAACCAGAATGAAGCCAGTGTCTCTTTAAAGGGGACATATCATGGTTTTAAATCCTTCCTTTTTACATATAAATCATACAGTTGTGGTCTATATAAAGCGGAACTGCACTGCTTGGGTCTGAATTCCTCATTATTATAGCTCCACCCCTTTTCTACCCTTTTCTGATGTGCTTCTGAGAGCAACTCGTTTTGGTGCGGTCTCTTTAAATGCAAATGAGACACTCCATACCCCGCCCCCTCTTCAGGTGACACTCGGTTCAACTCCACCCTGCACTGCCATTTTTGTAGTTTGATAGAAGAGATACGGCTATGTAGCGGCGCATAAACTTTTTATTCACACATTATTTACAAAATGTCAACAACAGAAGACTTGTCCATCCAGCCTTACATGTTCGAGCCAGAGTCTGACCCAGTGGAGCGAGATGAAAATGAAGATGATGAACCTGCAGAACCCTAACAAGTGAGCTAACACAAGCACCAAGCTAACGCTAGCGCCAAGCTAACGTCACGAAATGCATTTTAAGACAGTCTTTTCAAAGACAAAAACGGCAAAATGAAATGACTAATGAAAACTTTAGACTTAAATTAAACCACGTAGGCCATATCATCAAGGATCTAAAACGAGCACACAGCGCTAACATATGAAGACGGTGCAACTGCTAATGCTAACAAAACAATGACAGGGACGTCTTATCATCACACTGTTTAGCGTTATTTACAGCTTACCGAAGTGCTCTGTTCGTCGTCTCCAAAGATAGAAGGAATTGAACCCTCAATCAGACAAAGTCTTTCAGTAAATCCTTCTTTATACTGGTGGAGGTTGCTGAAGCAGTCATCCTTGAAGTGCTTCGCCCACACAAAAATGACCTTACCCACAGATGTGGGTACATTTCAGTGAAAAATAAAACTCAACCAGGCACTTTGAAAAGGTTCTGATGCTGGGAGACGGTGTAATGAAGCGTGTGGGTTACTACATCCAACAACCAAACATTTTGACTTATCCTCTTGTAACTTCGGCATCCTTGAGCTTGGACTACAAAATAAAAGCGAGAAATAAAAATGGCGGATTGCTCGAAGTGTTGGACCTGGAGTTGATGTACTAATTTGGCAGTTCTGCTGCAAATACTGTGATGTAGTAGTTCAAAAAACGTAATAGAGAATAGAAAAATCGAAACAGATTGAAAAATATGACCAAAACAGAACATAAAGATATCTACGGAGCACCTGAAGAGACTAATTTGATTTTTTCTGTAATTCTAAACACTCTAAATATACAACAAAATGCATTTAAGGGATAAAAAAGTTGATTTAACATGATATGTCCACTTTAAGCCTAAACACGTTTCAACCAGACGTTGTTTACATCCGTGCGCGTGCATATAAAATAATCTGTTGGAGTTATATACATGACGAGCAGCTACACGCTACGCCTGGTTGAAGCTACACTGTTTATATCCGAGCAGATCTTCTGTATTAAATAGACGGTGCGGCTGATGTATGTGTTTCTGGGTTATTCAGATTAAAAACAGAGTTAAAACAACCCATCCACGCCTGGAAGTCTCTTTGTGTCCACGTGTGCAACAATTATTACGACTGTACCGATTAAAAAAGGAAAAAACAGAAAATCCCACCCACGTTGCTGAAAACTGATGGGGGGGGGGGGGGGGGCGCCATCGCTCAACAGCGCTGCAGAGAACCCTGAAACATTAGTGATTTATTAACACTTACACAAAGTATCAGACATGTCTTTGATTATTTCTGTTTGAACAGAGAATCTGTCAGAATGAGACAGTGACCGACTTTAAGACGTTTACGACGATCGCAGATCTCCAAAAATCAGGGATCGGTTGGTGCACCCTTATAATAACTTTACCAACCCATAATTAGGACTTCTCATATTTGTTTCTATAGTGGTGGAAAAATACTTTTTATACAAATACAATGTTTTTTTTTTCTACCTAGCCCATTAGCTAACATTGATCAGGTGCAGTTCCATGTTTAACTGTTTAACTTCTACTGTGACCAATGAGACAATAACCAAATATCTCTCTTTAGTGGATGAACATGATAAATGATACTAATGCTAATCCACGCAACCGCTGCAACGGATGGAGTCGCCGTCTTTTCTGCGCATGAGTTCGGCTGCAGCATAAATCTCTCTAAATGTAATTAGATTACAACACTGTTACTTTGCATTCAAATGAAATCAGATTCTTTTAATCCCATGTTTATGTTTTAAACTAAAACTAAAACAGTGTTTAGTGCTCCGAGAAAAACAGAAAAGATGCAGGAAATAAATATGGCAATGTAACGAGAAGCTTTGAGCTGCTGCACACACACACACACACACACACAGATAAATAGATGGTATAATGTGTCCAGCCCACCACATTAGCGTAGCATGCTATCATCCAAACCTGAGCCGGGGGGGTCAACAACAATCTACATTTCAATTAAAGCAGGAAATGCGTCCGACGTAGACTGAACGAATAAAAGAAGCAATGAATGAAAAAAAGCATTTGGAGGGGAAATTAATTTATTTCATTATGAGGAATCCTATGACAGCAATTAGAGGTTAAACCTGTGGAAACAATTATTATTATAATTACTATTACAATTAGAATCTGTGGCCTTTAGAAAGATGAGCTCCATCAGGTCACATCAGGACATTTCACACAAAAGAGAAAATCCACTTCTGCTCTGTCTCTGACCCACTAAACATCCTCAGATTAGTGAGAAAAAACACACACATTCTGCTTTAAATGTGCAGCAGCAAACATTAGCAATACAACAAATACCTTTAGATACACAAAATGACAAAAATACATGAAACGACAAAACAAAAGCAAAAATACACAAAATGACAGCAGCCAAACACCCAAAACAACAAAAAGGCACAAAAACTAAAAAAAAAATATTCAAAATGGCCATAAAATGACAATCCCCTTTGTTTTTGTCCAGACGGTCTCATGCAGCTCTAAGGCTAATTTTGTGCGACCCCCAAAGGAAACACACAAAATGACTCCAAATACACAAAAAAGATGGATTTACAGAACGACAATAAAAATACACAAAACAAGAACAAATATAAATGAGCCTAAAACTATACAAAATTATAACAATCACAATATGGCTCCTAAAAGTACAACCAACATCCACAATAATAGTCCAAAAACGCACAGAGCAAAATATACAACATGCAACAAAACCAACAACAAAAATTAAAAAAAATAAAAAATTACTCAAGTCAAAATAAACAATGTGTTCTATGTGAGAACATATAAAAACATGGAGCACATACAGTTCTAGTAAACACACAAAAATTGTTTTTTACTTGTTTTCCTTGAGTTTTTAATTAAAATGTAATAGATGTTTCAAAATAAAAGCCTAACCAGGAAAGATTCAAAAATCTATTCTTACTTCATTAATCTTTAGAAAGTTGGTATTATTTTAGTTTTCTGACCAAAAAGATGTGTCCTTTATTACTTTGACATTTAAGATTAAGGAAGAGGTTTTAAAACCCAGTTTTATTGCATATATAGATATATGTCCTGTATATATTTCCACGATTTGGGTGAAAGTGATAATAATTGCTCTTTTATGTCATCATCACTGCAGGCTGTTATCATGGCTTTATATTAATGTTATTATGAATCTGCAGAGATGATAACGAGAGGCCGACTAATAACTTCTGTTGATTTGTTTCTCAGTCATTAGGAAATGGAATGAGCTTTTTCTCCTTTTATTATTTATATACTGTATACGCTAGCATTTATTCTTAGCTTAGCGCTCTTATTGTTTGTGTAAATAGGTTTAACTTGTTTGATTAATAAATGTTGAAACTTGCTATTTGTCAGTGATTCATCCAATAACATGGTATGTTTTTGAAGAGCAAAACGTTTGGCAAGAATTCACTCATTAATATTTCAGGTTAGTTTATTTAGTTATTTTAGAGTTAGTTTAGTTAGTTAGTTTAATAAAGCAATGAATTTTATATAGTGCTTCATCATAGACACTCAATCGCTTTACAGAATTAAGGCATTATTAATTCTTAGTGATGGTAAGCTACTATTGTAGCCACACCTGCCCTGGGGCAGACTGACAGAAACGAGGCTGCCATAGTGCGCCATCGGCCCCTCTGACCACCACCAACACTCACTCACACTACATTCATACTAGGCAATGTGGGTGAAGTGCCTTGCCCAAGGACACAGTGACAGATACCACTGGAGTGACTGTCTCCCACATCTGGAATTCTCAGTGGTCTCCATCCAACTATTAACCAGAGCCAGACCTGCTTAGCTTCAGAGATCTAACCAGATCACATAATCAACATTCATATCAGCATTAGAATAACAACCAACCAAAGCATTAACACAGGAAACAACAGTTTGTTTATTTTTAGTATTTTGTTTTCAATTTTAAGTTTTTATTGTGCTTTTAATATTTTAGTTGTTTTGTGTCTTTTTTTTTAAGTAATTTTTTGTATTTTTGTCATCATTTTGTAAATTCTTTGCTCATTTTGTGTATTTGTCATGATTTTGTACATTTTTGTCATTTTCTATATTTTTTGCACATTTTGTGCATTTATGTCGTTATTGTCAGTCGAAGGGAGACAGAATATGATAACATTATGTCTGTGTAGTAAATGTCCCACTAATGTTCTATCCACTACAAACTCATAACTGAAAATGTCTTTGTTTTATTTATGGAAGTATTAGTTGTATTTACCGACAGTTTTATGATTTGTGTACGGCACGTTGGCCAACTGTAAACTTTTTAAAGTGCTTCATAAATAAAGTTGGTATGGTCTAGTATATACTGTCTAGTATATACAGTCTAGTATATACTGTCTAGTATATACAGTCTAGTATATACAGTCTTGTATATACTGTCTAGTATATACAGTCTTGTATATACAGTCTAGTATATATTGTCTAGTATATATAGTCTAGTATATACTGTCTAGTATATACAGTCTAGTATATACTGTCTAGTATATACTGTCTAGTATATACAGTCTAGTATATACAGTCTAGTATATACTGTCTTGTATATACAGTCTGGTATATAGTGTCTAGTATATACTGTCTAGTATATACAGTCTAGTATATACTGTCTTGTATATACAGTCTAGTATATACAGTCTAGTATATACAGTCTAGTATAAACTGTCTAGTATATACAGTCTAGTATATACTGTCTAGTATATACAGTCTTGTATATACAGTCTAGTATATATTGTCTAGTATATACAGTCTAGTATATACAGTCTAGTATATACTGTCTAGTATATACTGTCTTGTATATACAGTCTAGTATATAGTGTCTAGTATATACTGTCTAGTATATACAGTCTAGTATATACTGTCTTGTATATACAGTCTAGTATATACAGTCTAGTATATACTGTCTAGTATATACTAGAAAGTATATACAGTCTAGTATATACTGTCTAGTATATACTGTCTTGTATATACAGTCTAGTATATACAGTCTAGTATATACAGTCTAGTATATACTGTCTAGTATATACTGTCTAGTATATACAGTCTAGTATATACTGTCTAGTATATACAGTCTAGTATATACTATAGTATGATTAGGATGATGAGCATTCTTCCCACTGAAGTATACTCCCAAGTTTCCCAAGATGCATTTGGAACCTACAGCGTTAAAAACCTGAATCACACTAAGGCTAAATATCATTGTGAAAGTTCTGAAAACATTTGAAGTGAGAAAGTGACCAAGTAGAATATCACCATGTGCTCATTTGATCCATAAAACTCACGTAGACACATTTCATTCACACATTTCACACATTTTCAAAGACCCTCCATTGGTCTACTGACTAAAGTTCCTGTTAACTTCAAAATAAGAGCCCTATTTATAAAAAAGTAAAAAATAAATAAATAAATAAATAAAAACGAATGGAAGATGAGAAGAAATGCTTTTATTTTGAAAAGGGGATGTGATTGCCCGCAATGCATCATGGGGCGGTTGAGTATGACTAGTACAACTTAGTATGAGTAGTATGATGTCGTATATTTTAAACGCGGCTCAAAAGCACAGAAAGCAATAGAAAAATACACAAAGACAGAAAAGTATGTAAAATGACAAGAACAAAAAACGCACAAAATGACAAAAAAAGAAAAAAAAAATACACAAAACTCTGAAAACACGCAAAGCAACTGACAAATACACAATATGATGGTGAAATACACTAAAGACCCACAAAAATACACACGCACAGAACAGTACACACAATTATGGATAAATAACACAAAAAACAACAAAAATACACAAAATATCAACATGTGCTCATTTGATCCATAAAACTCACGTAAACACATTTCATTCACACATTTTCAGACCCTCCATTGGTCTACTGACTAAACTTCCTGTTAACTTCAAAATAAGAGCCCTATTTACAAGCTCTGAGCTTCGAGGAATTCTTCTTTCTGTGAATCCATCACAGAGCAGAATAAATATGACCTTATTCTGTCAGAGTTGATGTGATAAACTCTGATGACTCAGCATGTTTCTGACAGGAAGGAGAATAACAGAGCTTTAACAGTCTGTTATTAGACTATTAAATTAACCACAGACATGGACAGGTGGGACTTTAACTCATTCATAAAAAATAAATGATTAGCACAATTTATGTTTCAGGGTTCATGTAGAGCAGCATTATCTTCTAAACACCTATAGACTTTAGACCATCCCATTTGGCCCGCAGGAGAAAGTAAAAAAACATGAATTATTGTGTAAAGGACCAATATCTCAGCCCTTCTTAATACAATAACTCAATGAAACTCCACAATATTTGGAGGATTGCCCTTCTCTTTTATTTTGACAGCTAAACTATCATTATCAGGAATCCAATGATATAAACATAAATAAGCTAGATCCAACCGCAAAATTGTTACACTGGAATTTTCCAAGTGATCAGACATGAACGTTTTATGAAGTTAGTGTGAATTCATCTTTTTGAAACCATCAAACGTGAGGCAGAGCTGAATGAAAGTAGAGACTTTTCTACCAGAGCGATAACAAGAGACCATTTACAACCTCCTGATGTCATGAGATCAGCCATGACACTAAATAAATAACACCCTCTACTCTTCACCCCAACACTTTCTTTAAGAGATTTTCCAGCGATGATTCGAGATGCTCATCGTCATCTTTCATGTATGAGACCTTGTTGAAGAGCCAAATGTCTTTTCTGCCCATGTTTCTAGGCCAGGGGTCTCCAACCATTACTCCCAAAGGAGCCATTTTGCCTAATCTCACCTGGATTAAAATCCTTCTGGAGCCAAAAAAAAAAAAAAAAAAAAAAAAAAAAACCTTCTTAATGAAGACAATTCAGTGTATAAAATAATATACAGTTAAAATAATATTGAATAATTTTATGAATTATTGGATTTAAAGGGCTACAAAATATAACTTGAATTTGAGAACACGAGATCATGTCGGTCAACACAAACTAATTTCTTGCAACATATCAAGCATGCATATTAAGCCGGCATGTTGACAGTTACTTAAAATAAATCTTTACCCTACACGTATAAAATCTCAATTTTTTTTCCAGAATAGTCTTTTTGTTAGTTTAGTTATCAGTTAGCAGGCATTTAAAACTCCAGATGCAAGGAAAGTTGATGTCGCAGGAGGTGAAGTAGGAAAGGTGTCAGACTTATTGGGCAAATTGATTTATTTTTAGGTTATCGAATTATTTCGCCATAATTTTATTTGAAGTTAATCGTCAATACCAACTGTAAGAAATAACAATTCATTATCATAATCATAATTAAAGCTATAGGGAGCCATTGCAAAATAGTCAAAGAGCCACATGTTGCAGACCCCTGTTCTAGGCGGTGTGGAGGCCAGTAGCTAATGCATGTACGTGACGGTGTCTGGCCAAGCTGGATATGTGCTGTGTTAGTTGCATTTTCATAGCAACTACATTGTTAGACTGCCTGATGTGTACAGAGTGTGTTTTTTGTACAGTTTTACAGTCATATTTGCGCCTCAACGTAGTTGCCATCGTGCACATTGTCCCTCTTTTCCATTATGTCCAGCACACACTGGGGGCATTGGATTCCTCGGCCCTGAAAATGGTAGATTAGCTGTCAAAATAAAAGCTCCAGGTTATTTTGACGCTGAGATATTGACAAAAATGTTTTTCACGGCAGCAAAATTGTAAAATCCAAGATGGCAAATGAAAACATTGCTTTTCTGACTTTATATTATAAGGTTTCTAAAGTTTTCATACTTTCCACAAAAAGTTCAAATCTAAACATGGTGAACCTGACTAAATGGCAACAAGATGAACATAAATGAGTGATTGGCTCATTTGGAACGTATCAGGGACACATAAATGTTCCTATCATGGATTGATGTTTCCATCCTGAAAAGCCTCACTTCCTCTAAGGAGAGAATCACCCAACAAACAAATGGAGGTGTAATGTTTTGGAACAAAGTGCTGAGGCTCAGCGTAGCAGCTCCATCTGACACAAGGATTTATGAGAGAAACTAAGGCTGACAGAGAACAAGGGGAGGAGTTTACCTTCATCATTAGTTTGATTACACGTCTCAACATCAACATGGTAACATTTACCTCCCACTACTTTAATAATCTGTTTAACCTACATTGAAATCCAACGTCCAGCTCAGACGTTCTCAGGCCGTTGTTAAAGCACTTATGTCAAACTCATGGAACGGGGGCCAAATCCGGCCCTTTAAAGCATTCGATTCGGCCCGCAGGAGAAAGCAGAAATCAGAAAACATTAATTATGGTGTAATTTATCAAATAATTCAGTTACAGATATCTCAATTTCACAATTTTAGTAACACTGCAATATTTTTAGGAGCTTGCCATTTTCCCACGCTTATATCACATGAATGCAGTCATTTTTAATCGCTAATTGTGAAAAAAGAACTGATATCAAAAACTATCAATCTTATTTCTAAAATCTGTGACCAATTCAAAGTCAAATTTAAAGTCAGCTTTATTGTCGATTCCACAATATGTACAAGTCATGAAGAGAATCTAAATTACTGTTCTCTCAACAACAACACAAGTATTTACAATATTTACAGTGAGATTAAACTGGTCCATATTTGGCCCCTGAACTGAAATGAGATTGTTAGATTGTTAGATTGTTAGATTGTTGGATTGTTAGATTGTTAGATTGTTGGATTGTTAGATTTTTAGATTGTTAGATTGTTAGATTGTAATATTGTTAGATTATTAGATTGTTAGATTGTAATATTGTTAGATTATTAGATTGTTAGATTGTAATATTGTTAGATTGTTAGATTGTTAGAGCAAAGGAGGAAACAAGGAGAATGGAACGCTTTGGTTTTCCAAACACTAACAGGTGGTGAATGTTTTCACTCCAAACCTTTGACAGAAAACGCAGACTTCCTCCTCTTCCTCTTTCCTTCCTTTACTTTGTAACAAACCAAAACATTGAGCTGTATCTAGTTTCAATTCCCTCAGGATTAAACTAACCTCCTGTGTAGGGTTAGCATGTTAGCAATAATGAAACACTTGAATACGCAGATTTTAATGCAACATTCTACAGTCAGTGAAGGACTTCACATTCCATTGTAACATAACGGTTTAATATAATTGTCAACCGGGGGCCACATGTGGTCCCTTAGCCTTATTTTGTGCACCCCCTAAAAAGAAAATGCATAAATTGACTCCACAACAACACCAAACAAGGAGTGAATTATACAAAATGACAAAAAAAAACCCACAAAACAACTCAATAAACAATGACAACAAACGCAAAAAAAACAAAAATAACTCAACACAGAATAAAAACTTAATACACAAAATATAAGACACAAGGCAAAGAACAAAAATCGCACGAATACACACAAAGCCCTTCAAAAAACGCACAATGACTGAAACAAAGTACTTCAAAAACAAATTGAGAAAAATGTACAAGAATCATATACAAACTGAGCATAAAGTACAAAAAAAAACAAACACACAAAATGACTAATATAAATGTGTAAATTCAATTAGTTTGCGTAGTAAAGTTGTGTATTGGCATTTGTGGAATATCTTAATTTTTCGTCCAAAATGTTTTTACTTTATTCTCACACAGCTACATTATAATTGAACCCATTATTTTTTTCTTTGTTCCATATTTAGTCGACCAACCAACCTTAGGTTAAGTTAAATCCAGGTTCATTTAGATACTCATTAAGTTTACAAACGCCTATAAATAGGGATGTATCGATTCACTCAACTCCCGATACGATTCGATTCGCGATACTGGGTTCACGATACGATTCTCTCACTATTTATTTTTCAAAATGGGACTGTAGACAAATGACTGAAAAATATTCCTTCATTTTTTGGGGGAAAAAAACTAGAAAATACTGTACTATTTTCCTTTTATTTTTCATTATCAAAAGAATCCCTTGATAAACAATTCATAACAATGCAATTTAACTAAAAATAAATCTTGAATGAAATAAATAAAGGAATAATACAAATGAAGAAGAAGTCTATTAATTAAAATTCTGGTTCTATAGTAAATAATGCAAAACTGCAAAATAGTTATTTTTCTTTGTAAAAGTGCAACTGAAAATGTATTTTGTGCCTTACCAATTGGACTTTAAAAAAAAACAAAAAAAAAAAAACAGTCATTGAACTGATTTAGGTCAGATATTTGTTTGGACCAGCAGAGGGCACTGGTAACCCAGTAGTCGGTTGGCATGCAGATTCTTGCAGTGAAGAAGAGATGCTATGCTAGTAGACAGAGCTAATAGAAAACCGTGACTTTTACAGATATTCACATAATATTACAGATATTCTTTCGGTGCTAAAGGGGTAAGGAATCATTTATGAACATGTTTAAGAGTAGAAGGCGGCCAAAAAGAAAATAGTAGCAGATTCTGCCCGCCACGTACACTGCTGGACAAGAGAAGGGATACATATATATAGCTGCTCTGCTGTTTAAAAAAAGTACTGCGATTCAATTTTCAAAGTATCGACGTGAACCGTGGTACCTATGAATCGATTTTTAACTGGCTTACGATTAATTGTTACATCCCTACCTATAAATGATCACTAGTTAAACATAATAACCAAGTCTCACAGGAGAAGCTTCTTAGTTTGTTTGTTCATTCCATCATTTTATTACAATTGACCGGCTGCTAAAGGCTAAGGTCAGCATTTAGAGGAGGCTTTTAATGACATTTGACATTTTCAGCTACAATGGACCATTTCTCAGAGGTAGACAATCAACATTTCAGTAGATTGTGTTAAAGGATGAGTCAGCAACATGCTGGAAACTATGACTTTGCAACACAATGTAGTTAAAAATAACAATGATAATATATTGGTTTGATGTGCTGTGGTGCTTAAATCATAACAGCCATCAAACCATGACAATGCAAAAGCTCAAACCATGACAACCACATGTGAGTCTTCAAACCATGACAATGCAAAAGCTCAAACCATGAAAGCAACAATTCAGTCTTCAAACCTCAAACATGAACACAATACAGCCCTCACACCATGACAACAATACGGGCCCTCAAACCCCGACACAGTGGAAATACAGCCTTCAAACCATGACAATTCAGCCCTCAAACCATGACAATGCAAACCTCAAACCATGACAATGCTGCAGTGCTTAAACCATGACAAAAACCACAATACAGCTCTCACCATGACGACAACACAAACGCACAAACTACCACAGCGGAAATACAGCCCTCAAACCACGACAGCAACAAACAATTCAGCCCTCAAACCATGACAATGCAAACCTAAAACCATGAAAAAAACCACTAGAGCTCTCACACCATGACGACAACACGGGTGCACAAACCACGAAAAAGCTGAAATAAAGCCTTTAAACCATGACACAGCAAAAACGCATCCATAGAAACCATGACAGCAAAAATATATGCATAGAAACCATGACACTGTGAAAATACATGCATTAAAACATACGTAGAAACATGACACGGTGAAGATATATGCGAAGAAACATGACAGAGCAAAAATACGTGTAGAAAGATAATGCAGCAAAAACAGATGCGTATAAACCATGACACTGCAAAAATACATGCGTAGAAACATGACACCAAAAATACATGCATAGAAACCATGACACTGAAAATACATGCATATAAACCACGGCACTGCAAAAATACATGCATATTAACTAGGGATGTGACGATTAATCGTAAGGCAGTTAAAAATCGATTCATAGGTATCAAGGTTCACATCGATGCTGTGAAAAATGAATCGCAGTACTTTTTTTAACCAGCAGAGGGCGAGTGTTGGCGGCGGGCGAAATCTGCTAATACTTTCTTTCTGGCCGCCTTCTACTCTTAAACATATTCATAAATGATTCCTTACCCCTTTAGCACCGAAAGAATATCTGTAATATTACGTGAATATCTGTAAAAGTCACGTTTTTCTATTAGCTCTGTCTGCTAGCATAGCATCTCTTCTTCACTGCAAGATATCTGCATGCCAACCGACCACTGGGTTACCAGTGCCCTCTGGTGGTTCAAACAAATATCTGACCTAAATACAGTAAAATGACTGTTTTTTTTTTTGTAAGTCCAATTGTTAAGGCACAAAATACATTTTCAGTTGCACTTTTAGAAAAAGAAAAAGAACTATTATGCAGTTTTGTATTGTTTACTATAGAACCAGAATTTAAAAAATAAGCTTCTTCTTCATTTGTATTATTCCTTTATTTATTTCATTCAAGATTTACTTTTAGTTAAATTGCATTGTTTTGAATAGTTTATCAAGGGATTCTTTTGACAATGAAAAATTGTACAGTATTTTCCCAAAGAAAATAAAGGAATATTTTTCAGTCATTTATATACAGTCCCATTTTGTAAAATAAATCGTGAGAGAATCGTATCGTGAACCCAGTATCGTGAATCGAATCGTATCGGGAGTTGAGTGAATCGTTACATCCCTAATATTAACCATGACACAGCAAAATACATGCGTATAAAGATAATGCAGTGAAAACACGTGAATAAACATGACAGTGTAAAAATACATGCATAGAAACATGACACAGCAAAAACACATGCATAGAAACCATGACACTGGAAAAATACATGCGTATAAACCTTGACTGCAAAAATAAATGAGATGAAAAATCACGACACAGCATAAACACTTTTTTGTCAGGCTGTGGTGTTTGAACCAGGATTCAGTAATTCTGGTCCTTTTTTCCCAGAGTTGTAGTTTAAACAAAAGCTATGATTCTTGAACCATGACTCAGCAATTGATATGGCTGTGTTTGAAACAACTAATGGCCAATGTTTGGTTGAGCTGTGATAGTCGAACCATGACTGCAACTACAATAACACAAGGGCTAAACACAAAGTCAACAGAACCTGACAAGGTGGGCCAAAGATTTTTGGTGAGGGGAAGAACAATTTTAACTTTATTGTGCCCTATTTTTCAACATTAGTTCAATTTACTTAAAGAATTGTTGATTTTGTTATCAATTTTTGAGTAATTTGGAGGAATTTTGTGGAATTGTTTGTGAAAAATTGCGATATTTGTCAAAAAAATTGAGAGTTCTTTCCACAATTTGGAATTACAAATGACTGTATTAATGTGTTATAAGCAAAGGGAAACTACAAAATGTTGTAGTTTAGTTAAATTTGTGAATTTGACATATCTATAACTGGATTATTTTGGTCATTTATTCAATAATTCATGTTTTTTCTATCATTTTTACTGTATCCTGCGGGCAGAATTGGATGCTCTGAAGGGCCGTATTTGGCCCCGGGCCTAAAGTTTGACACGTGTGCTATGAAATAAAGGTTTAAACAACAACAACAAAAAAGGTATAAATAAATAACGGTTTCACATGAACCTCTAAAGCGGTACATTTAGCAAAGCGTTAGCATAGCATATAGCATTGACATAGGGGATACTTGTCATCCTGCAGTCTGTTTAAATCATAACATTTTCCTCATCAAAGATCAAACCTTGGCTGATGTTAGAGGCATTTCTCTAACATCAAAGATATTATTTGGATGTTTGGCCCATTATTTGATGAAGAGTTTAAAGCTTCCTGCGGGGGGCGGTTAGATTCTCTGATTTGATTTCCCCAACGACAACTTACATCTGGAATAATCTACAGTGAAGTTCTTCACTCTGGAGCAGAAACAAATGATGAGCAGTGTGTGTGTGTGTGAACAAAGACACAAAGCTATGTAATAAAGTCTAATGGGAGGAACTGTAAAAACACTGCAGTGTAAATGTTCAATAGGTGCCTAACCTATATTAGTTTAATAAAACATACAAAACACTCCTTTTGACACTTTTATGCATTTTCTCCTCTTCATATTTAGAAACACATTTAATAACGTTAATAACGAGATGTTTAATATTCCACTGCTGGTATTGTATGTTTCACTTGTAAAGGATAACGTGGATTATTTCACCTGTACTGCTCACCTAAAGCAGTAAATGTAGAACACATGTCAAACCCAAGGCCCAGAGGCCAAATCCTTTAGAGCCTAGGTTCCCAAAGTGAGGTACGGGTACCCCCAGGGTACGTGAAGTGTCATGGGGGTACGTGAATGAAAATTAAAAACAATGACAACATTGAAAACTAGAATATAAACAGGGCAGTTAATATTAATGCTATCTTAATGCTAATGCTAGGTTAATGTCAATGCTTGGTGAATGCTAGGCTAATGGCAATGCTAAGTTATTGTTATTGCTAGCCTATTGCTATTGCTAGGCTAATGCTAGGTCAATGTTAATGCTAGGCTAATTCTATTGCTATGTTAATGTTAATGCTAGGTAACTGCTATTGCCAGGTTAATGTTATTGTTAGGCTAATGCTATTGCTAGGTTAATGATAATGCTATGTTAAAGCTAATACTAGGTCAATATTAATGCTAGGTTAATGTTAATGCAGTGCTAAGGCTATTTCTATGCTAATGCTATTGCTATGCCAATGTTAATGTTGTAGCTAGGTTAATGCTATTACTAGGTTATTGCTATAGAATGCTAATGCTAATACCATTGATAAGCTAATGCAGTGTGACGTGTGCTAGCACATCTTTTGCATTTTCTCCAGGAAATGCAAATATTCTACTTATTATTATTGTATATTATTCTTCAACAGGATAGGTGAAATTTACTGTAGGGCTACATTGTATATGACATTACATTATTATGTTTTTGAAGTGTGCAGGAGTTGGAGGTACGTGGCTTCAGGTTAAATGTCTGAAGGGACTGTGAAAAGTTTGGGAAACACTGCTTTATAGCATCTAATGTGGCCCACAAGAGAAAATATAAATCATTGTGAAAATGACCAACTAATTCATTTGTATTTGGGTCAATGACGTATAAGGATTTTCACCGCATGATATTTCATAAAATGTTCATCATCGACCAAGGTTTGTATGAATGTTATAATGAGAATAAAAATAGAAATACTTCTAATCTTATACAGGACTATAATAGAACTAAAATAGGGCAGAAAATAAATGTGAATAGATTTAGGGCAGCACTCGTGGTCAGACTGTCTCACCACATGATATTTGGACACTTTGAATAACAGAAGTCATTTAGTAAGTAACGATTAAAAAACATAATCAAAGTGAGCACATACTGTATATACTAAGTTGCTACATATTTGGACTCTTTTTATGCTGTTATGTTGCAAGGAGTGCAACACAACCAGTTGTAATGGTGAAAAAACTGAACAATTTATTTATAATTTAATAAATGTAGCAATCATTCAATCATTCAATCAGTTTAAAAGGACCTCATTCACAGCGACTGACTAGCAGTTTGACTCGATTATTGTCCCCGTGTGAGATTCGTGTGTGTTTGCTAAGTGCTAAAGTTAAGGTTTTTGATTTTTTAGAACATTGTAATCCACTGGATCCAAACTGCAGCGCGTTTTTGTTGAACACCTTCATAGTCTTGTGCACATTGTGATTTTGTTAGTTGTTTTTTTTAATCACAAGGTGTTGTTCTTAGGTGGATTTTTGCCAAGGTGTTTTATGACTGTTTGCACTTGTTTATTTGATTAAACACACACGCACACACACACACACACACACACACACACACGCACACACACACACACGCGCGCGCACACGTAAATCACAGTAAGAATGAGGTGAAAACATTTCAATGCATCCATTCCCAGAACTCCACATCCCATAATGCAATGTGTGAAACTGATTTTGGAGAAGATCAAAACAGACTTTCAAACAGCAAATTAACTTTGATTATGTTTATACATGGTTTATTGACCTATAAGGCCTACACTTTGTCTTTAACTGTTTACAGCACAGAGTGAGTCCAGGTCCAGCAGCCATGACACATACAGACAGCAAAAAATAAAAATAAAAGGACAGAGATGGACTCTTGAGAAAAAGATTAAAAAATGGAAAAGACGAGAGTTTCTCTTTGACAGTGAAGCAGAAAGATGGAAGGAGAGAGAAAAACCCTTTGAAGAATTAAAGCCTGTGACGCACGCACACACACACGCACGCACGCGCACGCACGCACACACACACACACACTAATAGTATTTGCATCAAACTCCACTTCTGTTTTCCTATAAAATGACTCTTCACAGTGCTTTGGGTTCTTTACTTTTCTCTGTCTTTCCTCTCCATAAGTTGCTTGAGTTGGGTTTTCTATATTTAATAGAGGCGGGGCTAGTGCAATAAACAGAAGGATATGGAGCACCTGTGTGGGTTAATTGCCTCAGAAACTTTGAAAGAACAGTTAGAATAGCAGGAAAACAAACGACAACGTCTGAAACAAGTTATCATTAGTTTATGGTCTGTGTTTTATCTGAAGAGCCCAGAGCGCCCACAGCAACTGGAAGCTAACGCTACAGCAGCTGGAAGCTAACACTATAGCAACTGGAAACTAACACTTGAGCAACTGGAAGCTAACGCCACAGCAGCTGGAAGCTAACACTACAGCAGCTGGAACCTAACACTATAGCAACTGGAAGCTAACACTACAGCAGCTGGAACCTAACACTATAGCAACTGGAAGCTAACACTACAGCAGCTGGAACCTAACACTATAGCAACTGGAAGCTAACACTACAGCAGCTGGAACCTAACACTATAGCAACTGGAAGCTAACACTACAGCAGCTGGAACCTAACACTATAGCAACTGGACGCTAACACTACAGCAGCTGGAACCTAACACTATAGCAACTGGAAGCTAACACTACAGCAGCTGGAACCTAACACTATAGCAACTGGAAGCTAACACTACAGCAACTGGAAGCTAACACTTGAGCAACTGGAAGCTAACGCCACAGCAGCTGGAAGCTAACACTACAGCAGCTGGAATCTAACACTATAGCAACTGGAAGCTAACACTTGAGCAACTGGAAGCTAACACTACAGCAACTGGAAGCAAACGCCACAGCAGCTGGAAGCTAACACTACAGCAACTGGAAGTTAACGCTACTGCAGCTAACAGCTAACACTACAGCAACTGGAAGCTAACGCTACAGCAGCCGGAAGCTAAAACTACAGCAGCTGGAAGCTAACACTATAGCAACTGGAAGCTAACACTACAGCAACTGGAAGCTAATGCCACAACAGCGGGAAGCTAAAATGATAGATTCATCCATGATGGCCGCATCGACTGACAGTGGAGACGCTGTTCCTCAGCTGCCGCCAGAGAAAGTCATGTTACTACAAGATGCCAACAAAGAAATGACCAAACTATGGGAGATGAACCACTCACCAAGTATACGGACACGGTCGTACAACAGTCGATAGCGCTGTCGTCCTTCCTTAGTACTCTGTGTAACAACAACAACAGTTCCATGGGAGAATCAGGGTTCAGGATTATTCTGTTTAATACAGAACCAGTCATCATGGGCTGAGGTTGTCGTTTGTGGACAGGAACGAAACACAGAAAATGGCGTTCCTCCTCCGCTTATTCTCCATAATCGCTTTGAAGCCCTTTCATACAAAAAAGGAGACAAACTCAGTCCAATTAAAGGTGCAGTCTGCAACTCTTATAAAAGTGACTTTTTGTTACATTTGCTAAAGCTGTCACTATGTAAGGACAGCTTTACATCAAACTAGTAGTTTGTGTAAAAAAAACAGGCTCATTGAGCCCCGCCCCCTGCTGCTCCTGCAGCCTTTGGCAGATTGCCAGAATGCACCGCGACCGAGCAAAAAGAACCAATCAGAGCCAGGATTGTGTTTGATGGACTGTCTGGCGGCTGATGCTCACAGGCCCCGCCCCTTTCCCGATGCTGTACAGTGTATGGTCTGGAGGAGTAGAAGATGGAATTGGTAATTTTTCTGCTTGAAAGGTATTTACTGCTGCATGATTTACATTATGTTTGATTTGTAATTGTAACATTAGAACTCTGTGGTGCATGTGTTGTGTGCACGCAGCAGCCTCCATTTGAGCTGCTGTAAGTGACACCGTGTTGTTGCTGCTGCTGCTGAGGTGTGTGCACATTGAGAGAGAAGCGCTGCAGTAATATGCTTTTAAAGAGCATGTTATATTACTGTGATGTTGCTGTTGAACTAACGTTAGCTTGTTTGCTCCTCTGAGGGAGGGACTTTGGAAAGTTTGGAGGCAGGGCAAGAGAGCAGCGGGGAAGGAGGGGGAGAGAGGGATCTGAAAGTCACGAACTGCACCTTTAAGCTGTCTGAAAATGATGCCAGGAAAACACCACAAATCCTCCTCCACAGCTCATCGGAAACTTCTCAGAGCAGCAGTAAGGAGGCACTCTACCTACACGTACAATCACCGCTTCACTCCGTCTATTGCTGACCCGCTTGATTGCCAGCCGTCCTCGGGGGATCCCCTGCGGACATAAGCGACCCCCTCGCCGTCAGACACAGAACCGTTTCAACGCCAACCGGAACCGATAACGAAGAATTCTCTGCAGCCTTCAGCCTCCCGAACACAAGCAGACATTCCAGCACAGCCACCCCAATGCGAGCCATCCAAGGAAACTCAACTACAACCAGAGAACATAATACAATCTTCCATTGCGATGCCGATGATACACAGCTCTATTTGTCAATGAAATCAGATGAAACTCATCAGTTATTAAAACTCCAGGCTTGTCTTAAAGTGAGATCAGTGAGATGTTGGTCATGTACAGTATGAACCCAGTAGGTCACTTAGATCTATGGACACAGGTCAGATAGTGGAGCCCAAAGTTCACAGTAACCATGGTGACGCTGCATTTAGTTGTTTTGCTGCAAAGAAGTGGAACAAACTGCAGCTGAGCTGAAGTCAGCATCACATGTGAACATTTTTAAATCAAAGTTAAAGGCACTTTTTTTTCTCTACTGCGTATGATTGAGAGAGATTTTTGATCATGTTGTTGTTGATGATTTTAAATGTTTTTAATGATGATTTAAAACATTTTTACTGATGATTTTAAATGTTTTGTTGCCTACTTTAATGTTGCTATTGATTTTAAGCTGTTGTCTGTTGCACTTTTTGATCATGTAAAGCACATTGAGTTGCCTTGTGTAAGAAATGTGCTATACAAATAAATCTTGCCTTGCCTTGCCATCACAGCCTGGATCCGTAACTTTCTCTGTCTTAACCAGGATAAACTGAAGTGATTTTATTTGGTCCAAAACACCTCAAAGAGAAATTATCAGAACAAAACAGTGTCTCTGGATGGCATTACTCAGTCACCCAGCATCACAGTAAAAAAGGCGTACAACAACCAGGCTCCTTGCCTTTGGAACCAGCTCCCAGTCTTAGTACGGGAGGCTGCTACTCTATCCACCTCACCAGCTAAACTCAAAACCTACTTATTCGCAAAAGCGCATATCGTATAATAGCAATAACCTAAAGCGGACATAGTCCTTGTCTGTAATGGTCCACAATCACTGACCATTACATGTGCCCAGTACAAGTCAAAGTCTCGTCTGTAGTGGTAGCATTTCAGACCATGGCAGACGGTTGCAAGACGTTGGGCGTTAACCTAACCACTAGAACGAAGCCCAAAACCATGCAGGCAGACCGGTTTAATAGTGTATCATGTTTTTCTGCAGTCAGTGCCTTCTCCTCGCCCTTCTCTCTCTGCTCTGTTTCAGGTGTTTTGAAGCTGATGATGGCAGTTCCTGATCAATGGTTCACGGCTCGACTCGTCTGAGACACTATGATGTTCTATCTCTTTATCCTGTTCTGTTGGTCCTTCTGTTCACTAACCCCAACCAGTCGACGCAGATGGCTGCCACCTCTGAACCTGGTTCTAATGAAGATTTCTTCCTGTTAAAAGGGAGTTTTTTCTTCCCACTGTCACTAAATGCTTGTTCATGTGGATCTTGTTGGGTTTTTTTTCTTACCATGAACTTTATATTTTGTTTACCGCATTGAGATGACTTTGTTGTAATTTGCACTATATAAAAAAGTTGAATTGATTTGAATTGAATTAACGTGACTGCAGCTAACAGCTAACGCTGGAAGTTAACGCTACAGCAGGTGGAAGCTATCGCTACAGCAGCTGGAAGCTAACACTACAGCAGCTGGAAGCTAGCGCCACAGCAGCTGGAAACTAGCGTCACGGCAGCTGGAAGCTAGCGCCACAGCAGTTAACAGCTAACGCTACAGCAGCTAACAGCTAACACTACAGCAGCTGGAACCTAACACTATAGCAACTGGACGCTAACACTACAGCAGCTGGAACCTAACACTATAGCAACTGGAAGCTAACACTACAGCAGCTGGAATCTAACACTATAGCAACTGGAAGCTAACACTTGAGCAACTGGAAGCTAACACTACAGCAACTGGAAGCAAACGCCACAGCAGCTGGAAGCTAACACTACAGCAGCTGGAAGCTAACACTATAGCAACTGGAAGCTAACACTTGAGCAACTGGAAGCTAACACTACAGCAACTGGAAGCAAACGCCACAGCAGCTGGAAGCTAACACTACAGCAACTGGAAGTTAACGCTACTGCAGCTAACAGCTAACACTACAGCAACTGGAAGCTAACGCTACAGCAGCCGGAAGCTAAAACTACAGCAGCTGGAAGCTAACACTATAGCAACTGGAAGCTAACACTACAGCAACTGGAAGCTAATGCCACAACAGCGGGAAGCTAAAATGATAGATTCATCCATGATGGCCGCATCGACTGACAGTGGAGACGCTGTTCCTCAGCTGCCGCCAGAGAAAGTCATGTTACTACAAGATGCCAACAAAGAAATGACCAAACTATGGGAGATGAAACACTCACCAAGTATACGGACACGGTCGTACAACAGTCGATAGCGCTGTCGTCCTTCCTTAGTACTCTGTGTAACAACAACAACAGTTCCATGGGAGAATCAGGGTTCAGGATTATTCTGTTTAATACAGAACCAGTCATCATGGGCTGAGGTTGTCGTTTGTGGACAGGAACGAAACACAGAAAATGGCGTTCCTCCTCCGCTTATTCTCCATAATCGCTTTGAAGCCCTTTCATACAAAAAAGGAGACAAACTCAGTCCAATTAAAGGTGCAGTCTGCAACTCTTATAAAAGTGACTTTTTGTTACATTTGCTAAAGCTGTCACTATGTAAGGACAGCTTTACATCAAACTAGTAGTTTGTGTAAAAAAAACAGGCTCATTGAGCCCCGCCCCCTGCTGCTCCTGCAGCCTTTGGCAGATTGCCAGAATGCACCGCGACCGAGCAAAAAGAACCAATCAGAGCCAGGATTGTGTTTGATGGACTGTCTGGCGGCTGATGCTCACAGGCCCCGCCCCTTTCCCGATGCTGTACAGTGTATGGTCTGGAGGAGTAGAAGATGGAATTGGTAATTTTTCTGCTTGAAAGGTATTTACTGCTGCATGATTTACATTATGTTTGATTTGTAATTGTAACATTAGAACTCTGTGGTGCATGTGTTGTGTGCACGCAGCAGCCTCCATTTGAGCTGCTGTAAGTGACACCGTGTTGTTGCTGCTGCTGCTGAGGTGTGTGCACATTGAGAGAGAAGCGCTGCAGTAATATGCTTTTAAAGAGCATGTTATATTACTGTGATGTTGCTGTTGAACTAACGTTAGCTTGTTTGCTCCTCTGAGGGAGGGACTTTGGAAAGTTTGGAGGCAGGGCAAGAGAGCAGCGGGGAAGGAGGGGGAGAGAGGGATCTGAAAGTCACGAACTGCACCTTTAAGCTGTCTGAAAATGATGCCAGGAAAACACCACAAATCCTCCTCCACAGCTCATCGGAAACTTCTCAGAGCAGCAGTAAGGAGGCACTCTACCTACACGTACAATCACCCGCTTCACTCCGTCTATTGCTGACCCGCTTGATTGCCAGCCGTCCTCGGGGGATCCCCTGCGGACATAAGCGACCCCTCGCCGTCAGACACAGAACCGTTTCAACGCCAACCGGAACCGATAACGAAGAATTCTCTGCAGCCTTCAGCCTCCCGAACACAAGCAGACATTCCAGCACAGCCACCCCAATGCGAGCCATCCAAGGAAACTCAACTACAACCAGAGAACATAATACAATCTTCCATTGCGATGCCGATGATACACAGCTCTATTTGTCAATGAAATCAGATGAAACTCATCAGTTATTAAAACTCCAGGCTTGTCTTAAAGTGAGATCAGTGAGATGTTGGTCATGTACAGTATGAACCCAGTAGGTCACTTAGATCTATGGACACAGGTCAGATAGTGGAGCCCAAAGTTCACAGTAACCATGGTGACGCTGCATTTAGTTGTTTTGCTGCAAAGAAGTGGAACAAACTGCAGCTGAGCTGAAGTCAGCATCACATGTGAACATTTTTAAATCAAAGTTAAAGGCACTTTTTTTCTCTACTGCGTATGATTGAGAGAGATTTTTGATCATGTTGTTGTTGATGATTTTAAATGTTTTTAATGATGATTTAAAACATTTTTACTGATGATTTTAAATGTTTTGTTGCCTACTTTAATGTTGCTATTGATTTTAAGCTGTTGTCTGTTGCACTTTTTGATCATGTAAAGCACATTGAGTTGCCTTGTGTAAGAAATGTGCTATACAAATAAATCTGCCTTGCCTTGCCATCACAGCCTGGATCCGTAACTTTCTCTGTCTTAACCAGGATAAAACTGAAGTGATTTTATTTGGTCCAAAACACCTCAAAGAGAAATTATCAGAACAAACAGTGTCTCTGGATGGCATTACTCAGTCACCCAGCATCACAGTAAAAAAGGCGTACAACAACCAGGCTCCTTGCCTTTGGAACCAGCTCCCAGTCTTAGTACGGGAGGCTGCTACTCTATCCACCTCACCAGCTAAACTCAAAACCTACTTATTCGCAAAAGCGCATATCGTATAATAGCAATAACCTAAAGCGGACATAGTCTTGTCTGTAATGGTCACAATCACTGACCATTACATGTGCCCAGTACAAGTCAAAGTCTCGTCTGTAGTGGTAGCATTTCAGACCATGGCAGACGGTGCAAGACGTTGGGCGTTAACCTAACCACTAGAACGAAGCCCAAAACCATGCAGGCAGACCGGTTAATAGTGTATCATGTTTTTCTGCAGTCAGTGCCTTCTCCTCGCCCTTCTCTCTCTGCTCTGTTTCAGGTGTTTTGAAGCTGATGATGGCAGTTCCTGATCAATGGTTCACGGCTCGACTCGTCTGAGACACTATGATGTTCTATCTCTTTATCCTGTTCTGTTGGTCCTTCTGTTCACTAACCCCAACCAGTCGACGCAGATGGCTGCCACCTCTGAACCTGGTTCTAATGAAGATTTCTTCCTGTTAAAAGGGAGTTTTTTCTTCCCACTGTCACTAAATGCTTGTTCATGTGGATCTTGTTGGGTTTTTTTTCTTACCATGAACTTTATATTTTGTTAACCGCATTGAGATGACTTTGTTGTAATTTGCACTATATAAAAAAGTTGAATTGATTTGAATTGAATTAACGTGACTGCAGCTAACAGCTAACGCTGGAAGTTAACGCTACAGCAGGTGGAAGCTATCGCTACAGCAGCTGGAAGCTAACACTACAGCAGCTGGAAGCTAGCGCCACAGCAGCTGGAAACTAGCGTCACGGCAGCTGGAAGCTAGCGCCACAGCAGTTAACAGCTAACGCTACAGCAGCTAACAGCTAATGCTACAGTAGCTGGAAGCTAACACTAACCTTTAGATATCCTTATAGTTAAAAGATCATTTCACTTTTTGTTTTAAGATTAAGGCTAATTAAAAGACATATGATGGAATTAACTTCATTTGAGGGTTATAGTGATTCTGAGGAGTTATACTGACTCTGAGGGGGTATTTTTGGTTGTCTTTTTGTGTGTTTTTGGAGTTATTTGTGAATTATTTTTTTAGTATTTTGTGTTTAAAATTGAACATGATGTGTTGTTGGAAAAAAGACACTTCTTAGATAACAATCGTACACACACACAAATACACTAACAGGAGCAAAGTACACACTAGAGTAAACCAACCATATTACATTTAGTCACTCCTACATCAGTAAAACATGATGTGAACTCTTTCCTTTGTGCTAAAACATCTGTGAATAACATCTGCAGTGATAAACATTTGATCCTCTATCATTGGTCACGTCTATTCTTGTTTTTAATCATTTTTAAAAGCCTGTCACTTCTTTTATTGACGAAACAAAAGAAATCTGTGACAGTTATAGAGCGTCAATCAATCACATCCAGTGAATCTTTATAAAAGGCATCATTAGTCACAGACACATAGAGAATGGAAACATTGTTAAAAGCTACAGATGATGGAAGTTCGAATATAAATATGAAACTTAAATAAATTCCATTAACAGCTTCATTCTATGCTTTCAGAGCAGCTGAAATGACCACAATTTACCCTTGAAGTGAGAAAATTAAGGTTAATTCACCATCTTAGAGTAAGTCCCAAATCCCACATCCATTAGCTTTAGCCTTGGTTTAACTTTAACTCCACAGCAGCATTTGACTTCTCTCAGGAAGATGTTTCTCCAAAGAAATGACTCCATTTATTACTCAATTTATAACTAAGCTTAGCCGCTGGCCTCAATACGTAGCTTTAAAAGTGTGTGTATGAAAGGAGCAGGAAAGGGTGTCACTAAAAGGATTGTTTTATTCATTTATCTGGAGTTTATTTCAGTTGTTTCATTGAACTATTTATTTATTCTGTCATAATCAAAGGATCACGTTCATTCTGTCCAAAAACACTTTTTACAATTTACACATTTCCATTACTGTAATAATGTCTCGGATTTATATAGTGCTTTTTTTTTCAAGAAGACTCAAAGCACGTACAGAAACCATTATTCATTCACACCAGTCACTCACATCAGTCATACCAGTGGTGGTAAGCTACATTGTAGCCACAGCTGCCCTGGAGCAGACTGACAGAAGCGTGGATAGAGTGGGATTCGAACCCCCGCAACCATCTGCGTCGACTGGTTGGGGTTAGTGAACAGAAGGACCAACAGAACAGGATAAAGAGATAGAACATCATAGTGTCTCAGACTAGTTGAGCCGTGAACCATTGATCAGGAACTGACATCTCCAGCATCAAAACACCTGAAACAGAGCAGAGAGAGAAGGGCGAGGAGAAGGCACTGACTGCAGAAAAACATGATACACTATTACCAGGTCTGCCTGCATGGTTTTGGGCTTCGTTCTAGTGGTTAGGTTAACGTCCAACGTCTTGCGCCGTCTGCCATGGTCTGAAATGCTACCACTACAGACGAGACTTTGTCTTGTACTGGGCACATGTAATGGTCAGTGATTGTGATCATTACAGACAAGACCATGTCCGCTTTAGGTTATTGCTATTATACGATATAGTGTCTCAGACTAGTCGAGCCGTGAACCATAGATCAGGAACTGCCATCATCAGCTTCACGACACCTGAAACAGAGCAGAGAGAGAAGAACGAGGAGAAGGCACTGACTGCAGAAAAATATGATACAGTATTATCAAGTCAGCCTGCCTTGGCCTTGGGCCTCACTCCCAGTGGACTAGTCAACACTTATCGTAAAGGTGACCAATCTCTTCTCGTTTATTGGTAAACTAACAACGACTCCAAAATCTGTAAATGTGACCGTTTATAGACGAGCCCATGTCCGCTCTAGAGGTTCATGTTATGTTATGATTTGACCTGTTTTTATTGCACTATTGAGATTTTGCACATTTCCAAAGGTAATGGAAACACAGCTAGTGTGTCAGTGGTGTGAGGAGGAGTTTTATCTCCACTGGATGTAAAGGCAGCTCGACGAACCAGAGCAGAGCATTCAGCTCTAATCTTAGAGAGATGAGCTGCTCTCTCTCTCTCTAACACACACACACTCCCATGGTAGTGTGACCTAGTTCTCCTCATGTTACCTGCTGTTATAATAGTTTCTCTTCTAGTGTCTGAGGGATGAGGCCATTTAGGGTGAGCTGTGAGCTCCACACACACACACACACACACACACACACACAGAGTGCCTTGAATTACAATCACAAACAGATCAGAACAAAGAGAACAAGAATGTTTCAAATGAACCATCGAGAAATTACAGAAACACTCAAAAACAAAGAAAAACCCTTCAATGAGTCAACAGACAGTCTGCGTGTGTGTGTGTGTGTGTGTGTGTGTGTGTGTTCTATGAGGACATACTTTCACCTTAAAGAAGGTCGTCTTTGTTTAATGTACTTCATGTTTTATTCACATTAGCCTTAGCATTCTATATGCATCTTCATATATTTATCCATCCATCTATTCATCCATCCATCGATACATGTATTCCTCCATCCATCCATCCATCCATCCATCCACAGATACATTTATCCAATCATCCATCAATATAACTATCCATTCACCTACAGTATCAATTGATAAATTCATCCAGCAATAGATTCGAAACATCCATCTATTTATACATCCATCTACCAATCCATCATCCATTGATACATTTATCCATCCATCCAACCATCTATCCAACTATCCCTCAAAACATCCATCCATCCATAATACATTCCTTTCATCCATTCATCGTTTATCCATTAATTGATAAAACTATCCATCCATCATCTACCAATCAATCATCCATTGGTTCAGTTATTAATCTATCCATACATTAATCCATCCATTCAATCACCCATCAATACATTTGTCCATCCAACCTAGTGTAAATGTTTGTGTGGCGTTTGCATGTTCTCCATCATTATAAGATTTCAACACGTAATTTAGGTTAAATCTGTGGATAAATGTGTAAATAGAGGATTTTAGTTGGTTATACGTACAAACAGTTTTAGTTTTATAGTGCGTAGCCACTAAACCTGTAAACTGCTTTGTTTTGTTACATTTTATTTTGAAAATGCTTCAGTAAAGCTCTCCCAGTTTAAATTTCTGGAACGTTATTGAGATATGGAGGTTTTCTCCATCTCTACCACTGATGTCATCCATCATCTCAGAAATCTGATATAAATCATGAATGGACTTGTTCTGATGATTAAATCCACATGAGAAACGTAACCTTTGTGTCTAGATCTGCTTTGTTGTATCACTGCACACATGGAACATAACACGCGTTTCATTTTCTCTGAATTATCTTCATTTAATCTTTCCGCCTTCAGGGATGATAGAATACATCCCACAATAAGACCTTTGATCAAACAACAATCTCCTTTAATTAATCACAACTTATACATTTTTGGCTCAGAGCGAAACACACTGAGGAGGTTGAACTCAGTGATGAGGACGAACGTCTGTACCAGAGTTAAAGAACTGGTTCCTGCCAAAAACGCTGAGAGGAAATAATATTAGACTGAGATATACATCTATATAAATACATATATACATATATCTGGGCTCAGACTAAACACAGGCCCACCATTTATCATTTCAAACACTACAGCGCACTGAATAACTGGGAATAACTGGGACGTTTGTGGTATAAAGCAGAATAAATCAGCATCTGAGCAGCGTAACATCATAGGAAAGTCAAATAGAAATACATATTTGTGATATTTATCAGTTTAACGGGAAATGAGACGTTAGAGAGCGAGGCCAAAGGAAACAAACGTGAGCTAAACACACTTATTTATTCAGTTAAAGCCAATCAAACAAAGAAAGGAGACGTTTAATGAAAACACAAGCATGCTGATGGAGAAGACACACACACACACACACACACACACAGTGATGAATGAAGGTTGAGCTTCATTAGGGAGGAGGACGAGCTCTGTTTATGCTCCTGCTCTGTGAGATGGTGAGAAACGTCGGTCCGTGTCACACTGAGGGTCTGAACCCTCTCCCTCTGAGGCCACATGTTTCTCACACTCTCCATCACAGGGTGATGATTGATCACCATTAAACGCTGCTCTGTTTATTATTGTCATGTGTTAGCTGTTAGCCTCAGGCTACGCTACAGGAGCTAATGTTTGACTAATTAGACTCGTCAGGGATTAAAGTCATTAATAAAGAGATAATATTATTACTGCTGCTGATTTTACACCTGTGTGTGTGTGTGAAAACGCTGTTTGAGCATAAATGTGATATCAGTGATATTAACCATAGATCTCCTATAGTGCAGTGGTTCCCAATATATTTTGTCCTGTGTTCCTCTTTGCATTTTCAGAATCAGAACCAGAAAATACTTTATTAAACCACCAGAGGTAATAAGAATGGCAAAGAGCAGCATATTAAAAAACAACACTAATAATAATAATAATTATACACATATTTTTGTCAAATCAAGTATACCCCCTTCATATCATAAGTACCCTCTCCATAATTTAGATTTTAGTTAAACTACTACTTTTATGTGATTACTTCAGTCGTAAGTAAATACAGTTTCCTTTGTAAAATGTAGCTAATTATTGTCTCCTATTGTCAGAAGTGGGATTAAATGGCCTCTACAGCAAAAAATAATCCTGTTTCAATAAAAAACAAGAAAATGTAGTATTTTGATGAGCAATAGTACTGTTAGTTTGTGGTGAATTTGTAAAAAACAAAAGAAAAGAAAAACAGCCTAAAAAGGAACTCGGAACATTTCCAGATTATTTTTAAATTAGTTGTTAAATCTTTATGAGTAACCCCGTGCCATGTGCTCCTGTACCCCAGTATGGGAACCACTGTGCTAGTGTATGTACTCAATATAGGTTTACTAGTGATGCAAAAGGTATCACTAATTAGCATAATTTGCTAATTAGGGGGTGGGGAAAGCAAATACAGGCTTTCCATTGGCTTCTGAAAGTATTTCAACCAATCAGAATCCTGGATTTGGTTCTAATCCCTCCTAATTAATTTGCATTAGCTCTACTAGTACTAGTAGTAGATTAAAAACATTCTACTATGATATTATTAGTGTACTAATAGTACTAGTCATGTATTTTTGTTGATGTTTTGTACGTTTGATAACACTTTACATAAAGGCTGACATTACGCTGTCATTATTATGAAATGAACACCTGTCATTAGCTATAATAGGGTGTCATTAAGTGTTGTTCTTTACCCTAACCCCACTAGATCCCTCCATCAACATAGCTCCAAAGGTGTCATAATTTAGTGAACGACACTTAATGAACGTCTTCATGACACCTTATTAATGCTAATGACAGCGTGATGTCAGCCTTATGTAGAAAACTTTAAGTAAAGTATGTTTTATTTTGTTGTGTGTGCTTATTTGAGTGGTTTTTTGAGGTGTGTATTTTTATAGTCATTTTGTATGTTTGTTTATTTTAGACATTTTGTGTGTTTTTGGAGCCATTTTTTCTATTATTTTAGACATTTTTTGTATTTTTGTTACTGTATCATGTTTTTTGTTGTTGTTTTTGTTCAAGTGTGTGTTCTTTTGGGTATTTCTGTCGTCCTCATATCTTTCTCTGTCATTTTGTGCGTTACTGTAGTCTTTTTGTGTACCGGCATCGTACTGAGATTGTATATGCGCATGCGTGCACATGGGCACTACCGGAAAATGTATTTTTGCTAAAAAGAAAAAAAATAATAATTTTTGTTTATTTTTGTTTTCAAAGTGAACGGACACGTGTTTTATTTGTTTATAGGATTAGGTTAGGGTTACAACGGAGGTAAACTCAGTATGTGACACCGGTAATTGTTTTCGGGGCCACTCAGAATTAACAGTGAGGGCCGTGTGTGGGCCCTGGACCTCCAGTTGCCTATGTCTGCTGTAGATCAGTGTTATGAAAATGTAAAAACAAACATGTGGAGTGAAAAAGCTTCCGTTTATAAAACGAAAAGTAGCAGCGGCAGCAGAAACGCTTTCTCTGATAAACTCACAGACGTTAAAGTGTACTCTAATTACTCGATGTAATCTCTCCTCAGCTATTTTCATCACGCATCGCCTGCTCACTGTTTTCTTTTCCTCAGCCCATAAATGCTCAGACTAATAAAAAAAGGCCTAATTTGGCTTTTTTTTAACACTCAGAGCTGCTTTAGGTTCAGTTCAGGTCTCTGTGTTTGTTACGTTCTTTATTATCTTCTGTCCTTCACTGACATTCTGACCTCATTCATATTTAATCTCATTCTTTTGGTACGACGGGACTTTCCAATTACTTTGTTTAAATAAAACAACAAGTAAGAAGTGTGGGAGTATTTATTCACAACTTTATTATTGTTTAAAGAAACAAAGCCAATGACTTAGAATGACTTCCACACAATAATACTCAACATCTGAAGCTCCAATAATAATAGAAATAATAATATTAATAATGTATATAAAAGTTGAACGTAGTGACAGTTTCTGATGGATGCTTTCCCTCGGTTTCATGTCAGAATTTGCTTCATTTTAGTCATTTTGAATCAACAAATTAGTGTTTGGAGATGAAATCTCCATTGTTTATATTATTTATGAACATCTGTTTGTCTGCTCAGAGACGCTTTGATTTATATTAAAAAAAACAATAAGTTACTTGTCTTGCTGAATTCACAATAATGAATAAGAAGTCTGGCTTTTGTTTGTTGTTGTTTTTTGGACACAGTTAAGGTAACTTTACACTTTTTATAAGGACATTCTTTTTTCTTTTTTTTAAGTTTTCCCTTTTTTTACAATTTTTTTTCTTATTATTTTTTGGATAGTTTAGCTAACTATAACTTTTTAAAGAGTTTTTGTTCTCCATTTTTTTGATTTCTACTTTAATTTATTTTCTTATTTTTCAGACAGTTTTGCTAATTCTATATTATAGTTTAGGTAACTACATTTTTCTACTTTTTTTCTTATATTCCATTCACAGAACAATGGGAAAGGTTTCATATCAAACGCTAAGCTACTTGCTAACTGTAGCTTTTATGCTAATCTTTAGCATCAGTCGGTACACAAGCTGAGAACGGATTAGTTCATCCTTTTTTAATTTTTTAATATGGCTGAAACTGGACATTGATTTTTATTTTTTTTAGAGCATACACCTTGAATATTCCAATCTTATTTTATTGTAAAACATTGAACAATATCCACAAAACAATACAAATGTGTTATTTTACCGACACATGAGGTAGTTAACTCAAATTATAAATTAAAAGTTAAAGAACATTGCTGTCTAAAATACTAAATTAGACCACTTTATATCACAAACTAAACGTGTCCATCAGGTTCCACTGCAGACCTGTTTTCAGCTTTTTGCCAAAAACAAAGTGCACAGTCAGCAGTATTTTGGTTTAACAAGTAAAGAAAATCACAGGGTTTGGGGTAGATGATAAAATAATAATCTACAGGACAAACTAACAAAAAAAAAAAAAAAAAACATCTTCAACCACCAATAAAGTGGATATTTAAATGTAAAAATATAAATCTCAAAATAATCTGCAACAGTTTACAAAATAAAAGCTCCTAAAAGTCAAACATTCTCAAAAATAATAAAGTGCATCATGTGTAACATTTTCATAAGTCAACGTGGCACAGGTTAGTTGTTCTCTCATTTATTACAGTCACTTGTTCATTAGTGGAAGGTTTTTATTCATGTACAAAACGATAAACTCCATCATTTTATTCATAGTCGCTTTGTTCTTTTACTCTAACAGCAGACCAATGGCTCTTTGCGCTGTTAGCTTTAGCATTAGCTTGATTTCTAGCTTCAAACGCTCCACACTCAGCGGTGTGGTGGTGTCTTATAGTGAATGAGGTAGCGTTGTTTGCAGCTCCACCAGGACTTATTTCCGCATTACAGGAATTACAAATTGAGATCCTTTGCTCTATTTTTTTGTGTACTACTGCCAAACTGCGGACATGCTAAGCTAACCGTGCCTGGACATTGAACTTTGACTTTTTTTACACATTAAAATGGCCTTAATCTGATTTTGAAAAAAGCAAGCACAATTATTTTAGTGAGAACATCATTCTGATTATATAATGAGTCAATAACTGATACTAGTGCCTCTTGGAATAAGTTGGATTGGACTCTTTTTAAAGCCAAATGTCAACCTATTTATCCACATCATTTTTCAAAGGTACTGTTGTTGTGGTTTCGAATGGAATGAGACGGAGTCCAGCTGTAGGGTTACAGGTCAGATGCAGACACAGGGTTTATTTGGTCAGAAGGGGTTTTGAGGCAGACTGGTCTGGGATTCAGAGGTTTCCATGTGTGTGTCCCAATGAAACTGTAGTTGTTCTGTGCTCTCAGGGCTTTGTATGCTGCTGATAGCGCTAAGCATAACAATGACAGAGCCTCTAAGAAGAGACCTTGGCAAATGTTATTAATGTACAATGGTATCTGGCCTGCTTAGGGTAGTGTGACCAGAACCAGGAGAGATTCTGTAATCACATATCAGGTGCATTGTCAATTATTTGAAATGTTTTGCACTGTGTGTACAATACCATTAATTTTGGGAGTATTGTAATGTTTATACGTATGTAATATTTAAGTTCTTGTTGTTGTGTGTGTGTTCGTTGCTTAGTGGGAATTAAGGCTCGACATTTTACATTATTTCTCAAAAAGATCACAGAGCATAATATATAAATGTTACTGAAATACACCTGGATATAAACTTAGTGACTGTAGATAATACTGAATAATGATTTGTAATAAACAGAAGCACATACACACACACACGCTACGTGACTGCGTGCAGGTTTGCAAAGCAGCTTCAAACGTTTAATGTCATATCCAAACAAGGTCATGGTCATGACGTTCAGATGCCAGAACGACCGACGCAATATGGACGTGATCTGGAGGTCTGTGGACGTCGGATGTTTAGTGGGTTGAAGGCTTAGTATTCAGGTCATGACTGTTTAAGCACAATAACTTCCGGTTTATTTAAAAAAAGCATTTTATAATGGGCCGATCAATTTCTGGGAGTTTTCCATTTCAGAACGCTGCAATAATACAGTTATAGGACACAATATTCTTAAAGTATCTGAAGTTCCTTTAGCTGCTATAGAAATGTGTAATGATTTCCCCCGACTATTGAAAGTCTGATATCGCTGATATCAACTGTAGAAAAATAAACTCACTTTTATTTTATTATTGTGTGAGCAGTGTTTTATTTTTGCTGAATTTTCTAGTACTAGTAGAGTTGAACTATGGTTGATATCACTGATATATGTCTATAGATTTAGCCCAGACATGGGCAACTGGTGGCCCGGGGGCCACATGCAGCACTCAGTCTAAGTTTGTGCGGCCCCCAAAGTAAACGCTTAAAATGGCAGAAAATACACAAAACAAAAACAATGATACACCAAAATATAGCAAAAAAATGAAGAAAAGAGAAAAACACAGAATGCACTCCAGAAACACACAAAACTACTACAAAAACGACAACAAAAAATACACAAAATAACTCTGCAAACCCACAACAGTACTACAAACAAACAAAATGACAACAAAAAAACACAAAATTTACACCAAAAAAAGGAAAATAACCACACAAATACACAGTGAGGTCATGATTCTAAATGAATATACATAATGTGGCCCTTCCATCTTCCGTCAAACAATCATTTTTGCGGCCCCTGTTGTGATAGAAGTTCCCCACCTCTGATCTGGAGTCTGTGGACAAAGAGAAAACAACATGTCGCATGCAGCAGACTCAAGCTATTCATTTCTTCTGTTCAATCCATTATTCAGTCTACTCCAGCTATTACTCCACCCCCCCTCATCACTGGGATCACATTTATGGGAAACAGATAACCAATCATAGAGCAGATCAGACACACGGGACGATTGGGACGAGAAAATAAACGAGCCAATCGATCTACGTTAATGTTTATGAGTGGAGAGAGAGAGCCTGTTGTTCCTGTATTAGCTCCTTAAAGTGCACGTTGGTGTGCACGACAACGCACCGATGGATACACAATACATGCACACACTGATGCAACAATTGAAACATACACTGATGCAACTGTAGCAGCAGAAATAAAACAACAAAATTAAATAAAAGTATCTGGAATATTCAGTCATGGAGTGTTTTGTATTTATCTCCATTTTTTATTTTCATTTTCAATTCATGTCCAAATAAATTACTGCTACCTCCAATCATTTATTTATTAGATACAAACATAGATAAAAGAATTGAACATCATTTACTCCAAAATGAAAGGAAAAAAGATTGAAATTACTGCTTGAAACTATTTTCCAGAGTTTTAGCCTCTGAAAAGTCACTTTCTGAGCAACTCTACACAAACTGGCTGATTTGCGTCCTACTTATGCATGAGTGGGCGTGTCTAGAGACGGGACACGATGCACGATGACGCAGGGCCAAAATACGGCCCGCCCTCCTCCCACCCACTCCGTAGCCCAGCTCATGCTGCTTTATAAACACGAGACAGAGCGTGGGGGCGGGGCGTTCACCAGTACATACATAGACTGTAGAAAATACATACATAGCACTGTGCACGATGCATCAATCAGCACAGAGCAAATTAAACTAAACAGGAAATTAAGCACGTACCCCGCAATAAAATATCGGGTTACTTTTCAAAATAAAACACTTCAGATTAGATTTCAAGTAAATACATCACCAAAATGTCATAATGTGTAAAAACAAATTCACATCCACTATATTGTTTCCTCTCATACTGTAACTACACTGTAAACTGCAGCAACTTTGATTTAGTTCATGTTTTACTGGTGCAGTTTTATCTCTTCTCTGTTGGCTGTTGATAAAAAATGTGGCTGTGACAAATCCAGAGTGTTTCCTTTCATACTGTAACTGCTTCGTTAGGAACACTGACCTGTTTATCGTTGCGTTTATAACACATACCTTTAACTGCGTTCTCGCGCGATTATATAAATATCGTGAGAACTGCTCTGTCTCGTGACGTCACAGTCGTTCAAACGGAGTGCACCGCGGCGGACTCAAAACGCAACCGGTGTAAATTATCGGACAGCGGACAGCGGTGAAAAACCGGATCGGTGCCGTGGCGCAGCGGAGACGTATCCAGTGGAAACCCTGGGTAACATGGGCCCTTTAAGGCAGGCATGCACTGTGCGATATTTGGCCCTTTTTGAGCTGACTTTTGACACCTCTATTTTTAGGATCGGGATGACTCGCTCCTAAATCTCATGTCGTGCATCGTGTAGTATACATAGGGTCACAAGAAGCGATTAACACCTGACGACCAGTTCCCGATCAGCAATTGTTTGGTCGCAAGGAAATCAAACATGTTTAAAATCCAGCTGCTCCTCGTGAGGGTATCTCACAGTTGAAGCAGTGCCTTAAACTCTCTTCTGCCATCAGCAAAGTGTTTCTTAACTTAACTTAGACAGCGAGCTTAACACAAAAGAAATGGCCCCATAAACAACAGGACTCAGTGTGTCTTTTAAGTCCGTAGGCCATCGCTTAAATTTTTTGTAAAACTGATAAAATATACATCACTATTTGCATATATGTACATGTAGTGTATAACATACTATACATGTGGTACTAATGCATAACACAACTAGCACATATCCAAATAGCATAGCTTAGCTTAGCTTAGCTTAGACTCAGCAGGAAAAACAATTTATGCAGAAATTACATAAATAAACATTTAAAACAAATACTGCACAACATTACAAGTCATTGGTAACTTACAGATTATGTCTTGACAAGGATAACTCAGGAAAAAGTACACAGAGAGGAGCGTTTTTGACTGTGAAGTCCTCCAGCGCTGCTTTAAAATGGCGTCAATAGCTGCTTACAGGTAGTGGCCAATAGGCGGCAGCACCACAAACAAAGCCAATACCAAAGAAGAAGTTAGAAAGGCAAATCCATGAACCAAACAGTGACCTCTCATGGGCAAACAGAGAACCACACGTGCATTCCAAATAAATCAACTTAGAAACTTAAAATACATAAATTTGCCGATTTATGCGAGACAGAATAAACGTAGAACCACTGTAAAGTTGACGGACTGTACTGTCTAAGTCTGTCCATCCAGCTCCTGGTCCATCACATCGCCACCTTTTCTTTTTTAAAGCTCTTTTTGCTGAGATTCTCTCCACTTCCGGTGTCACGGTCTGAGATTGGTTATGAGCATGCGCACTACCGGAAAATGAATTTATGCTACTTTCGCATAGCTTTAATTTCAAGTACGTAGTAGTCACGTACAGAGATTTTAAGAGGAACTCAGTGCGATGTGAACTCAGACCATGACACCGAGTTCTTCTTCTTCTTCTGTTTTAATGGAGGCGCTTCAGAGTTCTTCTTCTCCTTCTAATTTTTACGTTGCATTTCCAGAAACGAGACCCTGACGTGTCATGTATGAACGTACAGTCTGAGCAGTCAGATCGTGTCAGAGTGTCGGTTCGTACGGTGTGAGAACATGAATCGTGAGCTGCACACATTTAGGCTCTGCACTGGAGTCGCACAGTTTGAGCTGGAGCTGAGTACAACGATTGAAAAAATGGTAGCGTGTGCCCGCCTTTAGGGTCCAGTGTCTTGCCCAAGGACACTTCGACGCATAGAAAGGTATAGACTGGGATCGAAACCCCAACCTCTTGATCATAAGACGACCGCTCTACCACCAGAGCCACGATGAAAATGAGAGAAAAGTGCACAAATTACAACAAGAACACACAGAATAACAAAAACACACATAATGACTTGAAAAACACTCTAAAGTACAACAAAATATTCCCCAAATGACAGAAACCGAACTCCACAAAATGACTAATTGACTCACACACACACACACACACACACACACACACACACACACACACACACACACACACACACACACGCGCGCACAAAGACAAACTTGTGCACATTTGCCTAAAAGCTCTTTTATTTTTGACAAGGACAATATTTTATTCAGGTTGTCCTCAGTCTGAATTCATCTTCTCATGAAGCGCTTACAGTGTTTTTGTGACACTCACTCAGACTAATAATGGATGGATAAAAAATAAAAGAATAAAAAGTAATGGATGGACAGTTTGTTGAGAAGAAGAAGTCAGTGTGACCTCCAGTTTGATCTCAACAAGCCTCGACTATAACTCTAACGTGTCTGGATTCAAATCCAAAAATCAGTAACAGATTATTATTAGTTTTTCTCCCAGTGATGGAGGAGGACAAAATGTCAAACTTTTATCACAAAACAAGACAGTAATATTATAAAAGTGATGTTTCTGCTCTATATTTATTGGAAATGAGGAAAAAACCCAAAGGAAGCAAAGAGAGAACATGCAAAACTCTCCAAAGTGTGCATTCATTTTCTTTAGTGACAATGTGATCTCTATAACCATGAGACAAGCAACTTTTATTACAGGGGGCGGGGCCATAAAACATGTGATTGTATCTGATCTGAGGGTCACATGATCATGTCATGCCAGATGTCAACATTAGAATAATGACCAATCAGAATAACGACTAATTTGTGTTGTTTTGTGTTATGAGTCATTTTGCATTTGTTTTAATCTTTGTCAATTTTTTGTGGTCATTTTCTATATTTTTCCATCTCTTTGTGTATCATTTAGTTTTTTGTGTATTTCATTTGGTCATCTTATATTTTTGGAGTAATTTTTGCATTTTGATTGTCCTTTTGTGTGTGTGTTTTTTTTTAAGTTATTTTGTGTATTTTTGTTGTTTTGTTGAAGTTATTCTGTGTGATTTTTTTGTTTTTTACATTATGAGTCATTTATTTGGTTATCTTATGTTTTAGGAGTCATTTTTGTTGTTCTTTTGGAGTTATTTTCTGTATTTTTTGTTTTGATTTGTTTTGATTTGATTTGAGTCATTTCTTCATTTTGTATTTTTGAAATGATTTTTGCATCTTTTTCTGTAATTTTGTGTTTTTTGGAATTATTTTGTGTATGTATTTTTTTTTTTTCAGTATTTTTACTTGGGGGGCCGCTCTACATTAGTCCGAGGGCCCCTGAACCACCAGTTGCACATGACTGTCCTCACTCAGCAGAGCAGCTGATTAACATTCTGACCAGTTGATCCAGTGAAGAGTCCATGCTGGAGGACAAAGCAGTTTTATCTCCTCACATTAAAGCCTGAAGACACAGAAACAGATTCACTGTCCATCAAAGGTTCAGTTTCAGGGCGTCTGCAGATGAATATTAAAGTTTAAATATCTACAGCATTTAGTATGCAAAGGTAATGGGTGAGTGTTTCTGTTAAAGCCTGAGGTACAAACACACAGACTTGGTGTCATTAAATCTGCTTCAGCTTCATTAAACACGTGACTCAATGTGTGAAAACTGAGTTAACGTAGTGAAATACTTTTAAAAACACTTCAAATCAACATTAGTCTTTAAAAATCAGACAGTACGGAAGCCTGTTCTTTATGTCAGAGGTTCTCAATCTTGCGGTCAGGAACCAATTTGGGGACGTGAGACACTGGGAGCCGTTCACCAGATTCCTTCTAGAAACTAAGAAGATTTTTTTGATCAATTTGAGCCCGTTTTTGCTTATTTTGTACCCTTTCCTGCAACTACACCAAACTATCCATATTTTAACCCATTTTCATCACTTTTTCTTGCCTTATTTTGGCTCCTTTTAATGCATTTTTGCTACATTACTCCCATTTCTGACACTTCTACATCACATTTCAATGCCTTTCCTGCACATTTTCCACTTTCAGGACATTTTCAGCACTTATAAACCTTTTCCACCACTTTTCCACCTAATGTCACATACGTTGACCCATTATTGTCACTTTTTACCTCTTTTCACCATTATTCATGATTATTTTTGCCAATTTAACCACATTCACTATTTGTCATGCCTATTATTTGCCAGTTTAAATAAATTTTTCCAATATTGACACTTTGAACCCTTTTTTACCACTTTTTCTGGCTGTTTTTGCCCATTCTAATTTGCACTCTAATTTCCCATTTCACCACCTTTTGCACCATTTTATTTCTGATTAAAACAAGGATTTCCATCTTTAAGATGATTATAATCATAATAAACTTCTTGGATAACAGTGGTTATTATTTAGATGAATAAATAAGTGTGGGTATCACAGATTCAGAGAACTATGGACCATCATTTTGCTGACTTTATGAAGCAGAACATCTGCTCCTGTTAGTGTTGCTTTCACAAAGCAGTCAGAATAAAACCATCAGCTATTCTTCCAAAGATGAAAAAGGAAAGCAGACGTTTGCAGCTGCAGCAGTGACAGGCTGTATTTTAGAGCTGCTGCTCCTAATCTTGTGTTTGTTCTTTTCCTCCAACATTTGGGTCACTGCAATGACTCAATACATTTATCTGACACGCCTTAACATCACACACACATCCTTAGAGCAGTTTAGAGGTTGTGTCTGTTTTCGTTGTCATTGCGTATATTTTTTTCTTTAATTTTTGTTTTTGTTCTTTGTCTTTTTTTTCATTATGTCATTTTTTGTTATTTTTGTTTTAATGTTTAATGTGTTTGGTGTTGTTTTGTGCATTATGAGTCATTTCACGTTTCTTTAGTCCACTTTTGTTGCTTCTGTGGTCATTTTTTCCCTGTCTTCTGGGGTTTTTTGAGTTTTGAGTCATTTGGTCATTTTGTTTTAGGAGTAATTTTTGTTGTCCTTTTGTTTATTTTTTTTGTCTGTGTGTGTGTTTTTTGAGTTATTTTGTGTATTTTTGTTGTTTTGTGTGTTTTTAGAGTCGTTTTGTATATTTTTGTAGTCATTTGTATATTTTTTGGTCATTTTGCGTGTTTTTGTTGTCTATTTGTGTGTGTTTTTGGAGAAATTTTGTATATATTTTCTGTCATTTTGTGTAACTTCCCGGATTTAATCAGTATGTGTTGTCCTACAAAGCTTGCTATCGTCATACGGAGCTAAATCACCATGGTAACTTAGGCTGAATGACTAGCCTGGTCGGCACCAGGATTTTTTCTGGCTAGGATCTTAGCGAGTGCTAAAGCCCCGCCTCCTTACCAATCAGATCTCTTAGAAAACGACCTGCCCATTGTTAGGAGATCCTGGTTGGTGCAGATCTGACTGCTGCATTTAGGAAATAAAGATTATTAATGGATGAATTAATCCTTTCATTTACTGATGACATTATTTGGAAAGATATAGATTTATATCTGATGGACTGATCTATAGTCAGCTGATGAAGCCTGTGTGTCTACCAGGTTCTCCATTGTAGTGATTGGTCAGACGCTGCAATCTCCACCCCTTTTATAGGAACACGCACACATACTCAGGCTGAAATCACTTACCTTAAATTAGCGTGTTGTTATCGACCTTCGTAGGACAGCTTCTATCTTACAGGGAATGTTTGGTTAGGTGAAGCCCGCTAATGGAGATTAATCCAGGATTTAATTATCTAGATTCGATTAGGAGTCAGATTTGGAGTCATTTTTTGTTGTCGTTTTGTATCTTTGTGTTATTTTAATGTACGTTTGCTGTCAATTTTTGTATTTCTAAATTATAACGCAAAAGTCAAGGACACATCAGCGATCAGCAGACGCTTCTGAAGAAGACTGGCAGTTGACAGTCGAAACATGTCAGGAGATCAAAGTAAATTTCCTGAAAAAAAGTTGCTGGAATTATTAGACGTTTACACTTCCTGTTTCCTGTGTGTCTGAGACACTTCCTGGTTCAGAGGTCAGTGGGTTGACTGAGTGTTTCTTCAGCTGACACAAACATCAGCTCACATTTCTTTCCAAAAACCATCTCCTCTCTCCCTGAAGTCCTTTTTATTTTCCTCCATGAGCTCAAACTCTTTCTGCACCTGTGGTTACTTATTACGTTATTGGCTCATGTTTTTCACCATCTGCTCTGTCCTCGTCTCGTCTCCAGTCACTTCCTGTCCAAACTAATGAGCCTGAGACCAGACACCATGTGAACACATGTCCACGTTCAATCCAAAGGGTTTTCCTTCTGTGATGTGATCCAGAAACGTCAGCTGACATATTGGAGGCACTTCCTCTCTATTCATCTGAGTTCATGCTGGGATTCTTGGTTAAATGCATCATTTACGACCCTGGGAGTTGACACAGTAACAGTAAAACATGTTGGAAATGTTCCCACTGCCTCTCATGTTGTTTTTATTCCTTTGATCCACTGACTGATAAAGACTTCCACAGAAACACTCGATTTAGGCTTTAGTTTCAGGGAACCAATCATCTACAGCGTTAGGGCTACCCACACAAGCTATCACTTTTATTTTTAAGTTTGGAAACCATCTCAGATTCTGAACCTTTCGTAGAAAATGAAATTAAAAAGCAAAAACTTCTTGGAGACAATCATTAAGAAATAAGCTTTGGAGCATTCTAAATGCTAAAGACCTAGCTGTGATGATCTAATACGCTGCTAGCTAGGAAAGCTAACTTTACAACTATTGGTGCAATTCACATGAAGTCAATAAAAGCACTGGGAAAATAAAGAGAAAATCCATATTTTATTGAACTAGACCTTACTTGAGGAGTCTTAAATGTTCTAAAAAAAATCACTAATACTAAGTTAGCAACACTGCAAAATAAGAAGAATTTTAACACTTTATCGTGATTAATTATCTTTTTATTTCCGAGAAACAAAAGACATTGTCGAGCAGTGTTGTCACACATGAGACATAATGAAGTCTAAAGCAGAGGTAAGCAACTGGTGGGCCGAGGGCCAAAGAAAACGCACATAATGACTCCAAAAATACGCAAACAATAATAAGAACACACAGAATGACAACAAAAACTAAAAATAATTTAAAAAGACGACAACAGAAATAAAAATAAAAAACAAACAAAACAACAAAAATACATAAAATGCCCCCCACCAAAAAATCACACAAAAGGACAAAAAACTGATTGTATCGGGGCTAACACTGACAGCTAACGGGGTGAGGCTAACACTGACAGCTAACAAGGTGAGGCTAACGCTGACAGCTAACAAGGTGAGGCTAACACTGACAGCTAACAAGGTGAGGCTAACACTGACAGCTAACGGGGTGAGGCTAACACTGACAGCTAACAAGGTGAGGCTAACGCTGACAGCTAACAAGGTGAGGCTAACACTGACAGCTAACAAGGTGAGGCTAACACTGACAGCTAACGGGGTGAGGGTAACACTGACAGCTAACGGGGTGAGGCTAACGCTGACAGCTAACGAGGTGAGGCTAACACTGAAGCTAATGGGGTTAGGTTATCACTGACAGCTAAAGGGGTGAGGCTAACGCTGACAGCTAACGAGGTGAGGCTAACACTGAAGCTAATGGGGTTAGGTTATCACTGACAGCTAAAGGGGTGAGGCTAACGCTGACAGCTAATGAGGTGAGGCTAACACTGAAGCTAATGGGGTTAGGTTATCACTGACAGCTAAAGGGGTGAGGCTAACGCTAACAGCTAACGGAGTGAGGCTAACACTGACAGCTAACGGGGTGAGGCTAACGCTGACAGCTAACGGGGTGAGGCTAACACTGACAGCTAATGGGTGAGGCTAACACTGACAGCTAACGGGGTGAGGCTAACAATGACAGATAACGGGGTGAGGCTAACACTGAAGCTAATGGAGTGAGGCTAGCACAGACAGCTAACGGACAGCGAACAGGGTGGGCAAACACTGACAGCTAACAGGGTGAGGCTAACACTGACAGCTAATACCTTAAATGTCAGTGTATGCTGCTTTTTAAAAAGCTTATGTCAAAGTGCGTTGGATCTAGAGTTCACGTCACTAACTAAAGTTATTGATTGGTAAGAAAGGCTGATATTAACCAATCATGTGCTCTAATAGCTAACTAATAGTCTTCTATTATGTGGTCTGACAGTAATGACGTTATATCAGCTATTATCAGCCCATAATGAGATCTGTAGACCTGCTCACTGAGCCACAGCTAAAATAGATGGAGGAGGAGGAGCTAAAAAAAGAACTGCTGAATATTCCCAGCACATGTTCACAGAGCACAGGAGGTTCACTACAAAATTCACTCATTTTTCAAATGATTGCAAGTTTTTTCGACAATTTGAGATTAAAAATGACTGCCATCATGTGACATAATCATGGAAAAACTGTGAGGAAAATATCAAAAACACAACAGGAGTAAAATATATTAACTTAAAATTCTACAAAAATACAAATCAAATGTCTCTGAAAACACACAAAATCAAACATAAAACACACAAAATCAGTAACGTATTTTTTTATGCTGATTGTGAAAAAAATTACAACAAAAAATAACTAAATGAATAAAATGTCTCTGAAAACACACAAATAACAACAGAAAAATATACTATTCAATTTAACAAAGTCATCTCAATGCGCTTAACAACAACAAAACTACAAAATGAACTACAAAAACTCACAAAATAACAACCAAAACACAAACAAATAACATAAAAATGTTGAAAACACATAAGCTGACTACAAACAACTCAAAAATAGTTATTCTGGACAAACCAGGAGAGGATTGCAGTGTGTGTTGAAGCTAATTTATCACCAAACATTAGTGAACACTTCAAATCACTGTCGCTCACATCATTTTTTATGCTGATTATGATATATTTTTCTTTCTAAAGTTTATGAACCAGTGGGAGCCATAATAAAAACCAGACATCAGCAGACACAAGTTTGTTTCAGAAAAATAAAAAGCTCAATGAATCTTACTCAGACGACGGTCACACAAAATTTTTTCTCATTACTACTTTTACAAATCAAATGCCTTTATCCAAACAATTTAAATGAGATTATTATTGTGTATTTCTCATCCTTTGGAGCAGAGGTTTGTCCCACAGATCAATGACTGCGGCGTTCGTTCCAATAACCGATTACCACCTCTTAGAATCGACAAAGCCATTTGGTGAAAGTGAGAAAAAGAGAATGAATGAAATCAGTGAAAGGACAAAGACTAACCGCTGTCCCTTCTGCTTATGCAGCTTTGAACAAAAACATCGATTCATAAATCCAATCATCTCTGAGTCTAATAGAAGTATTTTACTCTGGAGCAGCTGAGGACGACTCGCCTGCTCAATGATTTTCATCCAAGGGGAAGAAGTTCAATTATGGGGAATCTAGTCATGGAATTAAACCAGGACAAAGAGAAGCACGTTTTACAACAGGTACGATACAATATATGTTGTTAGCTATAGTCGTGTAGAAAAAGAGTGAAGCCAGAACAGATGCAACGTCTGGGCTAGACAAACCAACACGATAAGAAACAAAACGTGTCCAAGTCCTCTCCACGATCTATTAACTAATGAACAAATGTAGTAATGGCCTTTTCCACAAAACTAACAAACCCACTTATCTTTACTCTTTCTCCTGTTTCTACCACTGGTTTCAATCCAAATATCTAAAGCTGCCAGTACGACTTCAACCTTTACCAGAAAAAACAATAAAGAAAGATCAAGCATGGATCCTAACAAACACTTTTGATATCAATTAAAATTCCAAGTTCAGGTCCTTCTTCATCCAGCCAGTAGGGGGCGATCAAGGCATGTATCGCATAATTTTTACTGGGTCTTTAAAGCTGATATCCGGAGTATCTGTGAAATCTATGTTGATGTATAATTCTTTTGAAATGCTAAAAATTACCTAACTAGTCTTATACTATGGTCTACTGCTGGTGGTCATTTATATACATTCATGTATATAAGTCTCTCCTTCGTCCTATAGACCCCTATACAAGCCAATAGGCTTCGACTTCCTGTTTTTGAGACTGTCAGTCAAAGTGAATGCAGAACTGTGCACGGAAACAAGGCCAGGAAAATTCTTCTATTGCTTTTGCGATTTGTAACATTCAAACTTAACTTTTAAAAAGCACGAGGGGAAGGCATACAGAATCCATATTAGCATTTTCTTCAGGAAATGCAATACATCTTGTTTTTTTTTATTGATTTACTGTGAATGACAAAGTAGAAAAAAACAAAGAAAAAGGTGTTTGCTGTCTATAAACATCCCTCTGTGCACGAAATGGAGATGTATGCAGTCATCCAAAACATAACCCTCCGCCCCAACACCCCCTCCATAGTCAGCAGTGCATTACAATTCTCATAAAAAATCTCATTCTGTTCCGTTTCCTCACGTCACATTTGTTTTCAATTGTATTGAGTTTGAACCCCAGTTAGTGTGTGTGTGTGTGACTGAGCAGATGATGATGATGATGGTAATTAGCGTGGCGTTGCTCTCTGTAAAGGTCACAGACATCAATTACAGGAACTTCCACACAGAGAACCTGCTGAGAGTGTTTTTCTCCACAATAGGAAATGACTGTATTTCACATAAACACGTCGTCTAGTCACAGAGGTTCTATAACTGTCCAAGGAGGGACTTCATCATCCACCATCAAATAACATTTGCTTTAATTCTTTTATTCCTCTAAATATTCTGTTCAAAGACACAGAAGCTGTGTTTCCATTACCCTTGGAAATGTGCAAAATCTAAATAGCACAATAAAAACTGGGAATGGAAACAGATGAATTTCGAAAAACAAATAGGTTTGGAGCATCCATCTTTCTGCAGCAAACTCACACTGGCTGAGATTTCACAAAACACTCTTCAATGGAAACACGTTCAAAGCCTAATTATACTTTGTCGACATTTAAAAATATTGCTTTTATTTTGCGAAAATCTGTAATGAAAACCCAGCTAGAGATGCTCATATTCACTTTCATGTTCTAGCGTCCTTTGGCCAACACACCCTCAAACATGATAACTTCTTTAGAATTTAAAGCTGCTTAACCACACTATTTTCAAACTGTACCTAATTTAATCCAAACATTGTTGGATTAAACTCTGCCTAAGTGCAATTTCTGCTATTTTCACAGATTTAAGGCTGTTGACAAAACAATGGTGATGTTGATGCTGTGGCTTCTACGGAAACACTCGAACACAGCGAATATCACGAAGAACACAATAAACAAAACAGAACAAACGTAAACGAACAGACTCTATACTCAGTTGTAAAAACAGTTAAAGACTGGCTACACAAAAGCAGAACATTTATTCATGGAGAAATTGAACTTATCTTACTTAACTTAGGCTACGTTTCCTCCTTTGTTTTCAAATCCCTCTGAACCCCATCCGATGACCCTCTGAACCCCATCCGATGAGGCTTAGTTATCCAGGAGTCTTCATTCTCAATTAAAGGGATTTGGACTCTTTTAATTGCTCTCTCACTCTTGGACGTTGCTCCTCTTTCTCTTTTCCTCGTAATCAGCATCTTTAATGATTCCATCACATGCAAGTAAAATTACAGTAACGACTCACGCATTAAAGAGCAACTCATTAGCTTCCAGAAACCTGTGGAATTTCTCTGATAAAGCAAATATTAGCAGAGTTACAGTCTTAAACTAACATGTTCCCCGTGGTGCGTTCAGAGTCCCTTGGAAAACCCAACACAAATTCATTAATTTATAAATATCCCCGGACTGTCCGGTGTCATGTACTGAGGGCACATTGTACTGAGATTATATACACACATATATGCGCATGCGCGCACATGCACACTACCGGAAAATGAATTTTTGCCTAAAAATAAAAATTCCTTTTTGTTTATTTTTGTTTTCAAAGTCAAGACACATTCAACTTTATTTGTATAGCGCAATTTACAACAAAGATCTCAATGTGCTTATCAAAATCTAAAATTTATAATAAGAAGGAGAAAACCCAACAAGATCCACATGAACAAGCATTTAACGACAGTGAAAAGAAACAACTCCCTTTTAACAGGAAGAAATCTCTGTTAGAACCAGGTTCAGAGGTGGCAGCCATCTGCGTCGACTGGTTGGGGTTAGTGGACAGAAGGACCAACAGAACAGGATAGAGAGACAGAACATCAGAGTGTCCCAGACTAGTGAACCACAGATCAGGAACTGCCATCATCAGCTTCACGACACCTGAAACAGAGCAGAGAGAGAAGAATGAGGAGAAGGCACTGACTGCAGAAAAATATGATACAGTATTATCAAGTCAGTCTGCCATGGCCTTGGCCCTCACTCCCAGTGGCCTAATCAATAGGTATTATAAAAGTGACAAATCTCTTTCCGTTTATTAGTAAGCTAACAGCGACTACAAGGTCTGTAAATGCGGCCGTTTACAGATGAGCCCATGTCCGCTCTAGTGGTTCATGTTATGTTATATTTCAGTCCTGTTTATGCGAAGTGTAAATCATAACCAGCTACATCAGAATTCGAACCTCTTCCCGTTTATATAAAATTTAACAGTGACTCCAAGAACTCTAAAATGCGACCGTTTACGGACGAGCCCATGTCCGCTCTAGCCATTAAGTTAATGCTATTGTACGGTATACGCTTCAGCATATAAGTAAGTTTTGAGTTTAGCCTTAGCCGTACTGAGACTGGAAGCTGGTTCCAAAGGCGAGGGGCCTGGTAGCTGAAAGTTCTTCCTCCAGTTCTACTTCTGGACGCATTCGGAACTTCCAGAAGGCCAGCAAACTGAGAGCGGAGTGAAAATAAACATGTTTTATTTGTTTATTGGATTAGGTTAGGGTTAAGATTAGGGTTATAATCTCAGTACAAAGATAAACTCAGTACGTGACACCGGACAAAACGTAAAAAGAGGACATGTCCAGGTAAATCAAGACCGATGGTGACCCTATTAATGCACATGTCAAACCCAAGGCCCAGGGGCTAAATCACGCCGTTTATAAAAAATTAGAGAAAAGGCATGAATCATTGTGTAAATTACCAACAATATTAGTTATACAAATCTCAGTCCTACAAAAATGCAATGAAACTTCAGTTTTCCCAACGCTTATATCACAACATTGTGGTAAGAACACAACATGTTTCTAAAATCCTGCAATTTTTCTAAACATTTCCACATAATACCATGAATATTGGTCATAAAATTAAGGGTTTTGGATATTCAGATTCTACAGGGATTTATATTTAAAATGATGGCACAACAATGTTAAAATAGGTTTTTTCAGTGAGTTCAAACTGTTACGTTGGTTGGCCACTGAAAGTGGCCAACCAACGTAACGTAACACTGTTCAACAGTGAGTTTGACAGCCTTTGTATTAAAGAAATAAAGATTGTTTTTGCTTTAACTATGTTTTGAGTAAACCTTGCTGTTTTTATGATAAAACACACCTGTTGTTTTTAAATGTTAAATTTAAAGGTTTGATAACTTTCATGGATCAAATATTCAAGACAAAAAACTATCGCGTGTGTGCAGCCAAACTGAGTTAATTGTCACAGACGATGCAGAACTTGGTTCAGATGAACATTAGTATGCAGCGTTGCAATGCCAGCATGCAAATTTCAGCATTTAGTTCAAAGTGCTGTTATCAAGTACACTCGTATAGGCAATCATTACCATTACTGAGGATTTTCAAAGACGGATATTTTGTCCAAATGAATCTTTTGCTCATCAAAGCCAATGTGGCAGATTTACATAATTTACTATTCTGTTTGAATCTTGGTTTCACAGCAAAGAGAAGCTCGACCTTCTCTGACTCTGATTAGTTTAAAACACACACAGCAAGTGGCCCTCAACTATAAGGATATTTACTGGACGAAGTTAGTGTTTCTATATGAACAGATAGGGTTGGCCCATCAAAAGTGTTAGCATTGTAAACACGTCCATGCTAATCGTGCCCGCTTACTCTCATGCATTAATGTATTAATTCTGATTTTATAACTGACATTAAACGCCTTGAATGTTCCAATCTTATTTTATTGTAAAACATTGAACAATATCCATGAAACAATACAAACTTGTTGTTTTAACTGCACATGAGGGAGTTATCTCAGATACACCTGTTTTCAGTAAAGTACACAGCGGTACTTTGGTTTTACAAATCACAAGGTTTGTGGTAGTCTACAGCAGTGGTTCTCAACTTTTTCAGCCCACGACCCCCAAAATAAAGGTTCCATAGAGCGGTGACCCCCACTGTAGATGAAGGTGGTTGAACACAGACATGAACATTGAAGAACAGTCATGTGGAGACGGGACCATCAATAAGGGGGAATAAAGGGGAGAGATTTTTGGCGCCCATTCATAAAGTCACCAAAATGATGGTCCATTGTTCTATGAATCTGTGATAACAATGTAAATTAAAAAGTAGGGACAATTAGTTTGGTTAACTGGTAAATAATGGGCATGACAAATGGTGAATGTGGTTAAATTGGTAAAAAAAAAAAAAAAAAATCGTGAAATATGGTAAAAAAAAAAAAAAAATAGGTTAAAAGTGACAATAATGGGTCAACATATGTGACATTAAGTGGAAAAGTGCTGAAAAGGGTTTATAAGTGCTGAAAATGTCTTGAAAGTGGAAAAAATGTGCAGAAAAGGCTTCGAAATGTGATGGAGAAGTGGCAGAAATGGGAGTAATAAGGACGACTTATTTCCACGTTACACAAATTGCTTCGCTCTTTTTTTTTTAGTAATACTGCTGAACGTGCTAGATCAGTTTAATATGCAAGGATCGGCCCATCATCGATTCCCTAAATTAAGGAAATTAGCACCGATCGATCCTCTGGCCTAAGCAGCATCCTTAGTATTTTTGCTGTGTCAGGTTTGTATGTCAGTCACACGTGCACACTGTAGATGAGTCTGTGGCTTGTTGTGTCTCTACCAGTGACAGACAGAGACTCAGTCAAACAGAAATAAGTCATTATGCTGACAGTCTGTTTCTCCTTTATTTTCATCCTTTCCCGCTCTGACACACTGTCCCAGCTTTCTCTCTTTATATATAATATTTGTGTGTTTAGGATGAAGAACAATTTTCACATCATAGTATCAGGTTGAGTCTGGCAGAAAAGCGCTGAGGTTTTTAGTTGTGAAATTGCATTTTTGTTTGTGTGTAGTCGGCTCTGCAGTGAAACAATATATGATTAAAATCAACCACCTGTCACGGTGGGAAGTTGTGCTTCCATTTGACAAAAACGACAAAAACTATTGCTTTTTTTATTGTTTATTCACCTCGTGACATCCTGTCAGGATGGTATGAAAGAGGATTAGGGCCGCTGAAAAAAACAAGGTCTGATAATTTTTGATTATTATTATTATTGTGAGAAAAAAAGTCATAAGTCTAATTTTAATCTCAGAACTCTGACTCTTTAATTTATTGTTTTATGAGGCCTACACTATATTTGTCTTTATCTGATTAAAAAAATTATCATCTATTTCTGGTGACACTCCAGTGTTACTACAAGTACAGAAAATGATATAAGTGCGTCAGTCACATCCATGCACTGTCAGTGCACTCATCGTGTGCTCAGTTCTTCCCGGGCAACAAAAGCATGGTGCTAAAGCCCAACCCGGCAATTGTGCCAGTGATGTTGGGCTCATGTTCTCCTACTGACCTCTCAGGGTCAGCAGCGGCCTCATTTGCTGTGTCCGGTACGCGCTGTGCACGCTTACGTGGATATGACAGGGAGCTTCAGGAGGAGTGACCAGCTTTTCATCTCCTGGGGTCCACCCCGTAAAGGGGAGCCTGTTACTAAGTAACATCTGTCAAACTGGATGCTGGAGACGATTGCTTTGGCTTATACAAGTCAGGGTCTGCAGCCGCCTGTTGGCATGCTTGCACACTCGATTCAGGGTTTAGTCACATCCTGGGTCTTGTTCAGGGGAGTGTGTGTTCAGGATATTTGTGCGGCGGCGAATTGGTCCTCGCCCCTCATTTTTGTCTGGTTTTACCGGCTGGATGTTTCCAGTCCGTGTGTGACACGGGCGGTTCTCCTGGCCTGATCAAAACAATGATGGCCCTACGGGTTGGTATAGCGTGCGATAAGCTTGTCTGCAATACAGAAGCTACCATATCCCATAGTGAGACATCAAAACAAATGTTATGAAAGAGAACTATAGGTTATTTACATAATCCTGGTTCTCTAAGTAATACAAGTAAGATGTCTCACCAGACAGCCCTTCTTGCTGAATGAGTGAGAAGTTTTCTTATTTGAATGGCGCTGTATTCTCCGCCCACTCTACTTATAGTAGGAGGGGCTACCTGCGGCGGTTGAATACATTTCACCAGCCAATCAGGATTGGCGTAATGAGAAAGGGCTTCTGAGATATGTCGCGAAGGCGTATATCCTATAATGAGACATCTCACTCATATTACTCAGAGATGGGTTAACCAATAGTTTTTAGTCCTTTTTTTTTACTTCCTTCTGTCACTGTAGCAGAAGTGTTAGTAAAGCCGTGTCAGACCTTGGAGTCTTTCACTGGAACATAACAATAATGTGATCACTGTGATAAGATGGACTATGGGTGCAGATGGAGTTTCCTGAGCTTCTTCAGGGAATATAAATTATGTAATCAATCTCAGAGTTGTCATTTGAACAACAAAAAATAAAGACAAAGGAGGTGAAAAATCAGTTCTGAGGGGGAAAAAAGGCAAAGACATTAAGTTAATGAATTGCAGCAAATGATGATCTAACCTTTGCATGTCTTTAGGGGATCGTAGGTCAATGAGATTCATTCTGAAACCATTGTGTTTTATCTGCTTCAGACACTGAGCAACAGGAACATCATCCATCACTGCCCTCAGAAACAGATCTATGACTGCATTATCTGTGTTAGAGAAGAAAGAGAGGAGTGTCCTCATGGTGAGGGGAGAGTGTCCTCATGGTGAGGGGAGGGCATCCTCATGGTGAGGGGAGAGTGTCCTCATGGTGAGGGTAGGGTGTCCTTATGGTGAGGGGAGAGTGTCCTCATTGTGAGGGGGCAGTGTCCTCATGGTGAGGGGAGGGTGTCCTCATGGTGAAGGGAGGGTGTCCTCATGATGAGGGTAAATGAAGAGAGGAAAGTATTTAAAAGAAAAAGCGCAAAAAGAAGAAGTAACGGCCAATCTGTGAGAGTCTAAATCAAGTGTCGAAGTCAAGAATTACCAACAAATTCAGTCGTAGATTATCTCAGTCCCTCCAAATACACAAACTCAAAAAAACTCCACATTATTTGCAGGTTTTCCCATGCGTATATCATATGATGAAAGTCATTTTTAATCTCAAACTGTTGAAAAAATCTAAATTTTTTTAAAATCCAGCAATTTCTCACTAAATTACGCAAAAAATTGTCACAAACTCAAGGAAACTTAAGTAAAGATTCTGCAGGAACTGATATCTGTCAGTTATCGCTTGGATATTGTCGATACTAGTGATGCACAAGCGTTTTTATTTTATATTGTGCACTGCTAGAATGTCAGTGCTAAATGAATACTTTCACATTTTTAATTCATTTATCTTTTGAAGAATCAATATTAATTTATACAATTGCAATGTTTTAATTTTAGTGGTTAGTACACATTCAGAGCCAGAAATGCAATGAAACTAATAATTTATCATTTATTTCGGTTTTCGGCCACGAATGTTCATATCGGTGCATCCCTATAATGATAAATATAAAGGATGAGGGATAAATAAAGGATAAAGAATAAAGGATAAATATGATATATATATATATATATATATATATATATATATATATATATACACACACAAACTAACACAGAAGATTTGCCAGCATCCTAAACCTACAGCAGCATAACCTAAGAAAAGAATGTAGCATCATGCAGCTTCTAAAGAAGTAACACCAAGAAGTAGAGTGCTAGCCTCCCATTCTGAAACAATGGGGAACCAAGTGTCTCACTTGATACCAGGGAATAGATCCCATGACCTGGTCACTGAAACCTGATCTTGACTCATGCTCAGACTGCTTTGTGTGAATGTGTGAGTGAAAGAATGAAAAGGAATCAAACGTTGATTGTTTTTCCATCAGCAGCTCGTGTCCTGAAGCTAAAGAAGGGATTTGGCAGCAGGAAGTCAGTAAGTCCAACATCAGGCTGTAGCTGAAGGAAATCCACACACAGATGTGGACGATAACACGTCAGCTCACTGAGGCTCCACCACAGCTAGTGTGATGCTACCGAGCGATAAAAGAAATTACTTTTTTTTATTAAATACACCCTCCATCTCCAATAACCTGCTTATTAAAACACTAAACACAAAGCCTTTTAATAATAGTGTCCATCAGATAACACAAAGATAGTTTCTATCTCACACAGGTGAAGTTTTACTGGTGCAGTGATACAAAACTTTTATCACACATCTGAGGGTCACATAATAAACATTCATGTCAGCATTAGAATAATGGCCAATCAAAGCATTAACACAGGAAACAATGAGTTTGTGTTGTTTAAAAGTGTGTTATGAATCATTTTGCTTGTTAGCGAAATATTTTTAGATACCTTTTTAGTTACATTTTTTTATATTATTATGTATTTTCCTGTAATTTTGTTGTGTTTTTTTTTTAGTTTTGTGTAATTCATTTGGTCAGTTTATATTTTTGTGCATTTCAGTTGTATTTTTTGAGTCATTTTGGATATTTCTGTTGTCATTTGTATATTTTTCCTTCATTTTTATGTATGTTTGTTATAGTTTTTTCTGTAATTTGGTCATTTTGTATTTTTGGTGAAATTTTTTGGGGGGGGTTTCTAGGTTTTTTGCCTATTTTTTGTCATTTTGTGTGTTTTTGGTGTCATTTTCTGCTTTTTCTTTAGAATTTTATGAAGATTGTTGGTAGACTGCAGTGATCTGCTGTGTTGTGTTGTCCAACACTGGCGATCCGCCCTACACTGAGGCTGTGGGATCTTTCAGAAAGTTTAGTTCACATTGCCTGAACAACTAAAAAAGAAGAAGAAAAATGCTTTGCCAAACAGAAACTTATGTGGGATTGTTTTTTGGGAAGTCTTTTCTCATAACTCGTTTTGACAGCCCACCTGGACGGCTGTGGTCAGATTGAGCCAATAAATACACTGTAAAAAGTGGACACACATGCTGAATGTCCCTGAGCACTCTTTTGTTTTTTAAAACAGGACACTGGGGACACCTCGCACTGAGGATGGGAGCTGGACTGTGTTCAGATCCAGTAGTTAACCATTATGACTTCACATGTTTGAGGTGTGGGCCTTTCCTGGATGTCTGACACTGATTACTAGATAATGTAGCAGAGCAGAGGTCGTTTCCACAAAGATCTCTGGAAATATGATTAGGTGTGTCCTTCATTCAAATCAACCTTCTGTCAACAAAAAAGCAACTCGGGGTGTTTTTAGTCTTGATCTGAATGGGTGGAGAACAGCTGACAATTTGATCTCCTTGGTTTGGCTCGGTTTGCGTTCAGAGAATAACTTCTAATCCGCTCTAAACAGCCTTTGGTGCAGTTCCATGAGCTGACCAGTAACTGGTCAGCTCATGGAACTGCACCAAAGGTAACCAGTTCCATGAGCTAACCAGTTGAGGGGCCGTTACTGGAATAAAGACTTCTCTAGGCAGAGAAACAGAAACCATCTACAGTATGTGTCAAGCGAGCGCTTTAAGGGGCATTCACACAGAAATCAAAATCAATGTAAATGATACAACGTCAAGTGACTTCCCTTCAAGTGATGCAGCTCACGCTGCTCAATCGCATGACCTGAGTCGGTGGAAGTCACTTAGGTAGGGTGTACTCACACTGGCAACTGGGGTCGTTCCTAACCAGCTCTGTGCAAGTGTGAAACCATGGGGGGCCAATGTCTGGCCTGCGTAGGTGTTCTGCAGGGGAGGTAACGACTCGATGGTCCCGCTGGAAGAGGTGGGCCAAACAGCGTGCCAGACGGGCACGGTTGGCTGCGCATGCGCACACACAACTCGAATCAACCCGCACGCAAAACGTGATGACGTTGGTACGCTTTACAGCACATACACAATCTGCATTCCGCAATGATAGCGGTGTCAGACGTGCTTGTTGGTCGATGAAAAGGTCAGAGTTGGCGTTACCTGCGGATATACATGAACAGCACAACAGAAAACTCATGAATACAGAGGACAATGTGATCATCAGGACTTCTCTTTGTTCAGCCATTTCATTTAATCATTCAATTCAATCAACAACCTTTGGATATCTTTATTGTCACACAATATCTCAATGTCAGCTTCAGTGAACTTTTTTTAAATTTGTAAAATATTCACTGGAAGCTTCTCTGGTGGCGTGTGCAGTGGTTGTTGTTATTAATAATGTATGAGGACAAAATTACTGCCGCCCTGCACATTATTGTTGTCCTGTTGAAGTCTCTTTATACCAAGACTTAAAAACAATCTGAAATTAGTGGTGACTCACGTCAATCACCTTTATTATGCATTATAACAATCTGTCCTTGAAACATATCATGTACAGTAAACCTTCCTTAAGTCTCTAAATCACTGAAACAATGAAAAACATCTCCTCCTAGAAAATAAAATTATGGAGAAAAAAACTCTAGGCTTACAGAACATTAAATAATCATTTAATACAAACTTCAATAAATAAGTGCATCCCATGGAAGAGGAAATGAAAAAAAGAGTTGGATATTGTCATTACATTGGATGTTCATCAAAAGGAAAACTGAAAGTGATGGAGATGGACTCTCTCTCTCTCTCACACACACACACACACACACACACACACACACACACACACACACACACACACACACACACACACACACACACACACACACACACACACACACACACACACACACTCCTAATCTATCTCAAACATGAAAAGCATCTATTTACACTTACATTCATGTACAAAAAGACAAAGACTAGCTTCACAAAAGCTTACCTTTATAGGCTCAGTTTCCCCCTTTGTTTTTAAATCCCTTTGAACCTCCATCCATGGTGGTTTTATCATCAGTCTTCATTTTCAATTAAATCCACCGCTATTTGGTCTCTTTTAATCTCGCTCTCTCGGACTTTGGTTCTCTCTCTTTTCCTGGTGTCGATTTCGTCAAAACAAAGATGCAACTATAATGTTTCCGTCACGTGTGAGTAAAATTACCACAATTTACTGACACTGGTTGTAAAAAGCAACTTCGGTCATTTAAATTAACGTGTTGTGTTCAAGGGCCCTGAGAAACCCAGTCTGTTCATAATATTCAGTCGTGAAAAGAGGACATGACCTGGTAAACCTTGACGTATAGTTACCCTACGCAACAGAAGATATGAAATAACAGCATGTACTGTCAACAATAAACCCAGAGTCGCTTGATGGTGACGTAATGCCATACGTATGTCATAAAATAACGTGATGACGGGTTTGTCTGTGAGAACAGAGTTGAGCTGGTGATCGCATCCTCTCAAGGAGGGACAGGGAGGGGGGGATTCCTGCTGTGAGCTTGGAACGGCCCGAGCTTGCAGTTTGCGTACACCCTAAAAGTTGGTCATTTTTAATTTTTCAATCAACAAGTGACGCTGTGAGCAACATCCAATCGGCAATGAGTTCCTCCTTACGTCACATCACTGGAAAAACATGGATCTCATGAAGGATCTCATGAATGCAGAGAGAGTCGAGCCTTCTGGAGTTTCTGGATTTTGTAGAACAAGTACAGCGCCGGTAGGATCAGCCCTGTTTTATATGAAAATGAAAACTGAGCCAGAAACGGGCTTTGAAATTGGCAGTAGATGAAGCCATGAAACAAGCAAAAAGCGTGACTATGCTGACTCATCACGGGCAATTTAAGTAACTATAGTCGGGTTCGGTATTAAGAGTGCTCTGAAACTTCTTCCTTCTCCGTTTCTTCTTTACCAACATTCAACAATGAAGCAGCAACAATTTGTCCTCCTTTTGGTGGTTTTAAAGCACTGTTTTGCACTGTCGCCGGTTCTTCCTGATCACGCTAACCCCCAGTTTAAATACAAACCAGTTGGATCACAAGTGGTTTGTATTTAACTTTTAGGCGGGAAAACCAACAATTTTAACATTAATGTGCCCAAGTTTGCACTTTCAGTTATAAATTAGACATAAAGAATAAAAGGCATCAACAATATCTAAACAAGTGACTTAAATATCCTTTGATTTATTTTTGACCAATTTTAATATATTTTGGGGAGATTTAGTGGAAAAATTGGAAAAAAATTGCAGGATTTCAGAAAACTAAAAATGCTCTAGAGTCCATTGGTGTGAAAGCAACCTCAGTCGTGACTTTTGAAACTTCCCTAACCCAGAAGAAGAACTTTGCTTGGTGAGCAGTAGAGTTGAAGAAATGCTCCTATGTACTGTATATTCACTGAGAGAAGAAAGAAAAGGACATTCTTTGATACACAATGCTCGCCGTGGGCCATGTTTAGAGGTTTGTTTGGAGTTCATGGACTTTTCTTCCAAAGCCATTGGTGTTGTTCTCAGCCCTCAGATGACCTCACTGCTCAGACAGAGCCTATGTGAGACAGTATTCTTCCCCTGACTCTAAGCTTATAGAAGTCGCTCACACATGACAAGCGTTCAAAGTCTACCTGGAATGACCTGAGAAGCAGAGGCTGCAAAGGAAAAGTCATTTAAACGGTGACTCATTTCTCCTCTGGCAGCAGTAGCAGCAGATGTGAGGGATTCATCCTTCAGATGTTCCTGCTCTCTTTCTCTCTCTCCCTCAGTCTTTACATTTCCAGTTCATGCAGCACATACTTGTGCTTGGATACAATCAGGAAATGCTCGTACCAAGATGTTCAGTTCCATTTTTAAGAAAGAGAGTGAAAAATAATCTGTTTAACACGATAGAAATCAATTTAGAAAGAATAGTGACAAGTGCACAACGCAGAACAGATTCTGTTCGGTTCTTAAATTCTTTAATAAAAAAACTAATGACATACAGCTACGAAAGTGTTCAGTATGTTTTATAAAAATAAAGTGCAATCAACTTCCAGCTAAAAGTCATTGAGGAGTGAGGTAGTTTACCAAGGTCTGATGGTGCGTTCACTGACACCTAGTGACCAGGAGTTTATGTGCTATGCTGAAGTTAGTGACATTTTTTTTGTTTGTTAAAAAACAAGATTTTAAAAAATCTATTTGGACATTTTTTGGATCGATACGTCCTTGACCATGGCAGAGGTTCGCTTTTTCTGAGTTCTCTGGTTGTGAAATCCTTTCTAACCTCTTTGGGAATATGGTGCATTAACCAGATACACATAGACTTACTACATATAGATCAGAGCTTGTGTTCAGTGGTTAGCAGGCTTTTCTATATCCCTCCTCCCTGATGCTGTGTATTGATCACACTCATCCCTATAGCTGCTAATAAATACCTGGTCACTACAGCTGAGCTTGCATCTCCTCAATAAAGATCTGCAGCGCTGCGTGAAATCCCCATTGACTCTAAATAGGAGCACCTGCCATTACTTTCTAATAAAGATTAAATGTATAATTTATAAAGATTTCAGGTGTTGGATAATGGCGTGGAGGCCAAAGGAGGAATAATGATAATAGATGGTTTAAGAAGAGACGCAGCGAGAAAATCAGGAAATGGATCGCTGAGGTAATAGTCTGTGTGCGTGTGTGTGTCTGTGTGACAGCAGGCTGCCTGGCAGGCCTCCATTTGTTAGATTATTTTCCTTTTTCAGCCTCCTGACAGCTCCTCACTCATTCACAGAGTGCTGAGCGTGAGCAGCAGCGTGAGGCGCTACATTCTGTGTCTACATTCACTTCCTTTGTATCAGGCTACAATGTGCCGGAGGCGTTATGGGCCCACGCAAAACTAACACAAAAATATAGAAAACGACATTAAAAACACACAAAACAACTACAAAAAACACAAAATTACTAATAAAAACTAAAAATACACAAAATGACAGATAAATGAATTAAATGGCACAAACAATTAGAGAAAATTACAGAACATAAAAAATACACAAAACGACAACAAAATACACAAATTAGAAGATGACTACTGAAATATGCAAAACAAACACAAAAATGAAGAAAACAACACTAAAAACACACAAAACAACAAAAAACGTGAAATGAGTCAAAAAATACTCTAAATGACAAAAACTATTTTTTGAAAATTACAGAACAACAAAATACACAAAACAGAAAAATAGACAAATTAACTTCAAAAATAAAAAAATGATTACAAAACTACGCAAAACAAACACAAAAATAAAGAAAACTACATTAAAAACACACAAAACAACAAAAAAACACAAAATTACTCAAAAAATACACAGAATGACAGAAAAATACACTAAAAATGACATAAAAATATACAAAATTACAGAACAAGATACACAAAACAATAACAAAATACACAAATTAATTTTGAAAATTCAAAAGATCACACCAAAATATGCAAAACGAACACAAAAATAAAGAAAACGACATTAAAAACACACAAAACAACAAAAATACACAAAATTACTTAAACAATGCACAAAATGAATTTTACAAAATGTACACAATAAATCCAAAAATACACTAAATAACAGCAAAAATACAAAAAACTGCAGAAAAATAAATAAAACCACAGACTCTTTGTTGTTTCCTGTGTGAATGATCCAATTGTTGATTATTCTAATGCTGACATGAATGTTGATCATGTGACCACGTTTGCAATCCTGCTGTGTTACATTGTGTCTGTTTCTGATGATGATGATGATGATGCAGCTCTTCTCTGAGGGAAATGAAGCTTAGCAGCGAGCTAACTGCACAGAGGAAAAGGCTGGGGGGGGGGGATTATCAGCGTCTCCATCTGTGACATGATGGAGACACGTTTCATTAACCTTCTCCTCTCTTTGCTTTAGTCTGACTGTGTCACCATGTGAGACCTAATGAGCCTGAATAGAAGATGAAAACAGACCGGGGTTCATCACTGTTTAGTTCAACTTCATACATTTATGAAGGCTTTGTTTATTTTTGTTGTCATTTGGTATATATTTCTGTCATTCTGTATACTAGTTCAGTGCCTGTAGGAAGTATGTCTTGCTATAGAAAACAGGGAGGGTCAGTAGCTTTTTCATGGATGGTTTACATGGCAGATTTAATTCCTCTTTAATTCATAATGAAAGTTAAATCCTCTTTAAATTGACCTTGTAAACACCTAATTCCTAATGCAAAATTAATTCTGAATTACACACACACACACACAAACACTTTATAAATAGATTTTGGTTGTTTTGTGCATTGTGAGTCATCTTGTGTATATAGTCATTTTTGTTTATTTCTATTGTCGTTTTGTAAATTTGTCATTATTTATTTGTAGTCATTGGGTGTATTTTTGCAGATTTGTGTTTGTTTGGTTTGTTTTTGCAGTTTTTTGTGATTTTTCAGTCTTTTTGGAGTTATTTGTATTCATTTTTGTTTTCGTTTTGTAAAATTTTCAGTTCTTTATTTGTAGTCATTGGGTGTATTTTAGCAATTCTTTTGTTTATTTAGGCTGGGTTTTTTTGTTGTTTGTTTTTTGTGATTTTAGGGAGTGATGTTTTTTATTTTTGCTGCCATTTTGTTTATTTTTCAGTTATTTGTTAGTAGTCATTAATGTATTTTTGCTGATTTTGTTTTTTTTTTCTTTTGAGTTTTTTGAGCTCTTTCTGTCATTTTGTCTGTTTTTTGTCATTTTTATTGTCCTTTAGTAAATGTTTCAGTTATTTATTTGTAGTCATCTGGTGGTTTATTTTGACTGATTTTTGTCTATTAATGCTGTTTTTTTTTGTTTGTTTATTTTTTGTTATTTTTCTATCGTTTTGTTCATCTTTCGTCATTTTTTTCTTTATTTCTCTTGTCATTTTGGAGATTTTTCAGTTATATATTTGTAGTCCGAGTATTTTTTTTAAAATTTTTGTATATTCAGGCTGGTTTTTGTGAACTTTGTCATTTTTGTTGTCGTTATGAATATTATTTAGTTCTTTATTTGTAGTCATCAAGTGTATTTTTGCATATTTTTCTGTCATTTTGTGTGTTTCTGAGGATATTATTTTTATTTATTTTGGGGGCCACATGATGCTAGACCTGCGGGTTGCATGTGGCCCCCAAGCCACCAATTGTCCATTTCTGATCTAAAAGTTCCAATTTCTGTCGAGCTGAACATTTTTCCTTTTACTAAAACAATGTCACACTACTAACCGACACTGACTTCCATGATCTTCTGTTGGTGGATTAGCTTCTAGAGCTAATGCTAACACAGCTCTCATGTGGTGAGAGAGAAAACACTCCTTGACTGATGACTGCAGTGACATTTATTTAGTGTTTCCTCTGTGCCGTAATGACGACGATGGTGTTCAAAGTCTAACCTGGTGCTGATATCAGAGGATCAGGATGCGTCCACCCATAGAGGAGAACTTTCTAACATCAGCTGATGATGATGATGAGCAGAAACATCCACTGACAGATCAGCTGTGATTGGTGCCACGGGCACGGTGTCAGACGCACATTTCAGAAAGATAACGGGAACGTTAACGTTGATGAGAGACGATCAGCGTGTCGCACAGAGTGCATGAGTTTGTCATCCCTCAGACGCCAGAGATCACTTCATCTTTTTCACATCACATCGTTTCATCCTCACCACTGTTTGGTCTTTTTTCTCCTCTGTTTCTCTCTCTCTTCTTCTTCTTCTTCTATCCATTCCATGAGCTCAATCATCATCATCACAGTGATATCTAAGGCACATTCAAATGATGCAACTTTCAGTGAAAACACCAGAAATGTGTTGGGAAGTCAAACGCAAGAAACTACAGTAAGAATGAAGTAAAAACACTTCTATGCATCCATCTATGGCAGTGGTTCCCAAAATGGGGAGTGCACTCCTGTCATTGCAGGGGGGTTGGGGGTAATTGAAAAATGGTTTATAAAAAATGTATTTCTTTGCACTCAAAGAACTTTATTACCATTTTAAAACATTTAATGTTTTTTAGGTGATTTTTCTCTATTTTATTGCCATTTGGTGTCTTTGTATTTTTCATACATTTTTTAACGTCATGTTCTATATTTTTTTTTTTAACGTCATGTTCTGTATTCTCCTCCATGAACCGCCACCTTAACGTGGTGGAGGGGTTTGAGTACCCGAATGATCCTGGGAGCTATGTTGTCAGGGGCTTAATGTCCCTGGTAGGGTCTCCCAAGGCAAACAGGTCCCAGGTGACGGGTCCGACTAAGAGCGGATCAATAGCCATATATGTATAATAAAAAACAAAGGCAGTTCACGTCGCCCGGATTGGCGCTACCGGGGCCCCACCTTGGAGCCAGGCCCGGGGTTGGGGCTCGAGTGCGAGCGCCTGGTGGCCGGGGCTTTGCCCACGGGCCCCGGCCGGGCAGAGCCCGAAAGGACGACGTGGGCCCGCCCTCCCGTAGGCCCACCACCCGCAGGAGGGATCATATGAGGCCGGTGCAGTGTGGATCGGGCAGTCGTCCAGGGCGGGGGCCTTGGCGATCTGATCCCCGGCTACAGAAGCTAGCGTTAGGGATGTGGAATGTCACCTCTCTGGCGGGGAAGGAGCCTGAGCTTGTGTGCGAGGTGGAGAAGTTCGGACTAGATATAGTCGGTCTCACCTCGACACATAACAAGGGCTCTGGAACCAGCCTTCTCGACAGGGGTTGGACTCTCTTCTACTCTGGAGTCACCAATGGTGAGAGGCGCCGGGCCGGGGTGGCTATACTTCTTGCCCCCCGACTTAGTGCCTGTACGTTGGAGTTTACCCCGGTAGACGAGAGGGTAGCCTCCCTCCGCCTTCGGGTGGGGGGACGGATCCTGACTGTTGTTTGTGCCTATGGGCCAAACAGCAGCTCGGAGTATCCACCCTTCTTGGATTCCTTAGAGGGAGTACTGGAGAGTGCTCCTTCTGGGGATTCCCTCGTTCTGCTGGGGGACTTCAACGCTCACGTTGGCAACGACAGTGAGACCTGGAGGGGCGTGATTGGGAGGAACAGCCCCCCTGATCGGAACCCGAGCTGTGTTTTGTTGTTGGACTTCTGTGCTCGTCACAGATTGTCCATAACAAACACCATGTTCAAGCATAAGGGTGTCCATATGTGCACTTGGCACCAGGACACCCTAGGCCGCAGTTCGATGATCGACTTCGTAGTCGTGTCATCGGACTTGCGGCCGCATGTCTTGGACACTCGGGTAAAGAGAGGGGCGGAGCTGCCAACTGATCACCACCTGGTGGTGAGTTGGCTCCGATGGCGGGGGAGATTGCCGGTTAGACCTGGCAGACCCAAACGTATAGTGAGGGTCTGCTGGGAATGCCTGGCAGAGTCTCCCGTCAGAAGGAGCTTCAACTCCCACCTCCGGGAAAACTTCAACCATGTCTCGGAGGAGGCGGGGGACATTGAGTCCGAGTGGGCCATGTTCCGTGCCTCTGTTGCTGAGGCGGCTGATCGGTGCTGTGGTCGCAAGGTAGTCGGTGCCTGTCGTGGCGGCAATACCCGAACCCGTTGGTGGACACCGGGGGTGAGGGATGCCGTCAAGCTGAAGAAGGAGTCCTACCGGGCCTTTTTGGCCTGTGGGACTCCGGAGGCAGCAGACAGGTACCGACGGTCCAAGCGAAGTGCAGCCACGGCGGTCGCCGAGGCAAAAGCCCGGACATGGGAGGAGTTTGGTGAGGCCATGGAGAACGACTTCCGGACGGCTTCGAAGAGATTCTGGACCACTATCCGGCGTCTCAGGAGGGGGAAGCAGTGCACCGTCAACACTATGTATGGTGCGGATGGTGCGCTGCTGACTTCGACTCGAGACGTTGTGGATCGGTGGGGGGAATACTTCGAAGACCTCCTCAATCCCACCGACACGCCTTCCAATCAGGAAGCAGGGCCCAGGGACCCGAGAGTGGGCTCTCCTATCTCTGGGGCTGAGGTTGCCGAGGTGGTTAAAAAGCTCCTCGGTGGCAGGGCTCCAGGGGTGGATGAGATCCGCCCGGAGTTCCTCAAGGCCCTGGATGTTGTGGGGCTGTCATGGCTGACACGACTCTGCAACATCGCGCGGACATCGGGGGCAGTGCCTCTGGATTGGCAGACCGGGGTGGTGGTCCCCCTTTTTAAGAAGGGGGACCGGAGGGTGTGTTCCAATTATAGAGGGATCACACTCCTCAGCCTCCCCGGTAAGGTCTATTTAGGGGTACTGGAGAGGAGGGTCCGCCGGATAGTTGAACCTCGGATTCAGGAGGAGCAATGTGGTTTTCGTCCTGGCCGTAGAACTGTGGACCAGCTCTACACCCTCAGCAGGGTCCTTGAGGGGTCATGGGAATTCGCCCAACCAGTCCACATGTGTTTTGTGGACCTGGAAAAGGCATTTGACCGTGTCCCTCAGGGACTCCTGTGGGGGGTCCTCCGGGAGTATGGGGTATCGAACCTCCTGATAGGAGCTGTTCGTTCCCTGTATGACCGGAGTCAGAGTCTGATCCGCATTGCCGGCAGTAAGTCGAAATCGTTTCCGGTGAGGGTTGGACTCCGCCAGGGCTGCCCTTTGTCACCGATTCTGTTCATAACTTTTATGGACAGAATTTCTAGGCGCAGTCAGGGCGTTGAGGGGGTCTGGTTCGGGGGCCTCAGTATTGCATCACTGCTTTTTGCAGATGATGTGGTCCTGTTGGCTCCAACATACCGTGACCTTCAACTCTCACTGGATCGGTTCGCAGCCGAGTGTGAAGCGGCCGGAATGAGAATCAGCACCTCCAAATCCGAGTCCATGGTTCTCGACCGGAAAAAGGTGGAGTGCCTTCTCCGGGTTGGAGATGAGGTTCTGCCCCAGGTGGAGGAGTTCAAGTACCTCGGGGTCTTGTTCACGAGTGAGGGAAGGATGGAGCGAGAGATCGACAGACGGATTGGTGCGGCGTCTGCAGTGATGCGGAGTCTGCACCAGTCCGTCATTGTAAAGAGGGAGCTGAGCCAAAAAGCGAAGCTCTCTATTTACAGGTCGGTCTACGTTCCAACCCTCACCTATGGTCATGAACTTTGGGTCATGACCGAAAGAACAAGATCACGGGTACAAGCGGCCGAAATGAGTTTCCTCCGTAGGGTGGCTGGGCTCTCCCTTAGAGATAGGGTGAGAAGCTCAGTCATTCGGGAGGGGCTCAAAGTAGAGTCGCTGCTCCTCCGCATCGAGAAGAGCCAGATGAGGTGGCTCGGGCACCTAATTAGGATGCCCTGAACGCCTCCCTAGTGAGGCGTTCAGGGCACGTCCCTCCGGAATAAGGCCCCGGGGAAGACCCAGGACACGCTGGAGAGACTATGTCTCTCGGCTGGCCTGGGAACGTCTCGGGGTCCCCCCGGAAGAGCTGGAGGAAGTGGCCGGGGAGAGGGAAGTCTGGGCCTCCCTACTGAGGATGCTGCCCCCGCGACCCGGAAACGGCTAAGCGGGAGAAGATGGATGGATGGATGGATGTTCTATATTTTAGTTATTTTGTGTATTTTTGTTGACTTTTCTTGATTTTTTTTTGTATTGTTTTATATTTTTGGAGTCATTGTGTGCAATTCTGTTGTTTTTTTGTATCTTTTTCAGTAATTTGTCTGTAGTTGTCTATTTTCTGTATTATCTGTAGTTTTTTGTTGTAGTTTGTTGAGTGATGTTGTCTATGTTGTTACAATTTTCTGTGTTTTTCTTGCCGTCTTTGTATTTTTATATAATTCGGTATGTTTTTTGGGTCCCGTTGTCTGTTTTGTTTTTGTTTGTATTTTTCTGTAGTTCTCCATTTTTGTGTGATTTTTGTATATTTGTATGTTTTTTGAGTCATGTCATCTATTGTTCTTCTCTTTTGTGTATTTTCTGTATTATGAGTCATTTTGTGCATTTACTCTAGGGGACCGCACAAAATAAGACAGAGGGCCGCACGTGGCCCCCGGGCCAGCAGTTGCTGGTGATTGCTCTAAAGCATCTAGCATTGAAAGTTAAAGCTGAGAAAGAAGTGAAAGGTGAGGGAGGTCTGGCTTCCATTGAGTGTTCAACACTGCAACAATATGAGAACAAGACAAAGTAATTAAAGTGTGACACAGTGTGAGCAATGAAGGAGGGAATGGATTGTGACGAGTCATGCTTCTGTCTCTACTCTGTGTTTTCCTCCAGTGCATGAACTGCTGATTGATTGATTCTATTCATGTGGAAAGAAAAGGAGGGTGATTGGAAAGGATACTCTGCCCCCAACTGGTTACAAACAGAAATGCAGCAGATATTCAAAGACCTGATAAAACACCAATAGCCTCATTTGACTTTTTATCACACGTTTAAATTCATGAACTCATGAGTTCATTCAAGTCCTCCTTGAACATCAGATTATCATTTATATTTGTGTGATTACACACTTTACACAAGACAAAATTTGTGTGGCCTATGCATTAAATGACTCCAAAAACAAACAAAAATAGAGAAAATAATTGAAAAGAAACCACAGAAAACACCGAAAGACAACAGTAATACACAAAATGACTCCATAAAACATACAAAACACAGAAAATGACAACAAAAATTGACAAAATCATTCCTAAAACATAAAAAACACAAAAAGACAGCAGAAATACACAAAAAAAACAACAAAAATAGAAAAATAATTCCACAGATAAACAAAATCGCCATTAAAATGAGGAAAATGACTCCCCAAAAACATAGAAAACCATATAAAAAGACAAAGTTATAAGACAATAAAATGAATAACAAAACAAATTACACGACTATAGTTTAAAAATAAATAAAACAACCATAAAAATAGACAGTTATTCTAAAAACCATACAAAATTATAGAAAACACAAAATGACTCCAAATAACACAAAACTCTTGAAAGACATAAAAAAGACAACATAGACAGACAAAATAACTCCATAATGAACATAATTCCAAAAACACCCAAAACTATAGAAAAAACAAAAAACAGAAAATTATGCCAAAGAACATACAAAACTATAGAATAAGACATAAAAAGACAACATAAACACACCAAATAACTCCATAAATAGATGAAATAAAATTAAAAAAAACAAACATACAAAACATATATATAAAAAACAACAAAAACACACAAAATGACTTCAGACAAAACAATTCTAAAAAAACATACAAAACTGTAGAAAACACAAAAATACAACAAAATACACAATGCAACTTTAAAAATATATAAAACAACCACAGAAATTGAGAAACTCTTTGTTGCTTCATGTGTCAATACTCAGATTGGTCTTTAATCTTTATTCTAAACATTAATATTGATAATGTGACCCTTCAATCAATCATATTTTTGTGGTCAATGTTGCCTGTCTTTACCCTGTAGCCTTATGCACATATAAATAAATAACCACAAACCATACTCTTCTGTGTTGTCTTTGTGTTGTTAGCATTAGTGGGTCTATAGTCTATAGCTCTACATTGACAGAAGATAAAAGAGCTTTTTCTAAATGAACTTCCAGCTGTTTCAGACAGAACCAATCAATGAGAGTTTCTTAGCTGAATGTAGAGCCCTCACATGGAGGCTGGGTTTTTATGAGTAATCACTGATGATTACCAGATGAATTGGCCTCGCTCCGTCAGGTCCACTTATCATTTCCGGAGCTCCTGTTGAGAGTGTTTCAGTATTACACCAATTAGTGAGTGAGTCATATGCCATTGGTTACCAAGAAACCTCCTGCAGTCAATAAGTCCAGCTTTTAGTGGCTATATTATACAATACATACTGTATATATATATATATGTATATATATACATACCTGTACAAAGTGAGACTCTGACCAACAGGTGGGACTGGAGCCCAACATGTACTGATACACAGTACAGTCAACTCATCAGCCTTTATTGATAGACTTGCTCTTCTTCTTCAATAGCTTCTTCTTCGATTTCTTCTTCTTCTTATAGCTTCTTCTTTTTCTTTGATAGTTTCTTTGATTTTTTTCTTTGATTACTTGTTTCTTCCATATCTTCATCTATTTCGTCTTCTTCAATAGCGTCTTTTTCCTCCTCTTCTTCAATTTCTTCTTCGTCGTCTTCTTCAATTTCTTCTTCTTCCATAGCTGCTTCTTCAATTTCTTCTTGGATATCTTTTTCTTTGATTTCTTCTTCTTCTTCTTCTTCTTTCCCTTCTCCAATGCTCTGCTCTCCCTCTTGGTTGAGTCCAGTCTGCATCACAGAGGCATTTTGTTGGTCCTTGTTGTGTGGAGTATAGCAGAAGATGTGCTGAGTGGTGTGACTCTACACGAGTGTCTCATTGAGGTAAACACAGTAAAGTATGATGAGGTAATGAATGTCACAATGGTTCTTTTACAGTAACAGAAGCGTGACGTCACTAGTCCTGATCCAACATTACAGCAGCCAAACTCACATGAAAAACTGAAAACCAATACAATACAAGTTTTAACCTAGGACTACATATGCACTCAAATACTCAAATGTATTTTTTACCATTTTGTACTTGTAAAGGTGAAATTTGTAAATATTAATATTGCGGTGTGTATTGTATTGTTTAGTACTGTGATATATCGTATCGTGACGTGCAAATCGTGCATCGTATCGTCAGATTCATGGCAATGCGCAGCCCTATAACAAACGGACCTCATTGAAGTGCTGTTCTTTTGGGTTGTTTCTCTTTTTTAATTGTTCTTTGTCTGCTACAGATGGAAATATAATGTGCTACAGAGCATATTCATGCTGTGTTTAATGTTTTCTGTACATGGTCCCTGCCAAACAAACTAATAAACTAATCACTGTCTGCAGGAATGATCTCCACCTGTAAGCCTATTGGGCTCCTGGATAGATGGTGATGGGCTTACTGTGGGCATGGAGGGGGCTTTTCTCTCTGTGAGAGCATTAGTGGAGCTAAATACAGTCAGACCATCAGGGTCCAGGTTATGAGGGCGTGGGACTCTGCGTCGGCTCACACACACACACCAGTCTTTGTTGTTGCAGTTGGAGCTCGACCCAAAACGTTGGGACATGTTTGGAAAACTGAAGGGCCTGTTGAGTGGCCCCCAGACACCAGCAGAAACTGGGACCATTAGAGCATCTCCTGACCCGCCTCCAGCTCCTGTAAAGGTAAGACCAGCTGTAGCTGAACGCTCCCAGTCACTGAACCAGTGCTTCAAAATCAAATTAAATAAAGTTTTTTTTCTAAAGCGCTTCACAACAACCAAAGTTGACCAAAGCGCTGTACACAATAAAATGTGCCACAGAACGCCTTCCTAAACTGCTTCATCCAGTATGGAACACATCCCACTGGTTTCAATGGTTTCTTCTTATCTGCTCCCTCATCCTTTTATTACACAGTATTTGTTGAAACGTTTGAATTCATTTCACTTGGTTTTAATCTCCTCCATCAGGCCGAGGGAGTCATTTGTCAAATGCTTAATTCACAGTTCCCTAAAAACGTTCTGCAAATTAAAATGTCTCACTAATGGCAGCGACTCGGCTAATGGAGCCAGAAGTCTGACTTTGTGGAGAAATGTTGATTTGTTTTGTAGGAGAAGCCGAAGGACAAGGAGAACGAAGCCAAGAAAGTGGACGATGCACGGGGTGAGTTATTACAACACAAGCAATAAAAGTGCTTTTACATTTCCAATGGGAACATTAGGACAAAAGGACACATCATGTCTGTCTCTAGTTAGTTATTAACTAGTTAGTCTATTTATTTATTCACCCAAAGGTTGGTAATAACCATTACATTAACTTCAAGAACAAGAGCAGCGTTCAGTAAAAAAAAAGATATTTAGTATGTATATATAGTATATATAGTATTGTGCAGCCCTCAAAGTAACTGTGCAAAATGACATAAAAATACACAAAACAAGAATGAAAACACACAAAACTGACTGCAAAAAAAATAGAAAAATCACAAAAAACACACGAGGACTACAAATATACACAAAAAAAATGCAAAATGCACAAAACCAACTGCACAAAATAAGAAGAAAAATACACAAAATGACTCCAAAAGCACACAAAACAGCAACAAAAACCTACTAAAAAATCACCAGAAAAAAGGACAAAAGGAGAACAAAAATGCACAAATTTTAAGACTACAAATGTGCAAAGAAATCAAATAATTTACAAAAGTATGACACAAACCTCCCAAAACACAAAATGACAACAAAAATAAACAAATTTACTCTAAAAAACGCACAAGGACTACAAATCCCATGATGGGAGTGGCCTAAAGAGTTTAATATCGAGCAGAAAGAGGAATCTACACTACATCATGCAGCTTTTTACAATGATAGAGATGATTGATTTTTCTAACAAGATGCATGATATTAAAAAAAAACATTGATTAATCAATTTAAATTGATTTTCCATTGAATGGCCCTATAAAGATTCATAAAATCGATCATTTAATACATGTTGTCAACCGTGTGTAATGCAATGCTCTGGGCTCTGCATGTAAACATTGACATGGTTAATACTGCACCAAGTTAGAGTTAGTTTCTACTGTTTACATGGCTACGGCCCACGAGCCGGACCCGGCACGATTGTACATCACGTCCAGCCCGTGGTTGATATGGTTGATGTTTTATCTTTTTTTTTGTGTCCACCAGCAAATTAAACCATCTGGTCGTTTGTTTTTGGTCTGTGTAAGTCTAACACAGAGAAAATGACATGAAATCGGGAATCAGCGTTGCCAGATCAGATGGATAATTTCCAGCCCAAGCACATCATAGAACAGCCCAAACTCAAACCATGAATCTGGCAACACTCTGTTTGCGTTACAATGTGATACAGCGGTTCGGTCTATCACCTTGAATGGACTATTCCTGTAATCTCTACATGAGATGATGACAATAAAGCAACGTAGCAGCTCCAGTAAGTGTTTGAAGCAGCTGAAACAGCTGCTGTTGCTGTACGGTTCACACACTTCATAAAACAGTGTTTTTCTGATTCACAATCACAATATCCACTTAAATAGCCATGCGTTTTACTGTATTGTGCAGTTTTCTGGCTGAAAACAACAACAAAGTTGTGAATAGCAAAAGAAAGTTGCTAGTGATCAACTGTTGTGTGGAGTCGTAGGTGGAGTCAGCGTCTATAGACACGCCCACTCACACAGCTCAGAAAGTCACTTTTCAGAGGCTAAAACTCCAGAAAACAGGCAGGTTTGGTAAAATAAACCTCAAATACTATGTTGTTGGGGTTCTTAGAACAAATGGAGATGGGTGAAAAATAACATAATATGGGACCTTTAATTTTGGTGGAATCCATCAGTTGTTCTGTTGCTGCTGCTGCCTCAGCTGCAGCTGAGCTAAGCTGGTGAAAGTTAAAAGTCTGGCTTTGACAAGTAAAATGTAGCTGAAGAAGGCTCGTCTCTCCATTTATCATAATCCTGTGTGATATGGGCGGGAGGGAATAAAAGGGGTGGGGTTGACTGATGTAGGCTGAACTGTCACCTGTGGGGTCCCACAGGGCTCCGTACTCGGTCCAACCCTCTTCACCATCTACATGCTCCCCCTGAAAGAGTTTAGGCTGAAGTTAATACTTATTATGCCTAACCCTGTTTACAGACTTCCACGAGACAAAAACACAAAGATTCATAATACAAAAACAATTGCAAGTGTCCAACAGAAGAGAAATACTTAGAATAGTTATTTTAACATAAATTTCGTTTTGTTTTATGTTATTTTTATTTTTTAAACTAAATCATGTCATCATTTAATTCATTTCATCCATTACGGATCTATTAAAGTCTTTTCGATAGTTGCTTACTTAATTCATCCTGAGCTTAGATATTTTTTAATTATAGTAGATTTATACATCTTTTTGAAAGCTGTGACTGTTCCGGACTGTTTTATTTGATCTTTCAAGTCATTCCACAGATTAACACCTCTAACAGAAATATATTGACTTTTTTTTAATTTTTTCTAGCTTTTACTTTTTTGAAAATGCCAGTTCCTCTGAGGTTAGACTGACTTTCCTGAGAATCTCTTCAATATTCAAGTTAAATAGTAGCTGTGACTGAAATACCCTGAACCAAATCAAAAAGCTAATTGAATCGCAAACTGAATCGATTAGGGAAATCTGAATAGATACCCAGCTCAACTTCTAACTGTGAAATATTGTATAATATATGTAATTAATTGTTGTTTATTCCTCAGATGCAGCTCCGGCCCCTGCACCAGCCCCTGCTGTGGCCCCTGCACCTGCTACAGCCCCTGCTGTTTCCCCTGCACCAGCCCCTGCTGTGGCCCCTGCACCTGCTGCGGCCACTGCACCAGCCCCTGCTGTGGCCCCCACCCCTGCAGCCCCACCCTCTAACCCTGCAGAGGGGTGAGTCCTTCCTCTTTAACGCTGACACACTTCCTGTTTCTCCCTTTGGAACATTCAATGATGAAAGTAAAAACCAATTAAATAAAGTAGATCAAGTGTTGGTATCACTGAGTCCAAACCCAAACACTGATCTGATCTCATCTGCCAAGACGCCAACTCAGCAAACCTGTGTCCAATTAATCATCTAATGAACGCTAATTAATGAGAGACGCTGCAGAGGAAGCCCTGAGAGATAAAGTCAACGTGTCAGATGTTCATCCAGCGTCTAATCACAGAGAAGAGCTGAGAGTGGATTAAAAGATTTACAGATTGAACAAGATCAACATGGAGGATTTAACAGAAAAAAAAAAACTGCTGAGCTAACAGGCTAGCAGCTGACAGGCAGAGCTAACAGGCAGAGCTGACAGGCAGAGCTAACAGGCTAACAGCTAACAGGCAGAGTTAACAGGCTCAGCTAACAGGCGGAGTTAACAGGCAGAGCTGACAAGCAGAGCTAACAAGCTAACAGCTAACAGGCAGAGCTAACAGGCTAACAGCTAGCAGGCAGAACTGGCATACAGAGTTAACAGGCTAGCAGCTAACAGGCAGAGCTAACAGGCAGAGCTGAGAGGCTGAGCTAACAAGCTAACAGCTAACAGGCAGAGCTAACAGGCTAACAAAAACATAAATACAAACATATATAAACACAAAACAAACATATATAAACATAAAACATATATAAACATAAAACATATATAAACATAAAACATATAAACAAACATAAAATATAAACATATATACTGTACATATAAACATACAGTATAAACAACACTTTGTTGTGACCAACAGTTTTCAAAGTCACTTTTTTACCTTTCAAAGTAAATCTGGGGCCCCGATTTATTAAGATCTAATAAAATTCGTTGCACACTGATAAATTGCACATGCTGCTTTTGTTGAGTGTGATTTACTAAGATTGCAGTTAGCACATAAGCTAACGTGGGAACACAGCGTAACTGAAGACAATGACCACAAGCTCAATATGAAATGTTAGTGAAAGAGAAGAAATTACATATTGTTACGTTAAATTACACATTGTTCTGGAGATATTTTACACCATCTTATTAATTCAGAGTTACTTGCCTGAAATATAGAACAAGGCTCCTTTTTTTTTAGTTCAAAGGTGAAATACGGAGCAGTTTGATCTCAAGTGGGCCGCAGATTTTAGGCAAAACAAATTGTAATTTATACATTTATCTGCCCTGATTTGTACTACGTATAAATGAGATGTAAAGTACATAAGACGTCAACAATATCAAAGCAATAAATGACTTTAAACTTAAAATTACTTACAATTATTTGATTATGGAAGTTATTTTTATTCAATTTGGTGAATTTTGTGAGAAAACTTTCAGAAAAATTACAGGTTATTCTGAACAATTGAGAGAATTGATATTATTATTATTATTATGATTATTATTATTAATCATGGGAAAAGGTGAGCTTTGCAAATATTGTGAAAAGTCAGAGTATTGTGTATTTGGTGCGACTGAGATAAAATTAGTCAGATTAGTTGTCTTATTTACATGATATATTATTTCTATGCAATGGGATGGAGTGGTTGGAGTAGTTTCTAAAAACAGGATCACATGAATAAATCTGAATAAAAGCAAGTGAAGACCAACATGTAAGTGTGTCTGTAAGGAAGTCATGGGGGGAAAAAAAGAACAGCAGCAGCAGATGAAAAGAAGAGAAATGGGGAAAATTATGATTATGACATTTGCTCACTTTGCTTTTACTGTTTTAAACAAACACTACTTAGGACGTCTACAGTGAATAGAATAGATTTATATTGAACACACACATTTTAAAGGTTTGCTTGTTCTCCTGTTTTAATTAAAGTGATGTGTCTAACTGATCATGTTCTGATCTCAGACAGGAAGAAGCTCCGCCTCCTCCTCCTCCTCCCATCGTGATCAACAGGTACGCTGATGACCAACTCAGAGCCATCTCTAAACTGATGAGAGAGAGACAACAGATCTACAGAGAGAAAGCCTTCGACCCCCACGCCTCCTCCCCTGAGATCAGCCCCCCAGTCAGTGAGTGAACAACGTATCCATAACGTAGAAATCTAGAGCATAGATACACAACTTTCATCACAACGAGGCCACAAACTACTGATCACATGATCAGTAGTAGCATCATTATTTAGAATGATGACCAATCAGAGCTTTAACACAGAACGTTTGTATTTTTACATTTCTGTATTTCCTGTATTGTCGTGTTTGTTTTAGGAGTAATTTTTTCTATATATTTTAGTGTTTTGTGTGTTGTAGTTTTTTTGTTTTTAAAGTCATTTCTGTGATTGGTTTTGTTTTTGAAAAAATATTTTCCAGTTATTTTTTGCAGTTGTCTTTTGTGTTTTTACTGCACTTTGTGTATTTTTCTGTAATTTTGGAAAATTTCAGAGATTTTTTTGGGGGGAGGTTATGTATTTTGCCGTTTTGTGTATTTTTCTGTCGTTTTATTTTTTTAGTCATTTTCCATCTCCTTGGTTTTTTGTGTATTTATGCTGCTTTTTGTGTAATTTTCTGTCATTTTGTATATTTTGTGTATTTTTCTGTAATTTTGTAACATTTTATACATTTTGAGTGATTTTTATTGGGAGGGTGTTATTTTTGTGTATTTTTCTGTTATCTTATTTTATCTTTTTGTCATTTTCTATTTTTTGCTTTTTTGGGTATTTTTATGTAATTGTGTACATTTTGAGTGATTTTTTGGGGGAGGGGCTATTTTTGGTGTATTTTGCTGTTTGTGTATTTTTCTTTTATCTGATTTTTCTTTTATTTTTTAGTCATTTCGCATTTTGTGCAATGTGTTTTTGGAGTAATTTCGTGCATATTTTCTTTAGGAGCCATGTAAAGTTAGAGCGAGGGCCTGATGTGGCCCCCAAGCCTTCAGTTGTTGTGATTGATACATTGATTGTGTTTGCTTTCTTGCAGCCCCAATGCTTCGTAAACACCACTATGAGAAGGTCATTGAAGAGCGGAAACAAAAAGCAGAGGAGGATCGAGTAAAGAAGGAGGAAGAAGACAAGAAGAAGAAAGAAGAGCAAGAGAAGAAGAAGAAGGAAGCGGAGCAGAAGAAGAAGGAGGAAGAGGAGAAGAAGAAGGCGGAGGCTAAAGAGGAGAAGAAGAGTCGAGAGGAGAGGATGAAGGAAGCGGCCTGGTCCTCAGTGGACCTGGTTCTGAAGCCCATTGAGGACCTGATGGACCTCGTGTTGCCTCAAACCATTGACCCATTCACAGACCGCCGCTACATTGCGTGGCTCTGTCTGGTTACGCTAGCGTTCAACTACAACGTGTGGTTCATGACGGCGCGCCTGGCCTTCCCCTACCACAGCGACACCGCCACCCCCTACTGGGTCGCCTTGGACCTGCTGGCTGACCTGGTCTACCTCGCTGACTTTGTCCTCTTCCAGCCACGCAAACAGTTTGTCAAAGGTGGAGATATCATCGTAAGTGCTGAGTCATCAGAACATCTGGAACCAGCTGAGAGCATCGTGAGAGTAACGTTTGTGTTTCTTCACCAGAAAGACCGAGTCCAGACCAAGAAGCACTACAGAGAGACGGACAGGTTCAAGGTACTGGATTTAAACTCCTGCACATTAGTGACTCCAAAGCACGTCTGTCAAACTCAAGGCCCAATTCGGATCCAAATCGGCTTGAGGGGAAAGAAAAATGGCTGAGAAAACATGAATCATTGTGTAAATAACCAAATAATATACAGTAGTTATGGATATCTCAGGGGCGAATTCACTAAAGGTTTATGGGTATTAAAATGTGTGCAAACGTCACCCCACGCACTAATAAACCGTACAAACCCCAGGGAATCAGGAGTGCTCATGATGATGGAAGTCATTTTTACTCTCAAACTGTTGAAAGAAACCAAGTTCTGCTCAAATCTCAAACTATCGAACAAAATATCCTCAAATGAATTAAATATAGTCACTAACTGACACCTACTGCTTAGATATTGTCAATGCTTCATATACTACATAGTTTTATATGTTTTATACATGGAAATTAAAATCAGATTCCCAACCTCTGTGGCCCACTTCAGATCAAACTAATCTGTATTTGGCCCCTGAACTAAAATGAGTTCAACACCCCTGCTCTAAAAAAACAAAACCAGTAACACATGTCTGTTCTCCACAGTTTGACGCGTTGTCTATGGTCCCATTGGACATGTTCTACTTCCAGTTTGGATTCAAGTCCATTTTCAGAGCCAATCGTGTCCTGAAAGTATGTTTACAATCATTAATCAATGATCAGAGTTTGCTTGATTATAATAACCCGTCAGTGTAACTGTTCCTTTTTTCCACAGGGAGACACTTTCTTTGAGTTCAGTGATCGTCTTGAAAGTATCATGGCTAAAGCTTACATCTGGAGGTCAGACACACACACACACACACAGTCTGTGATACTGCAGTAAAATACAGTTTGTAATAACAAGGAAAATCATAGAGAACTGAAGGCAAACTCCTCCACAAAGACAATCAGATATTTAACAAATAATCAGTGAATAGATCTCATTCACACGCTTTGAATTCCATAGTTTAGAGCTTGAGAAACTTATTTTGTCCAGCCCACAAAGTAAATGCACAAAATGACAAAAATAAACAAGATGCCTTCAAAAATATGCAAAATGAGGAAAAAAAAAAAATACTAAATGGCAACAAAAACACAAAACAGCATAAAAACACAAAATAAGAGAAATATAATCATTCGAAACACAAAAACGCAAAAAAATCCCCACAAAATGACGCCAAAAACACAAAACAACAAAAAACCACAAAATGAGAAAGAACTATACTATGAGCCCCCACAAAAAACAACAAAAAACCACAAAATGAGAAAGAACTATACTATGAGCCCCCACAAAAAACAACAAAAATCCTCACAATGGCAAGAAAAACACACAAAATGAATAGAAATATACTAAATGATGCCAAAAACACACAACAAAAACAGAAAATTATGCCAAAAATACATAAAATGACACCAAAAAAGCACAAAAATAAAAAAGATATGCAAAATGATACTAAACACACAAACACCACCAAAAACGCACAAAATAGGCAAGAGAAAAAAAATACTAAATTATGAGACGCATATAAATAACACCAAAAAAATGACATAAAATGACTCCAAAAACACAAAAAAAGAGAGAGAAATACACAAAATGTGGATAAAAACACTCAAATTGACAAGAAAAACACACCCAACAACAGAAAAATACAGAATGACATTATTAATGCTCATGTTGGTCTTTATTCTAAGACTGACATGAATGCTGATAATGAGATCAGATACAATCACGTTTGTTGCTCATCTCTGATAAACTAAATAAACGTTATCTTGCTATGAACTGAATACTGATGAAGATAATGTTATCAGACAAAGTGACGTTGTCATGACGCTCTTTAATGTTTCTCTAACAGAGTGATTCGAACCATCGGCTACCTTCTCTTCATGCTCCACATCAACGCCTGTTTCTACTACGTCGCCTCAGACTTTCAGGGCATTGGAAAAACGAAATGGGTTTATTCAGGCCTGGGCAGTGCGTGAGTAACATCTCTAACGTTTACCTCATTTCACCACAAACACACACACACACTGTCTACTGCTCTGAGAGGAAAGCCAGACTATTGATAAATTATTGATGGTTTGGTATATGTGCTGCTGCAGCTACCTCAGCTGCTTCTTCTATGCAGAGAAGTCCCTGCTGATGATCGCTGACTTGCCTGTTCCAGACTCCATGTTTGGACAGATCTTTCAGATGATCAACTACCTTTTTGGGGCGTTCTTTATGTCCGTCGTTCTTGGACAGGTAGCGTTTTATACATTTCTTTAACTACAGGGAAGTTTAAAGCAGCGCTTATTTACCTTGTAATGAATGAATAGTAATGAAGCTTCATCAGTGCTATATAATTCATTCAGACACATACCTGTACATGTTAGCATTTCTTTGCTTTGTTCAAAACACTTTAGTACATTTTTTCTTTTTTTTTTAATTGATATATTCAATATAAATATAACATTATTGTAATGTTTTTCATCCCCGTCTGTAAGGCCTGAGTATCAAAGGTCCAGATATATCAAGATTTCTATTTTGGTGATATAGAAAATTACAATATCACATTATTTTGTATTAAAATACTCATTTTAGGAGACGCTGCTTGCACTACTGCCACATTACAGAACTCACTCACACGTGCTGTCCCTTAGAGGAAAAATAGACTAAAATGTCACATATCGTGCAGCTGTTAACGAATGGGCCTGTGTGACATTTTTTATCAGCAAATTTAAACCAGAATTATCTTCCTGGTAAGACTCTGAGTTAAAAATGTTGAGGGTTATATCGTGTATCAACATTTTGGAAAGAAAAAAAAAAAAAAAGAGGAAGGAATTTTGACCCAAAGTTAACTAAAGTAACAAAATCCTGAGCTTTGGGACAGTGTCGGAAATTAGTGAGGGTCACGGGCCATTTGGCCTCAAGTTAGCCAAAAATGACCCTAAAAGTTTTTTTCAACAACTTCATATTCTCTGCTCCACAAAAAGTTGCAGGGTTTTTTTTTTTTTTTTTGCAGTTTTGTTATTCTTGTCTAAATGTTTTCCTTAACAGGATGAATAATCATGATTAATAATTGGGAATAAAATTTTGATCCAAATAATCATGATTATCATTTTGGCGCTAATTCTATAGCTACTAAATACTCACTATGGCGCTACAGTTTTTATCGGAGGGGCGGAGCCAACGGTGACTTAAGAAGCCAAAAAAACATGGAATAGCAAAATTAAACTGTAATAGCCTAGTTTTAACCCATAGAGGGCACTCACTGACATTTTACAACAAATTAAGACAAATTAAAATACTTAGACTAAAATGTGAAGAGTGGGACTATGATCAATCACCAAGACGACTTCATGCCAAAAACATTTACATTTTAGCAGAAAAAGAGGTTTTGGTGTATAGTTACTCTTTACAGGTTAAAAAATGAAATTTGAAATAAAACGGCAGTAAAACATCGAGGGACTGAAGCTATCACACAAACACTATTTCATACATCATCCACTCTAGAGCTTCCAGCACGGCGGCGTCTCTCTAACGCCCCCTCACCCTCTCCACAGGTACCTGCGCTGTTACTACCATGCTGTCCGCAGTCTGATCAACATCGGGGGTCTTAACGAGCCCCACACCGTCTTTGAGATTTTCTTTCAGATGACTAATTTTTTCACGGGCATCTTTGTGTTCTCCAGTTTAATCGGACAGGTAAACACAGCGATACGATAGGATACGAGCGTGTGTGCTAGGAGTCGTAGTTCCAGACAGAGTCTCTAGACCATCATTAGTTTAATTGGTGAGGTAGAGGATAAACTGTTCCCTGTGGAGTGTCTTCTGTGTTAGAATGGATAAATGTGGTGTTAAACTATACATTAATTCTACTTTATTATGATCAGATGAGGGATGTGATCGGCGCCGCCACAGCAGGACAGACGTACTTCCGCTCCTCTATGGATGGCACCGTGTCCTACATGGTGTCAAACCGCATTCCCAGTCTGGTTCAAAACAGAGTCCGGACCTGGTACACCTACACCTGGGACGCTCAGGGCATGCTGGGTCAGTAGAGACGCTGTGTGTGTGTTACACTAACGATGGTTTAACTGTGTGTGTGTGGATGTTTCCAGATGAGTCTGAGCTGCTGGATAAGATGCCTCTCGTGATGAGAACGGCCATCGCTGTGGACATCAACCTGGCAACCTTTCAGAAGATTGACCTCTTTAAGGTGTGGCAACAACCAGGAGGCAATGGAACAGATACAGGCAACTTTTCTAACAGCAGAGACACTAAACATCAACATGTCAGCATTCAGAATAATGACCAAAGTTAACATTGTTATTGTCATTTTTAAATTTCGGTGGTCGTTTTGTGTGTTTTTGAAGTCATTTCCCCCCCTCCCCATTTCATCTGGAAGGGTTTTTTTTGTGCTTGTTTTGAGTCATTTTAAGGTTTTAGGAGTCATTTTGCGGGTTTTTGAAGTCTTTGTATATTTTTTTTTTAACATTTTATGTGGTGGGCAAGGGTTGTTTGTGTTTGTTTTTAGTCATTTTCTGTATTTTGTCTATGGTTTTATATATTAATCAGTCATTCTTGTACACATTTATTGTCGTTGTGTATAGCTTTTCTGTCCTTTTGTGTGTTTTTTGGTCTTTGTGTGAGTTTTTAGTCTCATTTTGTACATTTTTCTCATTTTATGTGGGTTTTTTATGTTGTTTTGTGCTTGTTTTAAGTCATTTTACATATTTTTTTGTTGTCATTTGGGGTGGTTTTGGAGGTTTTTTTGTGTAGTATTTTACCATTTTATGTGAGGTGGTGTTCTTTTTCTGTTTTTTGCACTGTTTTTAGTTTTTTTCTGTATTTCTATTATGGTTTTGTATCTTTTCCAGTTATTTGTGTACACATTTATTGTCATTTTCTGTACGTGTTCTGTCCTTGAGTGTTTTCGGTGTCACTTTGTGTAATTCTTTATTTTTTGTAGTATTTTCTGTAATTCTGTGTGTTTAAAGTTAAACAGAGGGCCTCCAGTTGCTCCTGTGCACTATAGAAAGCTTGCACCACAGGAACCAATAATACGTTTGTGCGACCCCACAGGGCTGTGACCAACAGATGTTGGTGGACATGTTACTGAGACTCAAATCCATCATCTACCTCCCTGGGGACTTTGTTGTGAAAAAAGTGAGTCAATATTGAAGTGTTTTTGTGTAATAAATGAATAAATGTCCAAATGATGATGAATGCATCCACAGGGAGACATCGGGAAGGAGATGTATGTGATAAAAAGTGGAGCGGTGCAGGTGGTGGGAGGACCTGACAACAGTATAGTGTTTGTGACTCTGAAGGCAGGATGTGTGTTTGGTGAAATCAGGTCAGTCATTTACCAAAAACACAATGATTTAAACACAGGTGTCAAACTCTGGCCCACAATAGCATCATGTTCGTCCCTTGGAAGATTTTTCTCAAATTGAAATTAACATTAAAAACATTATTTCTGTTTTATCTCAGTTTAAAATCTAATGGACCAAACCAGATTAATCCAAACATTAAACACGATAAAAAATATAACAAGAATTTTTATTACAACTGTGTCTACGTTGACATTAATCGATGTAAATGACTTCTTTAAAAAACAAAACAGTGGCGCACAAACATCTAAAACATTACCATACAGGCCTTTACTTCATCATTCCTATTTTCCCACTCACTTTCCATTTTAAATAAGCAAACTTAGACTCTATGATGGGTCAAAAATGGACCACGAGCCTTAATTGTTTTTATTTTTATTCATTTTTTCCCCCAGACAACTTCCAAATATTTGTATATACATCTGTTTACACATGGAAGTGTTAAAGATATGAAACAAAAATACAGTATTTTTCTGGTTGGGCCCATTTGATAATGAACCTGCTTTAAAAACTATTTTAAATATTAAGAATATCGCTTTTTCAGGCACAGAAAAAAAAATGAGTGAAACCTAAAAATATGAAGCATCAGTATTTCAACACTCTTTCACATGGGCTTATTTTTACGCTTTTAAGATGGTTGACCTTTGCTGCTCTCAAATTTTTATAAACGTATTTGAAATATTCATAACCAAAGCTGGCTCTATCTGCAGGTATTTAGACATTAAAGTGTGTTTTTCAGTCTCCTGCAGTCCTCTAAAGATGGAGGCAACAGACGGACCGCTAACGTCAAAGCGTACGGCTTTGCTAACCTCTTTGTCCTGGAGAAGAAGGACCTGTTTGATATTTTGGTTCACTACCCGGAGTCTCAGAAAGTGCTGGCCCGGAAGGGAAGGTGAGTCTGACTCAGCCACAGCAGCCGTTTGTGCTTCAGGGAGACAAATTATTAAAATCAGACACGAGCAACAGGTGGCCCCTCGCTCACATTAAAGTAAACGCGCAGAATTACAGAAAAATACAGAAAAAAGCAGCAAAATTACACGTTACAAAAAACAAATCCAATGTCAGAAAAACACACGAAAACAGCAAGATCACACAAAATTGATAATTAAAATTTTGTGCAGCTCCTAAAGTCAAGGCACAAAATGACTTCAAAAACACACAAAAGTTAAAAAAATACAAAAACACAAAAAAGGGAAAATTACAAAAAACTACAAAGAATAGATAAGAAATTAGACGACATGACCCAAAAAACACGTACAAGATAATATATCAAACACAAGAAACGACAACAAAAACACAAAATGACAAAATCACTTAAAAAACATTTTTTAAAAATCTTAAAAAAAACAAAACAAAAAGAGAATAGATGCAACAACTCCAAAAAACAATAGCAAAATTATAGAATAATACGGTCTCGTAATTAAACAACAATGGATGGGGGCTCCTAATGAAGCACAAAAGTTGATCATGGATGTTTGAAGTTTGCAGAAATAAATTTGTGTTAGGAGTTTGAGGTGTCAGCAGAAAGGTCTGCTCCGCCCAAGTCCGAATATGTGCATGTCTCCCGGATAGATTTAGAACTGCGCCCGCTAAATGCAAAACACACAATCGCCGTGCAAAAAAAGTGCTAATTTCATGGAAAATGTAGCACCAGCGGCCGGAATCCGAATGTGGTATGTTTTTGGCTAAGGGCCGAATTGCGCCCGCTGGAAGCCGCGGAAGTTTGGTGAGCTTCAGCAGCAGGGTCGAGTTTATGCTAATGATGGCTGATGGGAGAGGAGTGTAACGCTGCTGCTTGGTAGCCTGGAATCCATCCTAATCTCCTTGTATTATTCATACGGGCGTTTGAGTTCCAATCAAACAATGAGCGGACCTGACGACAATAGCGCATTAAGTGTGGGTCTTTTCCTCTAAACGGAGCCAGCAGACGAAAACAGCGTGTAGTACGTTATAGACTTACGGTTTTAAAGCCTCTTCTTGTTGTGGTTTCAACAATATATCCAGGTCTTTTAAAACAGAGCAGAGCACAGTTTCGAACGTCTTCTCTGTGTCGGGCGCCATGTTTGTTTTGATTTTGGCGCATGGGCTATGACATTTTTTCCTGGTCGACTGGAGAATTGGCGGCATCACCAGATAAGTGGGTGTGGCTTCGTCAAGCAAGCTACTTGGTGGAGCGTGATCTGAGCTCTCACAAGACTTCGGGCAAGATTTAGAAAATGGCCACCTAAACAGCGTTGCAAAAGTTGCTTAAAGTGTGGAAAACTCCAATCTTTCATGGATTTGAATGATTCTCTTGGTGCCAAAAAGGTACAGAATCATTTATGAACATGTTTAAAAGTAGAAGGCAGCCAGAATGAGAGTAGTAGGCTATTCCGCCCGCCACCTATGCTTGTGGACATCTCTGAAATATGCATTAAAAAGAGCAAAAATATGGCAAGAAAAGAGATGAAAATAGGTTAAAATATGGCATGTTTGGCGCAGTTGCAGAAAAAGAATAAAAAATAAGTACAATTGGAATCAGATTGTTAAAAAAATATTCTTAGCTTCTTGAAGGCATCTGGCGACCCCAAATGGGGTCCTGACCCCAAGGTTGAGAGGATTTTCCCCATCCTTTCCCCAGTCTTTTCTACTTTAATGTGTGTTTTTTTATTTGCAGGAAACTGATGAAAGCCAAAGGTCCAGCAGCAGCTAAAGCTGACGAGGAGAAGAAGAAAGGCCTGGCTCTGTTTGGACCCAAACCTCCAACTCCTAAATTCCTGAGAGCCTTCGGAGGAAACCTCAACAAAGGCGTCATCCGCCAACTGAAGGTGAGAAGTTTCCCTTCACAGAGTCAAACGTCAGCGAACTAACTATGCTAATGGTGCTAACCTCCATTCTGTGTCCACAGGCGGCTGGCAGCAGCTGAGCAAGATCTTCTTCTTCTGGAAGTGAATGAACACTTTTATCTACTGGCTCTCATCATGACTCGTTTGTATCGAGTGAGGCTTTGATCAAAAATGGTTCCCGTGGACTGTGTGGACTCTTCTGGGCTCTGCTCTACTTTAAACCAAACCAAAGACTCACTCACGTAACGTAATACAACTGTATGGTTTCTTATTTCCATCGTTTCATTTCTGTGCATCAGCGCCGTGCACGTGTCGTTTCACTGCAGGTTTGAACTAATCCTGTTAGTCACACACGACGCTGTAAGCCTGATTACCTGTAGCTGCTTCAATTTGGAAAAGGCAACAGAAATAACAAATAATTTAATATGTTTATATTTAAATTCTGCTGTAAATTAACAAATTATATCTTATATTTTCTTCACACTGTGCATGAAAAACAGACTGTGTTAGTCCACATTAAAGTTACAAAATAAATATACAATATGTTTATATATATTTACAATTTTTCAAATAATAAATTAAATAATAATTATATAGATAATGTAAAGCACTTGGAATTATATTTTATAAATGAAAAGTGCTATGTAAATAAAGCTTGATTTGAATTATTTAATTGTAAGCAGTATTTTTTTGTTTACAATGATAAATATATAATATGCTTATAATTATTTTTGGTTTTCTTTCTTTCTTTGAAATTGTTTAATTGAATATTAAAAATGTTGTGATATAAATTGTGTTTCTTCATTCTTTGTATCTGAAGTTACAAAATAAATATCCAATATGCCTACAATTATGCAAATGATGAATACATAAATACATTAATTAAATAATATTTATGTATATAATCTAATTATATTTTATCACTGAAAAGTGCTACATTGACAAAGTTTGATTTGAATTATTTAATTGTAAGAATTATTTTGTTTTGTTTACAAAATAAATATACAATATGCTTATAATTATAATTATTTAGATAATTTTTTCTCTATTTTAAATTGTTTATTGAATATTGAAATTATTCTTACATAAACTGTGTTAATTAATTATTTCTAATGTATCCACGGTTTAAAATTTTCTAAAAAGAAAAAATATTTAAGGAATTTTATGATTTCCACTAAAAAATCTTACCCTTCCAACACATTAAAGGTAGTTTAATGATGACACTGGAAACAGTTGCTCTGCTGTTGGCATCATGACAAAGGGGGCGTGGCTAAAGGAATTAATGAAGCTCACACATTTAATTTCCTGGCTCTGAGTGGATGTGAGGACAAAGACGACCAACGGAAAGTAGATGGACGTCTGTGCTGGAGCCCAAAGAGAAGTGAACCATGTTCAGTAGGTTCAAGAAATGGATGGGGGCCCCTGAGCCCCCCCCAGAACAACCTGCTGCATCTGCACCTCAACCAACCAAGGTAACAGGATCACTCTGACGATGGGCGTCTTTAAAATGTGATTATATCTGATCTGAGGGTCATACGATCAACATTCATGTGAGCATTAGAATAACGACCAATCAGAGCATTAACACAGGAAATAAAGACTGTTTTTGTTGCCAATTTTAAACTTTTTTTTTTGCTCATTTTGTGCAATTTATTGTCAATTTGCATGTTTTTGGAGTTATTTTGCTCATTTCTGTGTGTTTTTTTCAGTCATTTTTTGTTTTCTAGTTGCCATTTGTGTGTTTTTCTGTTATTTTGTTCATACTTGTAGATGTTTTGTGTATTTTGGAGAACATTTGTGTTTTTTACTTTTGTGTGTTTTTTTTGGAGTATTTTTTTGTGTTTGTTGTACTTTTGTGTATTTTTCTGTCATTTTGTGTAATTTTAGCATCAATTTGTGCATTTTCTTTGAGGGCTGCACAAAATTAGACAAAGGCCGCATGTGGCCCCCGGACCACCAATTGCCTACGTCTGATGTATTTCATTGACATGTAATTGAGTTACACACGTGCTGTAGAAAACTCTTATACAGTAAATATTAAATAAATATTGTATAAAAAGTGTCTTGAATACTTACATTAATAATTGTAAATAAAGGTGGGCTTAATACACAAAATTGTAAATATTATTACTATTTCATTATGGTATTATTTAATAAAGCCACCACTTTAAAATAATGTAACTCAGAGTTGGGCAACATTTATCACAGTGATTGTATCTTATCTGAGGGTCACATGATCAATAACCATGTCAGCATGAGAATAATAACCAATCAGAACATTAATACAGGAAACAACAAAGAGTTTGTTTTGTTATTTTGTGAATTCCTGGGAGTGATTTTGGATGTATTTTTTTCTAATTTGATATTTTTGGTTATAGGGTAGTCGTTTCTGTATTTCTGGTGGTTGGTCTTGATGTGTGCATTTTTAAGTCATTTTGTGTATTTTGTGTATTTTTCTGTCTAATTGTAGAATTCTGTTGGCATTTTGTGAGTCTTTGGAGTCACTATGTAAATGTATTGTTGTTTTGTGTGTTTATTATTCATTTGGTGTTCTTATTGTTATTTTGTGTATTTTTCTGTCAATTTCTGGAATTTTGGTTGCTCATCTGTGCGTTCTCTGAATCATTTTCTGTATATTTGTAGTTATTTTGTGATTTTTCTGCCATTTGTGTATTTTTTTGGCGTTTTGTGTGGAAATGTATAATACATTTACATAATGACTACAAAGAAACATTTTGTGTAATTTTTATTTGGCATTTTTGGCAAGACAAAAAAATGCAAAAAAAAAAAAAACAGAAAATTTACTTGAGTTGATAGTTGGTGTTATTTTAAGTTATTTTATTTTGAGTTATTTTGTGTTTTACGTTGGGCCGGAAGTCCTCTCATTTAAAAAGTCTCTAAAAAGTTGAGAGTTGACGTTTAAAGAGTTTTGATCATTAAATCTAATGCATTGATGTCAACTTCAAAATGTCACTTTTACAGAGTCTGGGTCTGTTTAAATTGATTTTATAAGTCTAATTTTTAAAAGATCAAGTTAAAAATTCTTGTTCCATTTATTAAAGGCTTGATTAAACTTGTCTTTTTTTAAACGTTTTGGATCTGTCTGATACTACAACTAAAAGACTCTTTCAAAAGTTAAAATGCAGGAAGCCAAGGAGTCCGATTCAAAATAGTAATAACAGTTAATTTAATGTTGGATCATTTCTAAAGAGCTGTTGCTTTATTTGTGACTTCAAAGGAAGAAAAAGCTCCTGAGAAGAAGGAAGAGCAGCTGAAGAAAGAAGAGGAAAAGAAAGAAGAGCCTAAAAAAGAGGAGACAGGTGGGAATCAACCCTAACACTGTCTTTATTAAACATTACTCTTTCTATCTCAACAGTTTGACCTTTAATAACTCTTATTGCTACGCTGTCTAACCCCTTACTGTTAGGGCTGATAAGACCACACTGTCCTAGAACTAGACCTGTAAATAATGTTACAATCAGATGTTTATTATTTAGGTGAATGAGGCCTAAAATTAGAAATCAGATGGACTGATGTCTCAGTAATTGCAGGTGTCAACACGAGACACTGGAAAATATTCACAATCAGTGAGCTAATGCTAACTGTTTGAAGTGAAATTACAACATGAATTCTTCAGGAACAGTTCACAGTGCTTCCAATTATTATCACATTAATGAAGATGAAGAATAGCAGATCAGTGCTGGTTCTATTGGACGGAATATTTAGAGTCCGGCCAGTCAGAGACCAAGACCATTAAAATGTGTTCTCAGCACAAACACTGGTCTTGAGTACTACAACAGCAGTGTTTATCCTCTTTTGACAATCCCTTGTTAAAATAGGACCATTAGCATGATGCATGGAAACCAATAACTGATTTGTTCCTTCAGCTCCTTCACCGGCTCCAGCTGCACCGGCTCCAGCTGCAGCTGCTCCAGCTGCACCGGCTCCAGCTGCACCGGCTCCAGCTGCAGCGGCTCCAGCTGCAGCGGCTCCAGCTGCACCGGCTCCAGCTGCACCTGCACCAGCTGCACCGGCTCCCACCCCAGCTGCTCCAGCACCAGCTAATCCTGATGCTACCAAAGCAGAGGGAGCTGAAGGGTAAGAATGCAACATGAACCTCTGTATCTGCTTAGACTCCATTTAAAAGGCACATGACATCAGTTTTGATGTCTTAAATAATGATGCTGATATCCAATAATAATGATTTGTCTGTAATCTTTGGTATTGTAATATTCACCTCTGCCTAATGCTGGGCGATATATTGATATCTTAATTTATATCAATATATTTATAAGCACAATATCACACAGGACAATATTGTTTATATCGATATAGTTCATTTTGCATTAAAATAGCAATACATTTATTTCCATTCCATTAATTATAGTTTATTTTCAAACTATTAAAGTCTTGGCTTCAGCTCCCAGAGACGACTTTGGTAGTACCATCATTTTGTCTTGTTACAGAATTCGTCACAACAACCGCATGATGCTATCAATATTCACGGTAACACATTCAAACATTCTTCTTCAGCTTGAATGTTGTTGTTGTAAAGTCAGGTCAGTCTTTGCTAAGTCAGGTTTAGTTAAGTCAGATAGTTTATGAGCTCTTATGATCCAAGGTTCAGAGGTCAGGTCAACAACGTGACCGCCCTAATCCTACCGTACAGACGCCCTCCAGTGGTAGACGTGAGGCAGCGATTCTTCTGTATCAGAAGAACCTGGGGTTGGCTCTCATTTCCATGGTAACCAAAAAACACAGCCTGCATAAAAACAGGGATGTTATTCTCTAATTATCCAATTTTCGCCCTATATGCTTAACAGTGCTTCATAAACTACTATTTAATACAGAAATTTGTGAAATTAAATCATTTTAATTAAACATTTTCTTTTCTTGTCTTTTAACATTTTTCAATTGCAACCATTAATTAGGTGTTTTTAACTCAAGAGTTAAAGGTAGGGTAGGTGATTTTCAAAAGCTAGCATAATTTTGAATGTAGCCTCCCCGACGGCTCCGCCTTTACCCCCCTCTCCCCTCCCTTCTGTGCTCCGTCTCACTCACATGCATGTGCACAGCTGCTGCAGAAGAGGAGCTGAGCTCATCACTTGTATTGTGTAGAAATTTTGTTGTCTCATGTTTCATTCAGCAGTAAGTAAATAATAAACTTTACCATTATATATGTTAAAAAACATGACCAAAAACTCTGTTTTACCTCTGTCAGTGGTGACGCGCTTTCAGTGTGAGCTCGTGCATGCGAGGAATCGAGAATGAGCAGGGAGATGTGATTGGTTAAAAAAAAACTGTTCATTTTTTTCCATTTGTTGAAGTTATTACAGGTTTACAGCTGCTACAGTTGACAGATTTTCTTTTTCAGAACACATAAGATCTTAATTTCTGTCAGGACATAAAGAACATTTCAACCAAAATCTTAAAAAGTGTATCAGGAGAAAATCGCCAACCTTAGCTTTAAAATAAATGTATTAGAGATTTTAGCACAGAAAATGTATTTCTTTTCTTTCAAATGTCACTTTATTCTACAACTTTTCTTTTCTTTAAACATTGGGACATTACAAATTCTCCTCAATACAAGTACATTACATGTTATTGTCTAATATTCTTTCCAAAACAAATTAAATTTAACCACTAAAAGTTTGTGAAGGTGTGATTTAAAATGTGAAAAAATGAAGGGCCAAAATGAATTTGCACCCATTATAGCACCACCTAGTGGTACACTTTTTGGTATGGGTGGCCTGTGTGCTCTTCTATATATCCTGTAAATTTCACAGCCCTCAACATAATACTTGAGCTGAAACTTTTTTTTATCACTGAAAGTTTGTTGTTTATGTTGTAATAAGCCACGCTCACTTTGACCAGTCATGATTAACTTTAAGATATGGCCTCAGGAGCGACCCAAGGTCATACCCACGAAATTCACATTTAAGAGATATACATTTCCTATATTTGCAGTGCCCCCGAGTGTCCTACATTATTCAAATTTGGCTCATACCCCCACAGTCACATGCCAACCAAGGATCTCAAATTTGGTGTTGATAGCATTTATTTTGACCGAGATATGCAACAGTTCGCGTTTTTATAGCTAGTTAGAAAACTTTAGTCGTTGAATTCTTTCCTCAACTGAAGACTCTACGTGACAAGTTTTATGCTGATTGGACAAAACCCCAAAGAGGAGTTAGAAAAAGTAGGTTTTGCAGTTTTCGCAATTTTGCGCCGACAAAACTCGAGGCAGAAATGGGCGTGGCCTAGCTCAGCTGACTCAGTGCTATTCAGGGAATTTGTGGATTTGAAAATTTTTGAATGTGCGACATACAGTGTGGGAATTATAGGCCAAAATGCATCGACCTTGGTTTTAGCGCCACCTGCTGGCGGACATATGTGAGTTTCGAAGCGCATCAAAGTATCAACACCCTGAAGCCACACACTGCATATGGTTGTCCTGTTTTAAACAGTTTCTGAGAAAAGCTGTCCACTTTAAATCGGACGGACAGACAGGGCTCAAACCTATATTTTCATTCCACTTTGTGATGGGGATAAAAAATAAAATAAATTTTAAAAAAAAAACATTACAAAGAAAAAAATTACAATTATAAATCTTCTGCGTGAACTTCATGTCGTAATTAGCATAAGCTGATTGGCTAGCAGTGCTAAAAGCATTTGCTAACTTACCAAAAAGCCTTGAAAATCACCCAAGTCGTGTTGCACAAAGTCCTCGGTTCTCTGTCCATCTTAATTTGTGTTTCCTAAGCGAAAAACAAGCAGTTTACTCAGGTTTTTATCAGCCTCACGATGTATCTGCTCTTGTTCGGTTCTTAGCTCCGTAGCTTAGCTTCACTCCCGCTGCACACAAACCCCTGAGAGGTAAGGGGCGGGACCTAACCTAGGACAGCCAATCAGAGGGCTGTATGCCTGCACTCAGCCAATGAAAATAGTGCGCACTTGACCAACAAAACACACAGCGAACTTCACCAGACAAAAGAATAAAGGGCTACTATACAAAAAATATAAAAATGAATTCCAGCATTTATTTAACAAAATAACGGGCTAATGTAAGCATTTGTCTACTGGTAACACATATAAGGTACAGAGGCGGATTAGAGCCAATTTTAATGGAGAAAACAATTTTGGGCAAATCAAGAATAAAATCGAAATGTTGAGAATAAAGTTTAAATTTTGAGAATAAAGTTTAAATTTTGAAATTGAACTCAAAATACAATATTGTGATAAAAGTGAAAGGTTTGCTAATAAATTCAAATCTACAGAAGCTAATGAGGGCCATTTCACCATATATGACAACAAACAGCAGATTGTGGCCATGTATCGATAATAATAATAATGGCTTAGATTTATATATGGCTTAGATTTTTTTTTTCAAAGCACGTACAGAAACCATTATTTATTCACACCAGTCACTCACATCAGTCATACCAGTGGTGGTAAGCTACAATGTAGCCACGACAGAAGCCTACAGCCCCTCGGACTACCACCAACATTCATCCACAAGTCATACCCATTCACATGAGACAATGTGTGTAAAGTGCCTTGCCCAAGGACACAACGACAATGACTTGGATAAAGCAGGATTCATCTGTGGTTATTGAGGAGCTACAGAAACACAGTAGGATTAGCTTGGATGGTGAATTGGCCCTGATCAGCTTCTGTAGATTTGACTTTATTAGCAAACCTTTGACTTTTATCACCATAATGTATTTTCAGTTTATTTTCAAAATTTCCACTTTAATCTCATATTTTATTTTATTTTTCTTTTCAACATTATATTGCAACTTTATTCTCAACAATTTCACAAAATGTTCAACAAAAATGACAACAAAACGCACACAATTGACTGTAAAAATACAAAAAATACACAAAAATGACTTCGAAAACACACAAAATGAGTGAAAAATATAAACAAAATCACAACACAAAACAATTGAACTATAAACACAAAACTACACAAGTGTTGATCATGTGACCATCAGATCAAACAATGACATCATCGTAGTCCCTCTGTGATAAAGTTTCTCATCTCTGCTATGGAGTGTTGCAGTGTAACTCAGGTAGAAGTAATGGGACATGTGGACAGGTTGATAGGCTCCGCCCCCTTCTGTCCCTCCAGTTAGAAATCAACACAAGTCACTGTCACCATGTGACACTTAAAGCAGCAGGAGATTAACAGCTTAGTGGGATTTGGGACTGGGAATGATCGAGGATAGTGAGCACACACACACACACACACACACACACACACACACACAGGTTTATAATACACTAATAGCAGGCGTGTGCAACAGGTGACCCAGGGGCCACATTCGGCCCCCGGTTTAAATTTGTGTGGCCGTCAAAGTAAGAAAGGACTTCAAAAATAAATACAAAAATATTCCAATGACACACAAGACAATTACAAAACATTACAAAATTACACAAAATACCAACAAAAACACGTACGGTAACAAAAACAATCCAAAAACACACAATGCTTGAAAAAAAAAAAAAAAAATGTAATCATCTGATCTAGGAGTCACATGATCAACATGTTTGTGGTCATGTTCTATTCATTAATCTCTCATTTTCTTTTTTGCTGTCCTTTTGTGAATTGTTCTGCCATTTTGTGTTAGTGTCAGAGTTATTTTGTGCAATTGTGTCAATTGTGTTTTTTTATTTGTATTGTTTGTGTATTTCTGTAGTCTTTTTATATAGTTTTTTATAGTTTATATAGTATTTTTGTGGTCCTTTTGTGAACATTTCTGTCATTTTGTGTGGTAGTGGAGTTATTGTGTACAATTGTGTCATTGCTATGGGGTGTGTTTAGTCTTTGTTTATTTCTGTTGTCTTTGTGAGTAGTTTTCTGTCATTTTGTGTAGTTTTGTTGTTCTTTTGTGATTTTTCTTCTGCCATTTTGTGTGTTACTGGAGTTGTTTTGTGCAATTGTGTCATTGTTGTGTCATTTTTGTGTATTCATTGTAGTTTTCTGTCCCTTTGTGTATTTTTTGGTCATTTTCTTTGAGGGAGATCGAGGGCTGCATGTGACCCCCGGGTCACCAGTTGCCCATGCCTTAAGTTGAGTACAAAACGAGTGTAACTATGTTGTAGCGTCTAATTTTAACGACTCATGTGTTCAGAGAGCAAGCCCCTCCCCTTCCTGTCGTGTACTACCGCTTCACCGACGACCATCTGAGGGGGGTCATCAAGAGCTTGAGAGAGAGAAGGAACATTCTGAAAGAAAAAGCCATCGACCCTTACGCAACTTCTCCAGAGATCACTCCCCCTGTCAGTAAGTACACACCAACCCAACGCTATGCTAACTATGCTAACACACGCTAATGACCCACGGTGTTCCTGCAGCTCCTATCCTGAGGAAGGAGGACTTCATCAGAGTGATGGAGGAGAGACAGATGGCGAAGGAAGAGGCGGAGAAGAAAAAGGCGGAGGAAGCTGCGAAAAAGGCCGAAGAGAAGAGGAAGAAAGATGAGGAGAAAAGAGTGGAAGATGAAAAGAAGGAGGCGCAGGAAAGGCTGGCACGGGAAGTCATGAGGAGACCAAAGATCTGCCCAGAGATCAGCTTCTTCTGCCTTGATGCTCTGTTCCGACCAATCGAGAACCAGATGGACTCCATCCTGGGAGAAACCATCGACCCACTCACAGGTCAACTAGATCATCTTCAAAATTAATTCTCTCAATCCTTCTCCATCTTTCTTTGAAGTCGCTCAATCCTTCTCCATCTTCTTCTTCAGATCGCCGTTACATCGCCTGGCTCACCTTCGTCGCTCTGGCCTTTAACTACAACATGTGGTTCTGTTGGGCACGGCTCGCGTTCCCCTTCCACAACGACACCGCAAACCCGTTCTGGGTCTTCTTCGATGTCCTCAGTGATGTCGTCTACATCGTGGACATCATGATCTGGCAACCTCGTCTGCAGTTTGTCAAAGCTGGAGATATCATCGTAGGTCCCACAGAAACATCCAGAACATGAATGTCCAAAGATCTACAATGAATGAATGAATGTTTGTCTTCTACAGAAAGTCAAGGAGATAGCCAAGGTTCATTACCGCAAATCAACTCGATTTAAGGCAAGACCAAACACGGATGACCCGTTAACTCAGTGGTTCCTGACCTTTTTTGGATTGTGACCCCATTTTCATACCACTCCGTTTGTTTGTTTGTTTTGTGATATAATTACAGAGTAACCGTGATTAGTGACTTTTAGTTTGTATTCTCTAGTTTTGTGGGTTTTTGTTGTTATTGCTGTAGTGTGTTCTTGGCATAATATTGTATATTATTCTATACTAGTGCAGTGTCCATAGGAATGATGTATTGCTATAGAAAAGTGGGAGGTTCAGTAGCTTGTTAATAGATGGTCAAATGAGGTTGTGTTTAAATGTGGGACCTTTAGGTTTGTGAAATGTGTAGAATTATAACTATTGTGTTTTCATATATTTGAATGAATAATTAGGGAAAAAGCAATGCACCATGGGAGATTTAATTCCTCTTTAATTCAGAATAAAAGTTAAATTCTCTTTAAACTGACCTTGTGAATACTTGATTGTTAAATGCGCACACGCACACACACACACACACACACAGATGTATTTGTGTGTTTTTGATGTCATTTTGTTGTTGTTTGTGTGTTCTTTGCATAATTTTGTATTTTTTCAATCTTTTTATGTCTTTTTTGTACGTTTTTCCTGTGTTTTAGTTAGTTTTGTGTCTCTTTGTTGTCATTTTGCTGTTGTTTGTCTGTTCTTGGTATAATTTGGCATACTTTCCTCTGTTTTGTTGTCGTTTTGTGCGTTTCTAGTGTCATTTTTGTGTATTTTTCTGTCATTTTGTGTGTTTTTGGAATTTCTTTGTGTGTTTACTTTTGGAGGCAGAACACAGACGATGAGGAACAAAATGGTGTAGAAATGAAGCCTTTTTAAAGAACAAAACTCTTTATATCAGGACTGAATAACAGTGTGTGATCCTCTTAAAGCTCTGATGATGTTTGTCTGTGATCAGGTGGATTTATTCAGCGTTCTACCCTTTGACCTACTCTCTCTGCGCTTTAACTTCTCCTCTATATACCGTCTGAACCGCTGCTTTAAGGTGAGAAGTTTTACTTTGTTTCATATGAAGCTTTAAAAAACCCTTAGAATCATTATTTAACATTTTTGTATCTGATTCACTGTTTATTATTAGATCGAGTCTTTCTTTGAGTTCAGTGACCGACTGGAGAGCATCATGGCCAAGGCTTACATCTGGAGGTGAAACACTTCTCCTTCTATTCTTATTATTTCATTATTATAGATTACCTGACTAACTCACATGTTCATTAATGCCACATTAAATAACCAACTTCCTTGTGCTGTTTTTAAACTGCACTTGGCAAATAAAAACCTTCTGATTGTGATTCTAAAAGAACTTAGTATGAACAGTTTGCATGATCTACAACACACGTGTCAAACCTAAGGCCTGGGGGCCAAATCCGGCCCTTTAGACCAGGGGTGTCAAACTCATTTTAGTTCCGGGGTCAAATACGGAGCAGTTTGATCTCAAGCGGGACACGGATTTTATGCTGGAAAACGAGTTATTTCAACATTATTGTGCCCGAGTTTACACTTCTACGTGTACATAAAATAATAAATATGTAAGAAACTGAAAATATCTAAGCAATAAGTGACAGATTCCAGTCCCAACAGGATCTTCACATTACATTTCTAAGATTTTGTGGCCAATTTCTATTAAATTGCGTCAAATATTATGTAATAAATTGAGGAAAATTTGAGGTTTTTAAACTGTTTAAGATTAAAAATGACTGAAATCACCAGGAAAACTGTGAACACCTGCAAATATTTCATTTACACAATGTTTCTTATTTTCTCTGTCACTTTTACTTCCTTGAATTGGATGCTCCAAAGGGCCAGATTTGGCCCCCGGGCCATGAGTTTGATACATGTGCTTTAGAGCAGGGATTCTCAACTGGTGGGTCGGGACCCAAAAGTGGGTCGCAGACCTGTACCGAGTGCGTCGCGAACAGTAATAAATACTTATAAAGTCTCTCATGTTGGACGTGTCTTTTATTTTGAAAGAAGCTTGTCTTTTGACAGGCATGGTGTGAAATGCATGTTGCACACAGAAATATATAGATAATGAATTAATGGCCGTGGAAAAATGTGGGTCCTGACTGCAGACATTTTTATTTAACGCAAATTATTAAAGAAGGGAAAAATCCCATCGGATTCCTCTAAAAATGAACTAAAGTTGGTTTTTTTTAAATCATTGAACTAAGAAGTGTAAGTAAGTAAGAAACTGATCATTGATCATTGATCACATACATTATGGATCAGTTAAACAGTAAATATACTTGATGTGCATTCACTGATATTACTGAAGCATTGGCACTTTGAGATGACTTTTGCTGTAATATGTGCTGTATAAATAAAGTTGAATTTAATTAGCAAACGATGAAATGTGATTTTATTCACTGATGACCTTTGACCTTCCTTTAATGACCTTTGACCTCCCTGTATAACTCCAGAGTAGCTCGTACCACAGGCTACCTGCTGTTCATGCTCCACCTGAACTCCTGTGCGTTCTACGTGGCGTCGGTGTACCAGGGGCTGGCCTCCACCCCCTGGGTGTATGACGGCGAGGGCACGGCGTAAGTCACATCATGTTCTTATGCTGTCTGAACACATGGGCTTTAATGTGATCTGTGCAGATTCAACAGGAAACAACAAAGACGTGTGTTTTGTATATTTTTTGTCATTTAGTTTTTGGGGTGATTTTTGAATACTTTTTTATACTGTAAAGTTATTTTTTTTAGTTGTCTTGTGTTATTTGGTCCTTTAGTATTTTTAGTGTAAATTTGTGAGTTTTTTTTTTGCTGTTTTGTGAAATTGTTTGTGTATTTTTGCTCTTTTTTGTGTGTTTTGCTATTTTCACACTTTTTAGTTTTTTTGTGGATTTTTGTTGTTTTTTATGAATTTAGCTGTTTATGTTTTTGTTTTGTTTTTTGTTGCTTTTTAGTGTTTTTTACTTCGTTGTTTTTTTTTTTCTGTATTTTTGCTTTTTTAGTTTTTTGTTGTGTATTTTTGCTGTTTTTTGTGTATTTTCTGCTGTGATGTGTGTTATTTTTAGTCATTGTTTACTTTGGGGGCTGAACACTATTAAATCCCGGACCACCTATGGTCCCCGGGCCTCAGGTTGTCTATCTCTGGTTTATGCAGTTTGTGGTTGGGAAAGTAGGTTTTAACATTGTGTGCGTGTGCGTGTGTGTGTGTGTGTGTGTGCGTCCTCAGATACCTGCGTTGTTACTACTTTGCGGTCCGTAGTCTGATAAACATCGGGGGTCTCCCTTTGCCAGAGACCACCTTTGAGGTCACCTTCCAGATGTGTAACTTCTTCATCGGAGTCTTTGTCTTCTCCAGTCTGATTGGTCAGGTAGGAGTAGGAGGAGCTAAGAGGTGGTTAGCATGTAGCTCCTCCCCCTCTCCCTGTGTGTGTTTCAGATGAGGGATGTGATTGGAGCAGCTACAGCAGGTCAGACGTACTTCAGGGCGTCCATGGACGGTTGTGTGAACTACATGAACACATACACCATCCCCAGGATGGTGCAGAGCAGGGTACGCACCTGGTACAACTACACCTGGGCTTCCCAGGGCATGCTGGGTAAGAACCATCAGCAGTGGCCACTAGAGGGGGGCTGGGGGTGCATTTAAAAACACTGCCATCATTATATGTATGAATACATACTCACTATAGCTCTCTATTCACTATTCTCTCAGTCCAACCCACTCACACAGATTGTAGAGCCCACAGGTAATAGTTTGTACAGGAGGGGGCGGAGCTAACAGTGACGCACGATGGTCCAATGACATCACAGAATCTCATTCTCAGCCAATAGAAACATTAGATTGTAATATTGTGGTTTCAACCCGTAGAGGGCACTCACTCTGACATTTTACTACAAAATACAACAAATTAATTGCACTGTATCTGATCTGAGGGTCACATGATCAACATTCATGTCAGCATTAGAATAATGACCAATCAGAGCATTAGCACAGGAAACAACAAAGAGTTTGTGTTTTTACGTTGTCATTTTTTCTTTCATTTTTGTATTTTTTTGGGGTAATTTCACTGGATTTAGGCCATTTTGTGTGTTTCTGAAATCTTGTGTAATGATATTATGTTATGATTTATGTTCATATTATACGTGTTACTGGAGTCATTTAGTGTGTTTGGAGTCATTACCAGCTGTTTGTCATTTTTGTGCATTTCTACTTTCATTTGTGTGTTTTTCTGTTATTATTTGTCATTTTGTGTTTTTGTTGCCATTTAGTGCAATTTGTTGTCATTTTGTGTGTTTTTGGATTCATTTTGGGCAGTTTTGTTACAGTGTTGTGTTATTAAAGTCATTTAGTGTGTGTTTGGAGTAATTACCAGGTTTTTGTGCCTTTTTATTGACATTTTGTGTACAGTATTTATGGAGTCATTTTTGTCAATTTTTAAAATAATTTGTGTGTTTTTGGAGACATTTTGTATGCTTATTTTGCCATTTTGTGTTTTGGCAGTGATTTCGTGCATTTCCACTTTTAATCTTGTGTTTTCCTGTTGTTTGTGTGTGTTTCTTTGTCATTTTGTGTTCTTGTTGCCATTTGGTGCAATTTGTAGTCATTTTGTGTATTTTTTGATTATTTTGTTGCAGTGTTATATGTTATTAGAGTCATTTTGTGTGTTTTGGGAGTCATTTGGTGCATTTTTAATGTCATTCTGTGTGTTTTTAGCGTATTTTATTGTAGTGTTTATGTTGACATTTTGTGCATTTCTACTTTAGTTTGTTTGTTTTTCTGTTATTTTTGTGCATTTTTTCCCCCCATTTTGTGTTTTCTTGTTGTCATTTAGTGCAATTTGTAGTCATTTTGTGTATTTTGGGATTTACTTTGTGCAATTTTGTTATTGATATGCGTTATTTGAGTTATTTTGTGTATTTGGAGTCAATACCAGGTTTTTGTCTTTTTTGTGCATTTTTATTGACATTTTGTGTATTTTTTGCAGTCCTTTTAGTGTTGTGTACAGTATTCATTGAGCCACGTTGTGCATTTCTAGTGTGATTTGTGTGTTTGTGGGGACAATTTGTGCTGTTTATTGTTATATTGTGTGTTTTGGGATTTATTATGTGCAATTTTGTTACAGTGTTATGTGTTATTTGAGTTATTTTGTGTGTGTATGGAGTTATTTTTGTGCATTTATCGTGTGATTTGTTTGTTTCTGGAGACATTTTGTGTTTTTTTGACATCTTTTTGTGTGTTCATGTTGCCATTTTGTGTTTTGGGAGTTATTTTTGTACATTTCTACTTTCATTCGTGTTTTTTTCTGTTGTTTTTGTTGCCATTAAGTGCATTTTTGGAGTCATTTTGTTTATTTTTGGATTTATTTAGTGAGTTTACTTTGGTGTTGCCCACGTCTGTCTCTAAATAACCACATTAAACATTGTCGTACTAATAAACACAATAACAATGGTGCTTACAATGGAGATGAAAAGTTTAAGGTTGAAACATCAAAAATACATTTGTGCGTCTGCTTTGTTCAGATGAGGCTGAGCTGCTGGATAAGATGCCACTGGTGATGAGAACGGCCATCGCTGTGGACGTCAACCTGGCAACCTTTCAGAAAATTGCTCTTTTCCAAGTAAAGTGGATTTAAATGAATATATAATTATATCCAATATAAATAATGGAACATTAAGTGTCCACGTGTTTCAGGGCTGTGACCAGCAGATGTTGGTGGACATGTTACTGAGACTCAAGTCTATCATCTACCTCCCTGGGGACTTTGTTGTTAAAAAAGTGAGTGAATATTCACAGCTTTTATTGTAAATAAATAAACAAATGTTAATAAATGATGATGCATGCGTGAATGTGTCCACAGGGAGACATCGGGAAGGAGATGTACGTGATAAAAAGTGGAGAGGTGCAGGTGGTGGGAGGACCTGACAACAGTATAGTGTTTGTGACGCTGAAGGCAGGATGTGTGTTTGGTGAAATCAGGTTAGAATGAAACAACAGGCAGAACACGCACTATGCAGGACCACCTGTTCATCTGCTGCTGATTGGCTTTTATCGCACTAACCACATCTTTTTAAAGGATGATTCACTGCGTTTGGATGTTTTAGTGAAATCTAAAAGTTACTTAATAATCAAGCCACAAATGATGCTTTAAAAAGTAGCTTCATAATGTTGTGGAACATCCGTCCTGCTTTAATACAGCGATGGACTGGGATGAGCACCAACGCCCAAACGATCAATATTTAGTCCAGTCATCAGTAACTGGAACATTCGGCCCCTAAAACAAATACGCAAAATAAATAAAAAAGACTCAAAAAACACACAAAATAGCTACAATAAAAAACACACACAAAACGACTCCCAAAACACATAAAATGGCAACAAAAAGCCCAAGATCACTCCAAAAAACAATAAAACAATGAAAGTACTACACAAAATAGCAACAAAACTCATAAAATCAATACAAAAACTCACAATATGACATAAAAAAACTACAAAAAAAAACACACAAAACGACTCCAAAAACACATGAAAAGGCAACAAAAATGAACGATATGACTAAAAACGACAAAAGTACACAAAATAGCAACAAAAACTCACACAATGAATACAAACACGAATAAAATTACAGAAAAACACAAAACACTAATAAAAAAACACAAAATCAAACAGAAAACTACTCCAAAAAGATATAAAACAAAATAAGTGCACTAAAATAACTGCACAAACACACAAAACTAGAATAAAAGTACACAAAATAACTCCAAAAAGATATAAAACAACAAAAGTACACAAAGTAGCAACAAAACCTAACAAAATGACGGAAAAACAAACAAAACTACAATAAAAAAAGCATATAAAATAAATGCAAAAACACATTAACAGACAAATACACAAAACGACTCCAAAAAAGATATAAAGCTAAATAACTGCACAAACATACAAAGGAAGAACAAGAATATACAAAAATACAAAGTCACAGTAACTTTATAGTTTCCTGTGTTAATGCTCTGATTGGTCATCATTCTAATGCTGACATGAATCTTGATCATGTGACCCCATGTGGCCCCGCCCCTTGTGTTATAAGTTGTCCAGCTGAGTAAAGGAGTCATGTTTTTCTGATTGTGTGTGTGTGTGTGTTCTATCTGCTCAGTTTGCTCCAGTCGGCCAAAGACGGAGGAAACCGACGTACGGCCAACGTCAGAGCTCATGGATTCGCAAATTTATTTGTTCTGGAAAAGAAGGATTTGTTCGACATCCTGGTTCATTATCCAGAGTCTGAGAAAGTCCTGGCCAGGAAGGGCAGGTAGGTGTAGGTGTGTGTGTGCGTGCGTGTAACATCACTAAAGTCTATGGTGTATTTTATTTTGAAGGAAGTTGATGAAGGCTAAAGGTCCAAACAACGCCATCGATGAGAAGGACAAACAGAGAGGTCTGGCTCTGTTTGGACAGAAACCACCAACACCAAAGATTCTCAAGATCTTTAACTTCCGTAAAGGAGGCATCCTGGATAAGCTCAAGGTAACGGCTAACAGCTAACAGCTAACGGTTCCGTGGGAGCAGCAGCGTGTACTAATCTCTATGTTTATCTCTGCTATTCACAGGCAAGCCAGGGATAAAAACAACTCCACCATCATTGATTATCCACTCATTAACTCCACTGCTACGTGTTCAATGTCACTATCATCATACAGTGTTTCCCAAACTGTGGCTGAGGTCCCTCCAAGGCCTCCCACAGCAGTGTGTAAATGTTATAAAGATATGATTTAATAATGTTTGTAAAACCTCAGCCTTTGGCTCACAGATATTTGATTAAAACATAAACATATTTATTGGTTTAGGAGTTTCAGTGAGAGTCTGTTCAACAACTTAGCGGCTGTACTAAGAAGCTACATTTCCTCTTATCGCGCTAACTTTGGGCTAAATCACCACGGCGACTTGGGCTAAATCACCACGGCGACTTGGGCTAAATCACCACGGTGATTTAGGCTAAATCACCACGATAACTTAGGCTAAATCTCAATGGTAACTTAGGCTAAATCACCACGGCAACTTGGCCTAAATCACTGTAGTAACTTAGGCTAAATCACCATGGTAACATTACAATAATTTCAATAATTCATCCATTAATTAATTAATTCTTACATTAATTAATTCATACTTTATAGTAGAGTTGGGCATCGTTTGGATTTTAACAATTCTGATTCTTTGAGTTGTGCAGATCAACAGGTCACAGATTTCACAAGATAATTTTTTAATTTGAAAAAACCTTCACACAGGCCATTGTTATTAATTCACTTATTGATACAGTTTAATTTGGTTGTTGTAATATAACTAGGATATTCAATTAACAAAGGTTTCCAACTGTAACTAAAAGTGAAACTTTCTGAAATAAAACTACAAACAAGTTGTCATCAGTCTAAAAAACAAAGAGCTACAGGTAGATGTGAAACTAAATAAAACAAACTCAAACCCTGGAACAGTCATGTGACAAATCAATAGTTCTTGTTGAGAAAGATTATTAATATCCTGACAACTAGGTCCTGCATGACCTCGTCGCTCAAAGTTGAAAAATTTCAACTTTTTAAGCAACAACTCCCCCGGCCGAGGCAGCAGCCCCTCCTCCTGCTACAGTGAGACACCTGCAGTGGAGGTCTGCAGTCAGGGCTAAATTAAAGAAATTCACTTCTTCAATAAGCCGACATTCTGGGTGAACGCAATCTTTAGTAACTCCGTAAGTTGATCATTTAAACTGTAAAAGCAGAAAGCACACACACATGCACACACACACCTTCAGAAGACAGGCCCTTTGTGTAATATCTTGTTGTTTTGCTTAAAAAATAATAATTCTGTGTATTTTGTGTCGTCTCTGAAGTCATTTTGTGTTTATCTTGTCAGGTTTTTTTATTGTGCATTTTGTAGTCGTCTTGTGTGATATTTTTCGTTGTTTTCTATATTTTGTAGTATTCTTGTGTGTCTTTGGAGTCAATTTATGTGTTTTTGTTGTCGATTTGTCATGTTTTGTATTATTTTTGAATATGTTCTGTGTGTTTGAGTCATTTACTCCAACAGTAACGACACGTAAACAATAAAAGTTTGGAAATATGATTATTAATTAAAAAAAGAAGAAAAAAAACTGCATCCATTAATGAGGAGGATGAGGCTGATGCTGCTTTAAAAATACAAAGCAAGTGTTAATGCTAACAGGCTAAAAACAGAGGTTAAAGTTCAAAGGTCACTGATGTTGACACTAAGTGTGTATTTTCCACATCATGACCTGTCCATCGTCTCCTCCTGTGATCACCGTGTTACACATGTCGTTCATCCACATCACGCCCACAGCAGCTGGAGGAGGAGACAGAGCCTTTAGCTGAGCAATGATTGGTCCACACTGATGGTTCATACCTGAGTGGGCGGGGATTCTCCTGGTGATGCTATTGGTCAGAAGGTCCCACAGAATCAGGTCTCCTGATTGGCCCCCACACAGCACAGAGTTACCGTCCCAGCGGAAACACCTACACAAACAGGAAGCACACGGAGCAATAAGAGCTGCTCCTGGTCACAGTGCACGTGCTCTATAGTGCACGTGAGCTTCTCACCTGAGCTCCTCCTCAGCTCTGACTGATGACGTCACCATCCCCGTCTGAACATCAGTGACCTTCATACATGAGTCAGCACCTACGCTGAGGATGTGACGACTGTCTGAGGATGAACACCATGTGACCAATCAACATGTGACTAATCACTTCCTGTTTATTTCCACAAATGCCAATAAAATTATTTCACGATGTGTTTTACATGAAGTCATTAAAAAAACAAAGTCACTCTGCAGAGGATGTGTGCTGTACTGTCGTGTGTGTTTTGCTTTCTTTGAACATTGAAACGGTGACTAATAACTTGTGATAACATCAGATGAGTGACGTACCAGGACTGAAGGAGGTCTGGTGGATGGTTCCTGTGTGACAGTGGAGCTGCTGTAGCATCACATAGCTGAGTGTGTCCCAGATGGTCAGAGAACCCTCCTTACTACCCGAGCTCAGCAGAGTCCCTGATGGGTTCAACGCCACCGTGTTCACCTGGAGGATGAGGAAACATACAGAGGATCAGCACCTGAACACTACTTTAATACATCATTAATAACACCAGAGGTTTAGTCGGGTTAATTTCTTTAAAAGTGCTTGAAGGAAAAGTCCTTGTAATAAATAAATAAAAATGAAAATATGGAGAAAAGCAGGACAACTGAGAAACACTGCACCAGAATCAACAACAAACAGGGCTGAATTTAAAGGTATTAAATCATTCAAAAAAGTATTTTAACTTTGATATTTAAATAAATGTGGACAGATTTGTTTAATATTAAAAGATTAAACACATTAGTGACACACCACGAGAAAACCATGAACAACAATTTTTAAGTATTGACAGATTGTGAGAGTGATTTCTAAGCTTTTTAATGATGTCACACACAAAGAATTCAAAGAATATTTGAGGAAGTAATTAAAAATGTGACTAATTTACAGTTTTACCGCAGTTGTTCCTCCATCTAGAAATCACGTGATTGATGATGTCACACTGCCTGTAAACATCCCATTGTTTTCTTTTGGAGTGAAGCATTCAGCCTGATTTTTATATCATTTAGCAGCTTTTTCAGTCAAAATAACAACTTGTGCTGCTTTTGGTTGCTCCAAATAATCAGGAAAATTTAAAGATGCTGATGTAAACCTCTTTTGTTTATAGAAAGAGGATAAGAACAGTATAATCTGTGATCGTAGGAGGCGACAGTTCCATCTCCGAGGTTTGGTAGTAGACAATGAAGCAGAGAAGAAAAGCTCTCCTAAGGAACCCTTAAACAGTGCATTGACACGCTCTGGTTGCTGAAGTTAGAGTGAATTAACGACAGTTGAAAACACACAAACCCTGAGGATCGAAGAATTCCCACCAAAAAGTTTACTTGCTTGCTTCAGCTGCATACTGTTTAAGGGACAGTAAAGGTCCCTTAGGGCAGCCACGTGTTTTACTTTAACGTGCAGCTGATTGGCCCAACCTGATAACCAGTATGTGAATGGCCAAAGAAAGTTGGTTGATCATCAGTTGTGGATTTCCCTCCTCACTTTGCATTTTTTACTCAAAAAAAAAAGGTTTTTGTGTGTTTTTTCGTCACATTTTTTACATCGTGTTTATTTTTGTCCTGACTCACCCCAGCATCGTGCTCCAGCTCAGCGAGGAGGTGGAACTGGGTTCTCCTGCGACTGGACGAGCTGTCAGTGACACAGCGCCAGACCTGTGGAGCAAACAGACATCACTACTACAGCTTCAAACAGCTACAGACCAGATGTCCATACAATAACAAACACCTTAACGGTGGAGTCCCAGGACCCCGTGTAGAGCCTCTCTCCACTCCAACACATCTCACTGACAGCGTCATCGTGTCCCATCAGCGTGTCCTGCCTCCGGCCGTACGCGATGGAGTAGAAGTAGCTACAAAGGAGGAGTGTTATGTCATGTTAGCGACATGCTAACATGCTAACATGCTAATGTGTACGTACATGTGGTTGTCCCAGGATGAGCAGACCACCGTCTTATCCTCAGCCACCATCAAACATGAAGAAAGAGCCTAAAATACAGCAGGTTTTAAACACAGGACACAAACACAGACTGGAAGTAATGGGAGCAGTGGGAGGAGTAGTGGGAGTACCATGTTAGAGAAGGACATGCTCCTCTGGAACTCCTTCAGATCTTTAGAAAACATCTTCAGTGTTGAGTCTGAAAAAAAAAAAACAAACAGTGGAGTTTGAACCTAAAGTCACATGTGTCAAACTCATGGCCCGGGGGCCAAAATTGGCCCTTTGGAGCATGCAAAACAGAAAAACATGAAGACATGTATCACTGTGTAAATGAAACTCAACAATATTTGCAGGTTTTCCTGGTGATTTCAGTCATTGATTTTCAGTCATATTTAATGTTAAACATTTGAACAAAATCCCTCAATTTTCCTCAAATTATGACATAATATTTTCAGTAATTAAGTAGAAATTGGTCAAAAAAACTAGGAAATTTAAAGTGATGATCCTGTTGGGACTGAAATCTGTCACTTTTTGCTTATATATTGTCAGTTTCTTACATATTTTGTATTTTATGTATGAAACCAAGGGAATAAAAATCAGAATCAAAAGTCCTTTATTTATCCCAGGAATAAATTATCTACGTTACAACTGCTCGAGAAATTTACTAATAAAAAGAATGAACGTTCAACAAAATAAAGAAAGAAAGAGACGTATATTATTAATTAACAACAGCAAGTCTGAGTCTCTCAGGGCTCAATATTAGGGCCCCTCTTATTTAGCCTTTATATTAATGATTTGCCAACTGTCTGCTCTGAAGTTGAATGTTTGATGTATGCAGATGACACCGTTGTATTTGTTCACGGTCGCTCCAAGGACATTGTTGCAGATAAACTTACCAAAGCAATGACTCTTGTCACTTCCTGGCTGCAGGAGAACTGCCTGCAGCTAAATACTTCAAAAACTGTAGGTATGTTTTTGAGTAAAACCAATAGAGCCTCATCTAATCCTGACATACTAGTTGCTGGAGAAAAATTACAAATTGTAAATCAATACAAATACCTTGGGTTAGTAATAGATTCTCACCTCTCCTTTAAAGCCCATATTGACAAATTATGTAAAAATATCAAGTTTAATCTAGCAAATTACCGCTCAATCCGAAATGAAATGTCAACTGAAGCTGCAATAATCTACATTCCATGATCTTCAGCCACTTTAACTACTGCCTAACAAGTTGGTCTCAGGCAAGTCAGAGTGCAAAAAGACCTTTGGAAACATTATACAAACAAGCCATTAAAGTCTTGGATAGAAAACCAAGGCACTATCATCACTGTGCAATCCTGAGAAAGTACCACCTTTTAAATTGGGACAGTCTCCATAGATTTGCGGATTTGAGTCTCATATACAAAATAACACATGATTTGGCCCCAGCTCCTCTGGCAGAGTTCGTCAGCCAAAGAAACAGCTCTGAGCGCGTCACTCGAGGCTCTGTAAGAGGCGATTGTGTCATCCCTCTGCGCAGGAGTGCTTTCAGTCGCTCGGACTGGTCAGTTAGGGGCGCTGCTGAGTGGAACTCAATACCTGAGGAGGTTAAACAGCTAACCACTTACAAGGCCTTTATAAAAAAAATTGAAAATTTGTCTTATTAACATGTACGTCTGCCAACATTAAAAGTTGAGCATGTTGCACTGCATTGTATTGTACTAGATAACGTAGCCTTTTGAACACGTGCTTTTTGTGTGTTTTAATATTGTAACAGGTTTTTTGTGTGTTTTAATATTGTAACTGGTACTGTCATTGTTGTTATTGACTTGTACATGTATTGTCATGCTTGTATTTTAATGCCTTTTTACATCTTGGCCAGGGGACTACAGATGAAAAATAGCCTCCTGGCTAATTCTGGCTTTTTTTAACCATGTTTGTTCATAGGTTATATGAAATTGCACTGTCCCCTTTCAAATAAACCAATACAATACAATACAAAAGTAAAATAATGTTGAAATTACTCGTTTTCCTCCACTAGAGTTAAAACTGCTAAATTAAAATGAGTTTGGATGTAAACTTGAAGCTTTGTTTATTCAGACAAGGTTTTACAGGAAATGTTGATCTCCAAACATGTTTCGACTGTCAACTGCCAGTCTTCTTCAGAGGAACTTTCATGAAAAGCCTTGTCTGAATAAACTAAACCTCAACTTAACGTATTATTAAAAAAAAGACAAAATGAATCTCGCTGGAACTGAAATGAGTTTGATCCTGAGGTATGAAGTGAACCTGGAGCACAAACAACAGATGAACTGACCTTGAGAAGTGGAGAAGATGGAGGATCCATCACGACTGACGGCGATGCCTGTGAGAGCTCTGCACACGAAGAAGAAGAAGAAAAAATGTACAGACCAGAGGAACACGTTAACGTTTCATTCCACAGGAAATAACTCCTGATCGTCATCATGGACTCACTCACTCTTTATGGATCTTATGACTTTGAACGACCTTCAGACTTTCCATGCTGGACCAGGCCAACTTCCTGCTCTCCTCTGTGAGGTCCTCAAAGGAAAACTCCTCACTGTGAGAGGCTGGAACACAAACACACACAAAGTGTAATGGAGCAGGGTGAGGACCAGTAGATCAGTGGCATTTAGTTCCACCATCAATAGGATCATTTTATATTTCATCCACATGAACTAACAGTCTGTAACAGTGACAGTGTAAAATAGACGTGTGAAAACTCCAAAAACATACAAAACTAAAGAAAAAAATAACAAATCACAAAAGGACAACAAAAATACGCAAAATAACTCAAAAGAATACAGAGAAATACAAGAGCCACAAAACATACAAAATGATATAAAAAATACAAACAATAATAAAAACTACAAACAATAATAAACACACACAAAATGACAACAAAATAGATAAAATCACTCAAAAAACATAAAAAAAAGTACAGAAAAAAACACAAAAAAGAAATTACAAAGATTATTAGTAAAGACACAAAAACACAAGAAAAATGCACAAAATGATTCCAAAAATACACAGGACAACAAAACTACACACAACAGCAAACATATATAAAAATAGCACAAAAAACAACAAAAAAACACAAACGTTCTCCAAAACACATAATTACAGAAAACTACACAAAACAACACAAAATGAGCAAAACAAAAAAGATACAAAATGACAACAAAAATGCACACAAACCACTACAGAAACACACAAAAAGACAATGAATTGTACAAAATGAGAAACTAAAGGAAACTATAATACACAAAACACCTAAAATACACAAGACGAGTACATAAATACAGAAAAATACACAAAACGACATTAAAATACACAAAAATGACTCCTAAAACACAAAATCACAAAAACAACACAGACTGACTGAAAGAACACACAACACAACAACAACAAAAACGAAACAACAAAAAAACCCTGAGAACTGCCACCTTAACGTGGTGGGGTTTTTTGAGCGCCCGAAGGACCCTAGGAGCTATGTTGTCTGGGGCATTATGCCCCTGGTAGGGTCTCCCATGGCAAACAGGTCCTAGGTGACGGGTCAGACTAAGAGCAGTTCAGAAGACCCATATGGATAAAGTTAAAGCAAGGGCCATGACGTCGCCTGGTATGGCGCAGCCGGGGCCCCACCTTGGAGCCAGGCCTGGGGTTGGGGCGCGAATGCAAGCGCCTGGTGGACCCGGCCGGGCTTAGCCCGAAAGGACGACGTGGGCCCGCCCTCCTGTGGACTCACCACCCGTAGAGGGATCCATAGGGGTCGGGTGCAGAGAGGACTCGGTCACGGTCAACGGGGGGTGCCTCGGCGGCCCAGTCCGCGTCCACAGCTTCTGGCTGTTGGGACATGGAACGTCACCTCGCTGGGGGGAAAGGAGCCTGAGCTTGTGTGGGAGGTTGAGAGGTACCGGCTAGATATAATCGGGCTCACCTCTACGCACAGCTTGGGCTCCGGATCCCAACTCCTGAAGAGAGGCTGGACGCTCCATTTCTCTGTCATTGCCCGTGGAGAGAGGTGGCAGGCTGGGGTGGACTTGCTTATTGCCCCCCAGCTCAGCCGTGACGTGTTGGAGTTCACACCAGTGAACGGGAGGGTCGCGTCCCTACACCTTTGGGTTGGGGACAGGTCTCTCACTGTTGTCTCGGCCTACGGACCCAACATCGGTGAAGAGTACCCGGCCTTCTTGGAGTTCCTGGGAAGGGTACTCGACGGTGTCCCGACCGGGGACTCCATTGTTCTACTGGGGGACTTCAACGCCCACGTGGGCTGCGACAGTGAGACCTGGACAGGGGTGATTGGGAAAAACGGTCCCCCCGATCTGAACCTGAGTGGTGTTCTGTTATTGGACTTCTGTGCCAGTTACAGTTTGTCCATAACGAACACCATGATCGAGCACAAGGGTGTCCATAAGTGCACGTGGCACCAGGACACTCTAGGCCGGAGGTCGATGATCGACTTTGTAGTTGCATCATCTAATCTCTGGCCGCTTATCTCGGACACTCGGGTGAAGAGAGGGGCTGAGCTGTCAACCAATCACCACCTGGTGGTGAGTTGGATCCGGTGGCAGGGGAGGAAGCCAGTCAGACCTGGTAGGCTCAATTGTGTTGTGAGGGTCTGTTGGGAACGTCTGGTGGATCCCTCTATCAGTGGGGTCTTCAACTCCCACCTCCGGATGAGCTTCTCCCAGATCGCGAGGGAGGTGGGAGACATGGAGTCCGAGTGGACCATGTTCTCCTCCTCCATTGTCAATGCAGCCGTTCGCAGCTGTGGCTGTAAAGTCTCTGATGCCTGTCTGGAGAAGGTGTTCGACCGTGTCCCCCGTGGTGCCCTGTGGGGGGTGCTCCGGGAGTATGGGGTCCGGGGCCCTTTGCTAAGGGCTGTCTGTTCCCTGTAAGACCGCAGCAGGAGCCTGGTTCGCATTGCCGGCAGTAAGTCAGACCTGTTTCCAGTGCATGTTGGCCTCCGCCAGGGCTGCCCTTTGTCACTGGTTCTGTTCATTATTTTTATGGACAGAATTTCTAGGTGCTCAGGATCTCATCTCTGCTGTTTGCAAATTATGTTGTTCTGTTGGCTTCCTCAAATCAGGACCTTCAGCGTGCACTGGGGCGGTTTGCAGCCGAGTGTGAAGCGGCCGGGATGAGGATCAGCACCTCCTAATCTAAGGCTATGGTTCTCCAACGGAAAAAGGTGGTTTCCCCCTTCTGGGTCGGTGGAGAGTCCTTGCCTCAAGTGGAGGAGTTCAAGTATCTCAGGGTCTTGTTCACAAATGAGGGTCGAATGGAGCGTGAGATCGATAGACGAATCGGTGCGGCGACAGCAGTGATCCGGTCCCTGTATCGGACTGTTGTGGTGATGAGGGAGCTGAGTCGGGGGGCAAAGCGCTCAATTAACCGATCGATCTACGTTCCTATCCTCACCTATGGTCATGAGATTTGGGTAATGACTGAAAGGACAAGATCGCGGATACAGGCGGCCGAAATGAGTTTCCTTTGCAGGGTGACTGGGCGCTCCCTTCGAGATAAGGTGACAAGCTCAGTCACCCGGGAGGAGCTCGGAGTAGAGTCGCTGCTCCTTCACGTCGAAAGGAGCCAGCTGAGGTGGCTCGGGCATCTGTTTCGGATGCCTTCTGGTTGCCTCCCTTGGGAGGTGTTTCAGGCATGTCCTAATGGGAAGAGGCCTCGTGGAAGGCCCAGGACACGCTGGAGGGACTATGTCTCTGAGCTGGTGTCGCCTCGGGGTCCCCCCAGAACAGCTGGAGGAGGTGTGCGTGGATCGGGAGGTCTGGGCTTCTCTGCTGAGACTGCTGCCTCCGCGATCCGGGCCCGGATAAAGCGGAAGAAAATGGATGGATGGAAAAAAAAGACACAAACTGACTCCAGTAACACAAAACAACAAAAACACCAACAAATAAAACAGAAAAAATACAAATATGCACAAAATGAGTTAAACAAAAACAAAATGACTGTAAAAAAAAATACACAAAAATAACAGGGAAAAAATTATAACATGCAAACATACACAAAGCCTTTGTTGTTTCCTGTGTTAATGCTTTGATTGGTCGTTTTTCTAATGCTGACATGAATGTTGATCATGTGACCCTTAATTCGCTGTGACAGAAGTTGCCGACATAAGAGAGGTGTGTTTATGTTGTTGTTTAGTGTGTGTTTTTATTGTTTGTGTGTGCTCTGATACCTGGGGACAGCTCACAGGTGGGGGAGGAGGTGCTGGGGCTGCGGCTGATGTTGTGGAACCTGGGGGTGATCCTCTGAGGGTGGGGGCTGCTGAACAGCTGACTGGGGGTCTGACCAAACTCTAGGATCTGAGTCAGCATGGCTACCCTCTGATCAATGTCCTCAATGCTACACACACAGACACAGACACACAGAACTTTAGGGATAAACACTAATCACTTACAAAGTGATGTGTTCAAGTACCTGTCACAGTCCAATCCTCCTTCATAGGTGAGAGGGTGAAACACTGGAGATAGATAGAAGATAAAAAGCAATTAATTAAGTGTACCGTTGTGTAGTAGTGGTTGTGTAGTAGTGTACCGTTGTGTGCTGCTATGGCCTCACTGCCTCTCTGTTTGAATCCAAACACTAAGTCGATCCACTCATGGAGATGTTCAGACACGTACTGACTCTCTAGTGCCGCCTTGTGTTTCTGGAGATAATCACTTGCATCTGAAGTCAAACACATAAAACAAAGAAAATACTAAATGACAACATAAAGATACACATGAACTCTTAACTCCAGTAACACAAAAAAAACACAAGCGAATAAAAGAAAAAAATACAAAATAACAACAAATATGGACAAAATGACTCAAACAAACAAGATGACAAAAAATTTATAAAATGACAACAAAACCACAAACAAATAAAATGGAAGAAATTAAAAAATCGACTCCAAGAACACAAAACAACAACAAAAACACACAAAATGGGGGAAAAAAATGTACGAAATAGTAACAAAAATGCAAAAAATTACACAATAAGAACAACACAAACTGACTCAAAACACACACAATCCAAGAAATAAATTGACTCCAAGAACACAAAATGACAAAAACACAAAAAAAGAGAGAAAAATGATCAAAGTAAAAAACACACACACAAAACAACAAAAACAAAAATTGACTCCAAGAACACAAAACGACAAAAAGACACAAAATTAGGTAAATATTTACAAAGTACACTTTAATGTGATCTAATGCTACGTTCAAAGCAACTCAGAACTCAGGATTTTCTGACCTCCAACATGGAAAAGTGACTTGAAAGCTCCTACTTGGTAAAGTTGGGGAAAAACAAGAAGGGTCTAGCTGCAGCCGCAGCTCCTACAAACCACGCCCCCTACAAAATACGTCCTATCAATCCCTCTAATCCAATACCTGGACATGAACCTTTCCACTAACCTGAACCGCTACCGCCTCCACTTCCTGGCTAAATTTGAGGTTACATTGAAAAATTGCTTGCGTGGGTGTGGTTTGTAGGGGGCGTGGCTTGTACTGTACCCACGGCTGCAGTTGGGCATTATTGGAAAAAACACACACTATTATAGCAGTCAGCCATGTTTGAGATATTTTCCATGTGCTGGTTGAACTCAGATCTCTGAATTTTCAACTTAGAATTGCAGAGTTCCGAGTTGCCTTGAACGCATCAGTTTCAGAGCTTTATTTTAAGTCCGTTCACACCTGTGGCCCACGGTGGTAGAACCACGTCACCCACATAGCTCCCGTTCTGCTTCCTGCCCAGGTCCAGACCCAGTTTGTTCTCCAAGAAGCTCGGGTCGTCCCCATAAAACTCTGGGATGAGCTACACACACAGTCAGATACATAAAACAGTCAGAGTACTCTTATAAAATACACTCTGTTGGTGGTAAACAATGATTTCTACCTCTTTAAAGTCCGTCGCTCCTTCTAAACAGTTTCTCCATGTTTCACCTAAACTGTAACAGTTCACAGGAGGGACAATAATGATGATTTATTATTATTTAAATGATATGTGAGATGAGCTTTGACGAGTCATGTGACCTACTTGTTAAACATGCGGTCTGCGTTGTCATAGCGACCGTTCTGGAGACACAGCATGTGCTCTGGAGCTGGAAAAGATGGCAGAATTCAAACATTAATGAAAGCATTAAACCTGTGATAAATTATTATTTGTAAAAATAATAATAATAATAATAATAATAATGAATTAGATCAGACCAATCGGAGCATTAACACAGGCAACAACAAAGGCTTCATGTGGTTAAATGTTGTGTTTTGGGAGTCATTTTTGTGTATTTTAATCTTGTTATGTATATTTTTCTGACCAATCTGAGCATTAACAGAGAAAACAACAATGAGTCTGTGTGTTAAGATTGTTGAATTTTGTGTTTTTAGTAATTTTGTATCTTTATGTGTTTTTGTCATCGCTTTGTATATTTTTTTGTTATTTTTGTTTATTTTGGAGTTCTTTTGTGTGTTTTTTACAGCAATTTTGTATGTTTATTTTTCTCTGAATTTGGTGTATTTTTTGTCTCTTGTCCAACTTTCTAATATTTTTGTAGTTGCTTTGTGCTTTTTTTGTTTTCCTTTTGTATGTTTTTCAAACAAAAAAATGTTTAGTATTTTTGTTTATTTTTGTTGTATTTTTGTATCATTTTCTCTCATTTTGTGTGTTCTTGTTGTTTTGTGTGCCTTTGTCAATGCTTGGTATATTTTTCTGTTTTTATTTGTAGTTGTCTTGTGCGTTTATGGAGTAATATCGTGTACATTTGTTGTCATTTTTCTGTATTTTCATATGGTTTATAGAGTCGTTTAGTGTAGTTTTTGGTGTTTGTGTATTTTTCTGTCAATTTAGATTGCTATGAGAAATTAGTGTGAGGACGTACCGACTCTGACCAGGTAGAAGAGGACGTATCCTGGGGACGAGTAGTGACTACCAAACATGAAGCGAGGTTCAGGCATTCCTCTGTAACGAGCCTGAGGACACGAGCACTGAGCATCACTCATCCATCTCTCATCCATCACTCAGAACATCCAATCACACTCACCAGTAAACGGTCCAGCCGCTCCTCGTTCAGAGCTCCCACAGGTTTACTCAGATCTCTGAAGGTGTCTGCCTTTGTCATGTCTGAGAAACAGAAAGTGATGTTAGCGTTGATGTTAGCTGCGATGGTAGTGGTGACGATAGTAATGATGTTAGCGGTGATGATAGTGTGTTGTTAGCTGTAATAATGATAATGATGGTGACGTTAGCGGTGATGCAAGCAGTGATTTTAGCAGTGATGATATCGGTGATGTTAGCGGTAAAGTGCCTTGCTCAAGGACACAATGACAATGACTTGGCTAGAGCGGGATTCAAACCCCTAACCCTTCGGTTATTAAACGACCCACTCTACCTTTGATGTCACTCATGATGTCAATAATGATGATAGCGGTGATGTTAGCTTTGACGATAGCACTTATACTAGCTGTGATGCTAGCAGTAATTTTAGCTGTGACCATTGCGCTGATACTAGCGGTGATGCTAGGGGTGTTACTAGCTGTGATACTAGCTGTGATGCTAGCAGTGATTTTAGCCGTGACCATTGCGCTGATACTAGCGGTGATGCTAGGGGTGTTACTAGCTGTGATACTAGCTGTGATGCTAGCAGTGATTTTAGCTGTGACCATTGTGCTGATACTAGCGGTGATGCTAGGGGTGTTACTAGTTGTGATACTAGCTGTGATGCTAGCAGTGATTTTAGCCATGACAATTGCGCTGATACTAGCGGTGATGTTAGCGGTGATGCTAGGGGTGTTACTAGTTGTGATACTAGCTGTGATGCTAGCAGTGATTTTAGCCGTGACCATTGCGCTGATACTAGCGGTGATGTTAGCGGTGATGCTAGGGGTGTTACTAGCTGTGATACTAGCTGTGATGCTAGCAGTGATTTTAGCCGTGATCATTGCGCTGATACTAGCGGTGATGTTAGCGGTGATGCTAGGGGTGTTACTAGTTGTGATACTAGCAGCGATTTTAGCCGTGACCATTGCACTGATACTAGCGGTGATGCTAGGGGCGTTACTAGTTGTGATACTAGCTGTGATGCGAGCAGTGATTTTAGCCATGACCATTGCACTGATACTAGCGGTGACGTTAGCTGTGATATCTAATGGTGATGTAGTGGTGATGTTCGCGGTTAGCTACTAACTAACACAGCTGGAAGCTGGTGCAGTCAGCGATGATGTTAGCTGTGATGTTTAGTGGTGCTATAGTGGAGATGTTAGAGGTTATGCTAGCGGTTAGCTGCAAACTAACCCAACTGGGGGCTGGTGTAGTCAGCGATGACCCAGGGGAACACGGGGTACTGAGAGAGGTCGTTACAGCTGCGGTCTGCCAGGTTGTTGAGGTGGAGCAGGTACTGGTAGTTGCTGAGATGACCTCGCTGCCACTGTAGCATATAGCTCTCTGCTGTGTGCTCTGTCACAGGGTTCTCTGTGCAGCACAACATAACAAAGTGTTTTGATTCCATCAGAGGGTTACAAGAAGCTGCAGAAGGTTTGCTGATGAAATCAAAAACCTCAGATTATTTGGATTAGGATTAACATTTGAAAATATGTGATCTGTTTGATATTGTTACCCAGGAAAGAAGCCATGTAGTAGTAGATCTCGTCTCTGTCTGCTGTGTTGTAACACTTTAGGTAGATGTCTGAGCAAAAGTCATTCTCAGTGCAGAAAACCTCCAGACCCTCGAAAACAGACAAAAAAACAAGTTTACACACCACACCAGACATAAGCAACTGGCGGCCTAGGGGCCACGTGCGGCCCTTGCTTTAATGTTGTGTGGCTCCCAAAGGAAAAGCAGAGAAATACAGAACAACACAAAAAAGCACAAAAATAGAGTAATGGATAACAAAAATACACAAAATAACTAAAAAAACAATAAACAAAATTACAGAAAAAGACACAAAAGGACAACTACCACACATCAAAAGTGTGTGGTAGTCCAAAAGGGACATTAAATTACAGTAAAAAACAAAAAAAGGACAAAAATAGACTAAAGGACAACAAAAGAAAAAACAAAATTATAGAAAAAGACACAAAAAGACAAAAATGGACTAAATGAGAACAAAATGGACTAAATGAGTACAAAAATAGACAAAATTACTTCAAAAAACTAAACAGATTACAGAAAAAGACAAAAAAAAAAAAGAACAGAGACTAAAGAATAACAAAAATACACAATTAAATTACTCAAAAAACCAAACAAAACTAGAGAAAAGGATACAAAAGGACATCAAAAAACAAAATACATAAAAGACAAAAAAATACACAGCAATAACTCCAAGTACAGAAAATGACTCATAATGCACGAAACGACAAAAATACATAGAATAAAAAGAAATAAACCAAACGACCACAAAACAAATTTGCAGAAAAATGCACAAAAGAACAACATAACAACTGTAGAATTAAACCTAAAAACCTCCCTGTGTTCCCGCTGACATGAATGATGAGGATGATAATTGTCTCTGCTCTACACTTTCAGAGCATGTGTGTGTGTGTGTGTGTGTGTGTGAGAACTAGGGTTGGGCATCGTTTGGATTTTAATGATTCTGATTCCGATTTTCAATTTCGATTCCTGTTCTAAACTATTCTCAATTCGGATTCTTATACATCTTATACAAACCCCACGTAAACAAACAGAACAAGCCGCAGAAACAAACTAGTGCGGGCATTTAGGAATAAAAAAAAAAAATCAAAATGCAAACATCTTCGTAACGGTTCCGCAACCGGACGTTAAGAACCGGTTCCTATTTGGAACAGGTTCTCGGTGCCCAACCCTTGTGTAAACAGAGCATGCGTGTGTAACTAACCAGTGGTCTGAGGCTGTGTCGTCTCTTGTAGATTCTTCTGACTTTGCGCAGTTTGATAGTGATCACATGCTCCTGAAAGAATGTGACAGCTCAACCAATCAGAAAACAGTTTCATTAAAGGGGGCGGGGCCATGCTGAGAGCTCACCGGGTAGCCGTTGAGAGGCTGGAAGTAGAGGTTAGTATCAGTGATGCACACGTGGCCTGGATTAGACACCAGAGGAAGAACCATCTCCACAGCACACTCCATGTGAGGCTTCTCAATTACACTCTCAAAACTGCGCATGCACGCACACACGCACGCACACACGCACACACGCACACACGCACGCACACACGCACACACGCACACACGCACACACAGCCTTAGTAAAGACAACAACCACAGAGGGAAACTACACACAGATGTTTCTGTTGGACGTGTGCGTACCAGTTTTTATCAAACGATGTCCTCGCCAACCTGGACTGGAGATTAGCAGCGATCTGAAAACACAAAACAATGTCCATTTTGTGTATTTTTGTTGTCATATTCTGCTTTTTGAATCATTTGTGTTGTCATATTGTGCATTTGGAGTAATTTTTGTGTATTTCTGGAATAGTTTTATATATTTTCTTGTCACTGTGTGTATCGTTGTTGTCATATTGTGGTATTGGATTCACTTTTGGCATTTTTTGTTGTCATAATGTTCATCTTTGAGTAATCGTGTGTATTTATTGTCATTTTATGTATTTTTGCTTTTGTTTTGTTGATTTTTCCGTCATATTTGGATATTTTTTCATTGTTGTTTTGTGTGTTATTGGTGTAATTTTGTTGTTTTTATGTATTCAACAGAATTCTGACTGATTAGAGCCTGATATTATTAATCAATATTATCACAAGTGTCAGATACATGATATAACTGCTCTCTACCACCATGGAACAGAGGTTAGTTTGCTTTAAAAGGAGGATATTTAAAACAAATTAAGCTTTCCTGCAGTGCTTCTGTTTTCATTACAAATCCAGAATTTACCAAAGATTTTCACATAAAATTGCATTTATTTATGAGAATATTAGTGCTGAAATTAGAAGATATTTGGCTGTGAGATTAGGGTAGAAAGGGGGGGGGGAAATTTTTTGTTAAATTTACATGAGAAATAAAACTCGGGAATTTTCAAAAATATATACTTTTCATGGAAATTATTTATTGGAGTGAACCATTAAATTGGGAAAAACTTTTAAATAATTGATGCTGATATTTTAAATGATGCTAAAATATATATTCAGCATTCCTGTTAAGGGTTAAGGTTAAAATGTGAACAATTCCTGTTAAATACCACTAATTCCCGAGTGTCAAAGGGTCATTTTTGTTTATTTTTTGTTGTCATATTGTGCTTTTGAAGTTGTTTTTGTGTATTTTAAAATATTTCTGGTCATTTTGCATATTTTTGTTGACATGATGTTAATTATTTTGAATAATCAGGTGTATTACTTGTCATTTTGTGCCTTTTTGTTGTCATATTGTGCTTTTTGAGACATTTTTATTGGCATTTTGTGCTTTTGGAGTCATTTTTAAAATGTTTTCTGGTCATTTTGTATATTTGCTGTTATAATGTGAATTTTTGAGTAATGATTTATTTCTTGTCATTTTGTGTATTTTTGCTTTTGTTTTTTTTTTTAAACTTGATTATTTTTGAATAAATGCTAATATTTATGTTTGGATATGATACAGTAGTTTAAAATTACTCCCAATTTCCAGTTACCAGTAATTCAAATAAATACTTGCCGAATTTAAGTTCCTGTGGAATTTTCACAACCCAAAGAGCGTTTATGAATTACCTTTATATAAACAATTATAAAAAATATAAGTAAAATCAGAATCATAACTTTTGCTGCTCTGGAGGACAATAAAGAGCCTAAATATTGACTCACCATTGCAGTTTGATCTCCCAGTTTTCCCAGACAGGACGCTCTGTGGAGCTACAGGAAAGAAAAAAGAAAAACTACTCTACAAGATCCATCTCTTTAGAAAATGTGGAATAAATAAATGTAGTAAAAAAGCCACATACCTGCAGTAACGTCTGGACAACATCTTCCGTTTTATTCCAAACTTCTAGATGGAAGGTCAATTTTTTTGCTCCCTGATGTTAGAACAAAGTTAGAATATTCTGATAATCTGTAAATTATGTTCCTGGTTTAACCATAAGGACAAATATTAAAGCATGAACACACAGAGTGACTCACCCTTTCATTGTGGTAAGGAGCTATCACGTTTCCTTCTTTGATAGAAATAATCTACAACGAAAGTGAAACTAAATGTAAGTTTTAACACAACGTTAGAGAAAAACCTGATAAAACATGAACTCACCTGTCCACATGAAATAAGGATAGATGACTGCTTTGGACTGAGAGCATAAACACAAACAAGAAAATATATTAAATATCAAACACGTCTGATAATTAAAAAAACATCTGATTTAAAATTAAAAAGAAAATATCAACTAATAATGAGCATTGGTTTAAATGTGTTAAGTTAAAAACTTTGTGGATACTTTTTTTAAACATGCCACAGTATCTAATCTGGGGGTCACATGATCAATATTCATGTCAGCATTAGAATAACGACAAAACAAAAACAACAAATTTGAGTGTTTTTGTTATCTTTTAGTGTTGTTTTTTAGTCATTTTGTGCATTTTTGTTTTCATATTACGCTTTTGGAGTCATTTGTGTGTATTTTTTATCATATTATGCTTTTCAGATTCAGAAAACTTTATTTATCCCCGAGGGGCAATTCAGTTCACAGTAGTGGGTTGGGTAACAGCAAGATAAAGAACAATACACACATCCACATTTTCATCTCATCAGTCAGTCACTATGCAGGAGGAAAAAAAACAGACAGCCATGAAGTAGCTACAGCAGTTACAACATTGTGATAAAGTGCAATAGTGGCAATAAACACAACAAAATAGATTCAACCCTAAAAAAACAGTACATGTAGTATTTAAAAGCTTATAGTCATTGTTGTGTATTTTTGTAGTAGTTTCATTTTTTTTGTCATTTTGCATATTTCTGTTGTCATCATGTCATTTTTTTTTAGTAATTGTGTTTATTTCCTGTCATGTTGCACTTTTTGAGTCATATTTGTTGTCATGTTTTACTTTTGGAGTCATTTTTGTAGTATTTTTGCACATTTTCTTGGTCATTTTGCACATTTTTGTTTATATAATGTGAATTATTTGAGTTATATTGTGCATTTTTTGGTTTTGTTTTGTTAATTTTTCTGTCATATTATGATATTTTTTTGTGGGTTATTGGAGTCATTTTGTGTATTTCTGTTATAATGTGCTTTTGGAGTCATTTTTGTTGTCATGTGCGTTTTTTGAGCAATATTGTAATTTTCTTGTCATTTTGTGTATTCTTGCATTTGTTTTGTTATTTTTCTGTCCTATTTGGATATCTTTATCATTGTCTTGTATGTTTTTGGAGTCATTTTGTGTATTTTTGCTGTTTTTATGTATTTTTCTGTCATTTGGTTGGCTTTTGGGAGTCAGTGTGCATTTTCATTTTGTGCGTTTATTCAGGGGCCACACACTATTAGACTGTGGGACCTCTAGTGGCCCATATCTGCTGTAGAAGCTTCAGTGCGGAGGCAGTAACCTGTTTGACAAACTAAAACAAAACACCAGCGTGTGAGTTGAAGGTGTGACATCCGTGAGTAAAAATATTGCTCACTCTTCAAAAGGGTTCGTCTCCTTTTGCACAAACTGGATCTTCGTACAGTCTCGCAGAAGAATCTACAGATCAAACACATAAAAATAGAATCAAATCTACAAAACTATCTGGAAAACATGTCTAAAAATGGCTCCGTAAACCAAGCAAGTGGCTTCACTGAGGAATCTCAGGTTGATGTGTCATCCTATTACATCTATTTTACCAGGTTGTTTGTTTACTTTAAATGTAACTTGTCAATCAGACAAACCTTTAGAATCGGCTCAGCAAAGTCATCTGGATCAAAAATTATGGATCTGGAACAAACCTTGAAGGAACCTCGAACTTTCCTGAAAGAGCAGTAACAATAGGATGAAAATACATTCATTCATTCATTGACACACTTAAGAAATAGAAAAGAGAATAGAATAAAATAGACCTTTATAGATCTTCAAAACACAAATTTACATGTTGCAGCAACACAATAAAATAGCAGACAGTAAGAACAAAAATAAATACCAACATAGGATAATGGTGCAAAATGTAAAAAAATAAATAAACAAATAACAATAACTAGAAAAGTCCTACTTGTGGAAGCAAAGTAAGGGGTGAACGCTAAGATTGTAGCGACATTTTAAACTATAAATTGTGGCTTAAAGCTTTAACTGCAGTGAGCAGCAGCTGTCACACTGTAGCAGGCCTAATCAAGCACTCCAAGGATTGCAAAAGCAGCATAATTTCCATAAAACCTTAAATTACATTGAAAATAAGCGAGTCAGCATTTTACAAGTTAGATATTTTCAGAACATTTTGATCTTTGATTTGTGTAAATTAGTTAAGATTCGCATGAAGCATGACAAACAGGGTCAATTAAAAAAAATCATATAAATTAATTTTATCAGAGTGCAACACGTACAAAATAGATAGATTTGTAGATTAGACAGTGGAACTACATTTGTGTCTGAGTTTAACACTGACAGAGTTATAGCAGTTTACAGTAAAAGCATAAAACATAATATTGCATTAAAAGTAAAAGTAATTGCATTTTACAAATCTCAGAGCAACATTGCCACTAAGCATTGGTACATTTTCACATTTGAATGGTGTAGATCGGTTAAAAATTGGTAGTAGCAAGTTAAAATACGTACGGAAGAATAAGAAAAATAAGAAAAATTTGCATTCCCACAATAATTAAAAAACAACAGCAGAAAAAACATCACAAATGTGCAAATGACAAATACACGTAAACATAAAAATTAAACACTTCAATAACTGACTGACAATTGTATTTATTTCATAAAAAAAATCATTACTGTTGTATTTCTTTATTTTCATGATTAAATTATCAGATGTTTCTGATTATTCTTACCGCTACTGTAATCCAAAGGATTTAAAAATATGTTTTATCTGTAAACAATCTACTTGTTTCACAAATAAAAACAGTTTCCTCATGCTTTCATGGGACAGTAACAGTTAGTATTTATTATTCCTGGTGTGATCCAGACTTGCTGGTATTATATAAAAACAGAAGGGAGCCGTTCCCATAGAGTGGAACATCTCAGTGTTATTGTTGTTGTGATGCGTTCAGGTTCAAACCCACCTCTCCCTTTGTGCAGTGCGTCTCACATGGTACGCAGTGTGCTGTTCAAAGTAGAACTCCTCCAGATCCAGCAAGAGGAGGGAGAACCTGCAAACACAACAGCTGATGTTAGTGTGAGAACATCCGACGCACACTTTGTAAAAACCAACAATGACAAAAAAAAACCTGCTTTGTTTGTGGTTTTAAAAAGATACGTGAGAGGAAAAAATGTGACAGAAAATGAAAAACATGAATCCAAATAGAAATATTTAGTGTGAAAAGAAATTATTCATAATATGTAACAACCTGAGGTCATCTTTAAGGTTTATTTTATACCATATTTTATTGCTTTACTTATTACTCAGGTCATCACGATATTATTATTAATTTTCTGTCATATTTGGATATTTTTTGTGTTATTGGAGTCATTTTTTGTGTTGTGATACTGTGCTTTTAGTGTCATTTTGCTGTCATAATGCACAGTTTCTGACCATTATTTTGTATATTTTTGATTTGTTTATTTTAATTTGTCATATTTGGATATTTTTATCATTGATTTGTGCATTATTGTCATTTTGCATATTTTGTTGTCATAATGCACAGTTTCTGACCATTATTTTGTATATTTTTGATTTGTTTATTTTAATTTGTCATATTTGGATATTTTTATCTTTGCTTTGTGTATTATTGTCATTTTGTGTATTATTGCTGTTTTTAAACCTTGAATCCAAAAATAATTATTTACTATGAAAATAAATAATTTTTAATATGCAACAACCTGAGGTCATCTTTTAGGTTTATTTCATGAATATTATATTACTTTAATTATCACTATGATCGTCACTTTATTATTTATTGCTGCCATTATGATCTTCATCAACACTGTTGTAATTTTACATTTTGCTTTTCTTTTTTTCTCTTTCCATCATCCCTTATATATATTACTAATATTACTGTTGTAATTGTTGCCGTTTATCCATCTTTATGTAATAAAAAAGAAGAAAAAAAAATAAAATAAGATAACTTTAGTGACCTATTATGATGTGCCCACTACTTTTACAAACAAATGAGAGTTAAAATAGACCAACCACCCTTCTGGTAAGGTAGAGAAAAAATTTCAACATCAATATACGATATATCACAATTTTTATTTATTATTACTTTTTATTTGGGTGATAATATTATATCAGAATAGGTATTTTTTTTAATGTATTATAATTAGCCAACATTTTAGCTCTTTACTACAGATGATGATGATATGTAAAAGTTCTTATTTATTTTTAAATGTTTTGGAGATATTAAAAAAATCTATATTTATTCCCATTTTTTATCTTTATTTTTTTCTGCCATGTGTGCATTTTGTAGTCATAGCCTGTTTAACACTTTCATTTGCAGTATAAAATAAATGTAATATGCATTGTTATTTTTAAACTATGACTCATATGGTTTCTACAACAATTCTAAGAAATTCTTATGGAAATATTGTGATATCCCAATAGAAACATCTGTAGAATGATAAACTGGTTTTATTGTTTTTTATTGTGTCTGAGACACAAACTGAAATCAAAGGTTAAACTGAGATTGCTCATCTTATCTTATAATAAAAGCAAAGTGTGTGTGCGTGTGTGTGCATGTGTTTGTGGAGCTAATATCTCCCCGACGTGTCTGTCCAACCTAAAACTTTGTCAATGGCTTCCACATAGCCCAAGTGTGTGCATCCGTTATTTTGGAGTAATTTGGTCATTTCAAAACATTTATTTTAATTTTATGTTCACCCAGAAGTGAAACCTATTCAGCATTTGACCTCAGTGTGAGGGGGCGCTAGCGCACCATCTATAGCTATTTCACTACACAGCTCCGCTGCGTGCCAGAGCCAATCGCTCGCTGAAGACCTGGAGTAGCACCAGACCTGCACGCAGGCAAACGAGTGAGAGAGAGGAAGATAGTTTAAAGCACAACTGAGTAACTTTTTCACCTAATAAATTCTTCTCGTAGTCCCTGTGAGGGTAATGCATGCGTTTATGTGGTGATTGGGGGGTATTTCATCCCCCCTGCTGTCTCTGGCCAGAAAACCAAATTTGCAACTTTCCCTGCCTCCGACCCGGTGGCAAGACGTCCTGCTTTATGGCAGCCCAATACAAAGCAATGCTAGATTATGACCAGCCCCGTGGCTGCACACGGTTGTCTACAAATTCACTTTTCTCAAACTTATACGTTTACGTCAGTGACATAACCAAAAGAGACCTTTAGTGGGAACGCTAAGCGCAAGTTACTTAGTTCTGTTTTGAGGCTCTTTCACAAGTTTTGAGCTCCTGTGGACTTCTCTTATGAAGAAACATACTTTTTGACTGTTCCTCATTTAGTGATTACATTTCAAAACATTTATTTTCATGTTTGTTTGACCGGAAGTTATGACGGGACCCGGAAGTTATTGGACGGCAATGGCCACGGCTGTGTTAGAAGCGAAAAATGCAAATTTCTCCGTGGATACGACATTATAAACGCTAATATTTTCACCATGTGCTATATAAGCAAATACGCACCTTGGATGTACATGCAAGATGTGTTGCAATTATGTGTATAAGTGCAGCTGATGCGCGTGCGTGCATGTAAGAGATAACCCACGGAGGAGATGGAGAGAGAGAGAAACACACACACAGACACACATTATAATAAAAATATACTAAAAGAGTAAAATAAAACAAAAAACTAAATATTTATACAAAAAGTCCAGAAAACGACAACAGAAATGCACAAAAATATACAAAAAGGCTCCAAAAACACACAAAATTACTCCAAAAAACATATGTTGCAGAAAAATACACCAAACAACAACAAAGACATGAAAATGACCCAAAATACACAAAAATAAATATGTATACAAAAAATACACAAAATGACTCCAGAATCATACTACAATGGCAACAAAAAACAATAATTGTACAAAAAATGCACAAAAACACAACAGAAAGATACAAAAATACACATAATGACTCCAAAAAACATACATTACAGAAAAATACAAACAAAAAAATATAAAAAGTAATTTTAAAAAAAACCAACCAGGATTAAACCAGGTAAATCACACACACTATTTTATTTTGCACCCACAAATAAGCCCCTTTATAAGACTACAGAGTACAGAGTATGTACACCTCTTTGTACATCCAACCTTCAAACACAGACGCATTTGGCCATAATTGACCACTCTACTTAAGCTCCTCCCACTATATGAATACATACTTCTGATGACCATTGTACTAGTTAACATTAATCTGTAATTAATCACAGATTAGGACTGTGTGAATGATGAGTTTAAAGATTAAAGTGTATTTCCAGTCTCACGCTGACAGATCATCAGCTCCTCTGTCTGTATTAGTTGAGTTATTAACAGCTAACGTCTGCTGCTCTCCATTTAAAGCCACACTCATTAATGTGTAATCTAATCAAATGATTGACAAATATGTATTTTGCAGGATGTGTTTTTCTTCTTTTTTCCATTTGTTTTGGTAATTTGTTGTGTTAAGAGTTATTAGTGAGCGTTTAAATAAATAGAAATGTTCAGGCCTTTAAATATGAAGAAGAAACATGATAAATAACTTTGTTAAAACAGGTTTTAAAACAAGCAGTCAAAGTTATCCAAAAAACAATCCACTTTGAAATAATCAACTAACATATTGATCTTCAGTAAAAAACTATATATTCTTCTATAATGTAAACTTACAGGTTTTATGGCAGAAAAGTGATTCCAAACACATAAAATGACAACCACAAAAAAAACATTTAAAAAAAAAAAAACACAACAACCGCAAAAATACAAAAACCCACAAAATTTCAGAAATATTTTTTTAAATGCCAACAGAAATACAAGAAATTACTCAAAAAAACATAATTCAACAAGAATACTCAAAGCAATAAAATCACAGACAGAAAAATACAAATAATAAATAGCAACAAAAACAAACTAAATGATTGGAAATAGAACAAAAATGAAAGAAAATAAAACAAATAACAAATACACAAAATTACTCATCACAAAACCAGCAAAATACACAAAAAGAAACATAAACACACAAAACAACATCAAAAATATAAAACATGACAGAAAAATACAGAAAATGATCATGAAAATAATGACAAAAATGGCTTCAAAAATACACAGAATGTGAAACAAATACACAAAATGACAATAATTCACAATAATATGAAAAACATTTACAATGTCAGAAAAATACACAAAACTGATGACAAAAACATACAAAATTACAATATAAGACAACACAAAACAACAACGAATACACAAAATGACAACAAAAATGCGTAAAATGAATACAAAAAATCAAAGAAGGAAAAACATATACACAATAACAACAAGAATGGACAAAAAGACAACAGAAACACACAAAACAACAGAAAATATACAATATGACAGAAATATATACAAAATCACAACAAAAATGCAAGGAAAAATATACAGAGTATCAACAGGAATACACAAAAAGACAACATAAAGACACAGAATGGGAGAAAAAATATACAAAATCACAAAAGGAATACACAAAAAGATGACAGAAACATACAAAAATGCATAGAATGCCGACAAAAATTCAAAGAATAAGTAAAAAAAAATATACAAAATGAGAACAAAAATGCAAAAGAATGAGAATAAAAATATACAAAAAGACAACAGGAACACACAAAACAACAAAATATAGATAATATGACAGAAAAATATACAAAATTGCAACAAAAATAATAAATAAAATGAAAATGAAAGAAAAATATGCACAAAAAAAAAAAACAAGGAAACAAAAAGACAACAAAAACACAAAATTGAGAGAAAATGTACTAAATGACAAAGACACTTAAATGACTAAATTCATATATCTGATTCAGAGTTCAGGGTTTAAAGCTGGTTCCACATCAATAATAACTAATGAGCAGCTCACTGACACTTACAGACATTCACTACCAGCTCGTGTTTCAGCTGCTACATTTAATTAAATGTCAGTAAACAGTGTATTGTTAATGTGTCAGATTAATAAAATTGAGCGTCATTAGAGGGAAACTGAATAGTTTATGAAAACGAGTAGCACGAGCTCCATCGGACAGACACACGGACGCTGTCAGTAGCAGCTAGTAGCGGTCAATGAGAGCTAACAGAGTTAGGCGTTAGCATGCTAGGCTAACATAGAGCTAATAAACAGCACAAACCTTCCTTTAGTTCTCTCCTGGTGTCGAACAAACGCCATGACCTCAGGAAAACCAGAGCATCCTCCTGAGGAGTCTCTGCTCTGTCAACACGGAAATCACCCTTACCACGTGACCCACACCCGGAAGTACTGACAGGAAGCCTCACTTTGCGCTCTGTTCTGAATACCAGAATAAGAGCACGAGTTAAATCATAATATATGGGGTTCACTTCCTGAAATATTGAACTTTTTCATGATATTCTATTTTCATTTAGATGTACCTGTAAAATTAGTTTTTATGTATTTTTAAGCATAATCAAACCAAATCAAATATATAATTTACCATATTCTACTTAGTTTTTATTGTAGTTTTATTGTATATATATATATATATATATATATATATATATATATATATATATATATATATATATATATATATATATATATATATATATATACTTAACTTTGTTTAACTGCATTCTACTTAGTTTTTATTATATATATATAAATATATATAGAAGAGGATTAGGGCCACTGAAAAAACAATAACAACAAAAACAAGGTCCAATATTTTTGAGTTCTGAGAAAAAAAAAAATTAATAAAATCAGAATTCTGAGGAAACAAGTCATAATTCTGAGTTTAAAGTCATAATTTAGACTTTACTTTCAGAATTAGTACTTTACTCTCAAAATTAGGACTTTCTTCCTCAGAAATTTGACCTTAAAGTCATAATTCTGAGTTTAAACTTAACATTCCAAGAACAAAGTCAGAATTTGGACCTTAGTCTCAGAATTCTGACTATTTTCCTCTGAATTCTAACTTTATTCTCTGAATTCTGACTTCATTCACAGAATTGACCTTAATCTCATAATTCGGACTTTTATCCTCATAATTCTGACTTAATTCACAGAATTCTGACTTGTTTCTCAAAACATTAATATTAATAAAAAACAGTTTTTTGTCTGTGGCCCTAATCCTTTTCTGTACACAACAGTGATGCTCAACAATCTGAAACACTACATAAACATGCTTTTACTTCATAATTCCTGTTTTCACAGTTATTTTTCCTTTTAAATGATCAAACTTAGATGCAATGATGGGTCAAAACTGGAACACAAGCCTTAATTTTAACAATATATTAACACATAACTCAGTTTAAAACAAATCTTTACCTTCATAATTACACCTTGATACATCTAAATACAGTCGTTTACAAGTGGAAGTGTTAAAAACAGGGCATAAATGAGAATAAATGGGTGTTTTTCTCGTGTGTTTCAGTGAATAGTGAGGTAGTGGTGCTCCTGTCTCTAACAGACGATCTTTGCAGCAGCATCTTGACGTGTCGCTGCTTGTAGAAATAGTGAAGTTTCTCTTGTTAAAATGTCTCCTGCTGTTGTTTAAAACACTCTGCTGTGTCAGTGTGAAGTTAAAGGGTTGTTGTAGATGTTGTCTGGTGGAGTGGAGCCATGTCCGTGGTGTTATCATGTGTTTTAGGCTCATTTCGCACTGGAGGAGAAACGTCTCCGGATACGTCTTCAGCTTCATCTTCATCGTTTCCTGTTTCACCAACAAGGTGAGGCATTCACGGACGGTTGGAAAACTCAGCTTTTAACTTTCACACCCATCGTAAGACTTTTATGAGTAAATCTAAAGTCACAAACTGTGTTTATTGAACTCAGTCTCAGCCTGTGAAATATAATGTGTATTAATTCAACTCGAAACTGTCACAAAAACACACTAAATGAGAGAAACAATTACCAAATAACACAAAAAAAAAACAGAAAATAATGTATACAAACTAAATGAGAAAAGAATATACAAAATAACTCACAAAGGATTACAAAAACAGACAAAATTATCAGAAAATATTCAAAATAGTTTACGAAAACACACCAAATGAGAAAAATTACTACAGCAAAAAGTAAATGAGAAAACTATACAAAATAACACTAAAACACACAAAATGACAACAATAAAAAACTAAATGAGTAAAAAATAACACACAAAAGATCCAAAAACAACATCAAAAACACACAAAATTATTGGGGAAAAAAATGCAAAATAAAATTAAAACATTCAAAACAATCACAAAAACACAAATAACACAAAAAAATCATGAAATGAGAGGGGAAAAAAATCACTAAACAATACTAAGTACACACAAACGACAACAAAAATGTTCAAAATGATCGAAAAATATACAAAATAAAACCAAAACACGAAAAGGATCAGGAAAATACCCAAAACCTGAAGAACAAATAAAATGAGTGAAAACATACAAAATAACACATAAAACACACACAGGATCACAAAAATACGCAAAAACACACAAATTGCACGAAACGCTCACAGAAACACACACAACAGCAAAAACAAAAAGAGAAAAATATACGAAAATAACATCAAAAACACACAAAATGAGAGAAAAAAAAAAATCACTAAACAACACTAAGTACACACAAACGACAACAAAAATGTGCAAAAAGATTAAAAAATATACAAAATAAAACCAAAACATACAAAGGATCACAAAACAAGAGAACACAATTACTAAATGACACCAAAAACACACAAATTACAACAAAAATAGACAAATGACAGTAAAAAACACACAAAACAATGACAAAAAAATACACTAAAATGTCAGTAGTGCTCTGATTGGTTGTTATTCTAATGCTGACGTGAACGTTGATAGTCACGTGTTTTGTGGCCCCGCCCCTGTAATGGGCTTGTGATTCTCATTATGATTTTATAGATTATCATAAATAGCTGCTGAACAACAAGCTTCATCACTCGTTTGCTCCTTCTATCAAACAGGAAGTTGTGCCCATGTTTAACAGGAAGTTGTGCCAGTGTCAATTTTATGATGTCATTCATGTGTCTAATTGATATATATCTATATATATATTTGATTCCCTCTCTTCTAGTTTGTTCTCTCCGTGTTGAATTTCACTTATCCTACATTATTCCAGGGGTGAGTAGCTTAAAATGAGTATTTATGTTATTACACTAAAAAAACTGTTTTCTGTGAATATTTAAATGAGTTTTGAACATGTGAATTGTTACATTTACACTGTGTCTCATCCTGATGTTTCCATGGAGATGGCAGACGTTAATTGGAGCCGTTCTGCTGCTGACGTGTGTGAAGCTGGGTTGGGTGGAGATGAGTCCCATCAGCAGGTGTGTGTGTGTGTGTGTGTGTGTGTTTAAAACTCTTTAAATGTGTGTATCATTGATTTTTCTCCTCAGATCTGCAGCTCTCTCCTGGTTTCCAGGCTCACTGCTCTTTGTGGGAAACATTTATTCAGGTTCCAGGGCCTTGTCTCACATGGTAAGAAACGTCTCTTATTATATTCACACACGTAGCCATAGCAACGATAGCAGCGCTAATAAAAAGGCTGCGTGTGTGTTATTGTTGTGTTTGCAGGTGATTCCGTTCTTCTTCACTCTTCAGAACTCGTCTCATGTTGTCAGTTACATCATCTCTACATTTATTCACAGAGAGGTGAGTTAATCTATATTAATATTAATATTAGAGCTAAACTAAAGCTTTCTATCACTACCTGTGTCTGTTTCTTTCACAGAAAACACACAGGATCAAACTGGCAAGGTACTTGTTTGATTTGATTTGTTTTTTATTCCACCTTATTCCCTGGGCTGCTACTTTAAAGAATGAGTTCGGACTTCTTAAGTTCAACACGTGACTTATAGTTTAGTGGCCCCAAAAGTAAATGCACAAAATGACTCTAAAAACACAAAAAAAAAACTGCACAAGATGAATAAAAAAAAAAATTATAGAAAGTAAACAAAACAAAAATGCACTAATTGAGAGAAAAGTATATTAAATGACACCAAAAACAGTCAAAACGACATCAAAGACAAACTAAATGAGAGAAAAATATACAAAATATACAAAACACCACCAAAAACACCCAAAATGACAACTAAAACAAATGATTGAAAAATGTACTAAATCAAACAAAACCAAAAAAAACCACAAAGGATCAGAAAAAACACTCAAAACAGACACAAAATGTGACAAAAAAAATGACTAAATGTCACCAAAAACACTCACAAAAACAGGCAAAACAACAGCAACAACAAAATGAGGAAATATATACAAAATAAAAAAAACTAAGACAAACTAAATCAGAGGAAAATATACAAAATAACACACAAAGGGTCACAAAAACACCCAAAACCTGAAGAACAACAAACAAATTGAGTGAAAAACACACACACAAGATCACAAAAATACTCAAAAACACATAAATTGCACAAAACACTCACAAAAATACACAAAAATAACACCAAAAACACACGACACGAGAGAAAAAAAAAAAATCACTAAACAACACAAAGTACACACAAACAACAACAGAAATGTACAAAATGATCGGAAAATATCCAAAATAAAACCAAAACACTCAAAGTATCAAAAAAACACACAAAATGAGGGAAACATTTACTAAATGACACCAAAAACACACGAAACGAAGCTAAAACGAAAAAAGGAAAATATACAAAACAATGAAAACTCACAAAACGAGAGATTAGTTTTTTTTCTTCATGACTAATAATAAATGACATCAAGAACACACAAAAAACCAAGAAAAATAGACAAAATAACAGTAGAAAAAATAAATAAACACAAAACGAAGTAAAACATTTGCAAAACAGCAACAAAAAAATACAAAAATGACAGTTATTCGTTATTCTAATGCTGACATGAATGTTGATCATGTGACCTCAGATCAGATACAATCATATGTCTGTGGCTCCGCCCCCTGTGATTGAGAGATAAGCTCCAAATAAAAATAATAACTTCTGATTGTCATTATCATGTTAAAAATTAATAGCTGCTGAATAACGAGCTTCATCACTAGTTTACTCCGTCTGTCAAACAGGAAGTAGTGCCCATGCCAAACAGGAAGTAGCATCTCTGAGGGATGAGGTGTTTACATTCACATTATCATTCATGTGTCCATTGTTCATCCGTCTCCAGTGTCTGCATCATGCTTCTGTCAGCCATCAACCTTCCTCTGCATGACCCCCAGGTAACATCATCATCATCATCATCAGTAAGCAGCTGCTGATCAATCAAAGCCTAATGAACAGCTTGTGTTTCCATGTAGTTTGATTACAGTGGTTACCTGTGGGCCCTGGGCCACCTCCTCTGTCTGGGTAAGACTTCATCATCATCATCATCATCATCATCATCAAAGAAAACTATTTTTTAATGTATTTTTTCCATCCTTTCCACGTCGTTCATTATTTTAATAGAATTATATTTTCCTTTGTTTTAAACATGGACAAAACCACAGCAACACATTTAAATCAGAAACAGGCAGCAGTTATCAGAGGGTCACATGATCAACATTCACATCAGCGTTAGAATAACGACCAATCAGAGCATTAGCACAGGAAACTACACACAGTTTGTGTGAGTTTTGTCGTCGTTTGTTTTTGTGTGTTGTTGTGTTTGTGTGTTATCAGAATTATTTAATGTAATGTTTGTCATGTATATGTATCTTAGTTGTTTTGTGTATTTTAGGTTTTGTTTGGTGTTTTTTAGTTGTCATGAGTGTATTGTGTAATTATGTTGTGTTCTTGTGTAAATTAGTTGTCATTTGTGTAATTTAGGTGTTTTGTGTATTTTAGTTGTAGTTTTGTGTATTTATGTTGCTCTTTGATGTATTTTCGTTGCCATTTTGTTTGTTTTAGTTATTGTTTTGTTGTCATTTTGTGTATTTAACTATTTTGTGTATTTTTGTTGTCATTTAGTGTATTTTAGTAGCAGCCCTTGTTCTGTTGTTGTTGTTTTGTCATTAGTGAGATCACAGTTTGCCGCCAACAGACACTGCATTATTTTTTTCAAATTATTATTCATATTGTTATTATATTATGATAATTATGATGATAATTATTGAGTAGAAACCCACATCATTCTCTCCCAGGTTCCTACAGAGTGTTTCAGGTTCACAACAGATCATCCAACCTCAGGTGAGTTTAACTCTTTTATTTACATTTTACTGTTAATGTCATTATTTAGACTCTTTTATTTACATTTTACTGTTAATGTCATTATTTAGAAACACGTTTATTTACATTTTACTGTTAATGTCATTATTTAGAAACACTTTTATTTACATTTTACTGTTAATGTCATTATTTAGAAACACGTTTATTTACATTTTACTGTTAATGTCATTATTTAGAAACTCTTATTTACATTTTACTGTTAATGTCATTATTTAGAAACACTTTTATTTACATTTTACTGTTAATGTCATTATTTAGAAACACTTTTATTTACATTTTACTGTTAATGTCATTATTTAGAAACACTTTTATTTACATTTTACTGTTAATGTCATTATTTAGAAACACTTTTATTTACATTTTACTGTTAATGTCATTATTTAGAAACACTTTTATTTACATTTTACGGTTAATGTCATTATTTAGAAACACTTTTATTTACATTTTACTGTTAATGTCATTATTTAGAAACACTTTTATTTACATTTTACGGTTAATGTCATTATTTAGAAACACTTTATTTACATTTTACTGTTAATGTCATTATTTAGAAACACTTTTATTTACATTTTATGGTTAATGTCATTATTTAGAAACACTTTATTTACATTTTACTGTTAATGTCATTATTTAGAAACACTTTTATTTACATTTTACTGTTAATGTCATTATTTAGAGACTTTTATTTACATTTTACTGTTAATGTCATTATTTAGAGACTTTTATTTACATTTTACTGTTAATGTCATTATTTAGAGACTTTTATTTACATTTTACTGTTAATGTCATTATTTAGAAACACTTTTATTTAGTTTTCCATTTTATTCTAGTTTAATCAACGTTTATTTGTCAGTCTGTTGTAGTAACGTTACTAATATTAAGTTAATAATCTGTGATCATCTATTGACAGTGACCTGGAGCAGCAGTGTCTGAATTACCTGTTCAGGTAATAATTGTTGTTATTATTTGAGTTCTTAAATCATTTCTGTTTAATTTACATTATTTAGGTGAGTTTTTCTATTTTTTATTTGTTAGCATTGTGCTGCTGGGTCTGGCTGCTCATCCCACGGGTACGTCACTTACTCACTGCACCTTCACTTTAACAAATAATGTTTGTTTTAAGGCTGTTTTTCAATCCAATGATTTATAAGTGAGAATCTTTTTGAATATTTTTCTCTGTTTTTACATTATCTTTGTTTCTAATCTTTTCCCACAGGTGACCTGAATGGAGCGTTGGCGTTCCCGTTCCTTTGGTCGTACACGTTCTACTGTGGCTGCTGCACCAGGTGAGACACTCATTTATTTATTCACCTCATCCTCTACGCTCATTGGTTTAAAGGCCTAAAGACTGTCTGAACTCTTTATATTAGAGACCAGCTACTTTTATCACAGTGGGCGGGGCCATAAACCTGTGATTGTATCTGATCAGAGGGTCACATGATCAACATTCATCAGAGCATTAACACAGGAACCAACAAAGGCTTGGTCTGTTTTATAGTTGTCATTTTGTATATATTTTACTTTCATTTGTCATTTTGTTCCATATTCCATTCCATGTCTTTGTTGTGTGTCTTTTTGTTGTAATTTCATATATTTTATTTTACACTGTATTTTTGTGTTCTTATGTCTTTTTTTCGGTAAATTTTGTTGTCACTGTCCATTTTTCTTTCATTTTGTAAATGTTTGTTGCAGTTTTGTGTTTTTTTTCCATATATTTTGTGTTTTTGGAGACCTTCGAGTATTTTTTGTATATTTTAGACTTGTTTTGTGTATTTTTGCTATCGTTTTCTATAGTTCTGTTATTTAATCTACATTTGTAGTTGCTTTATGTGATTTTTTGAGTAAATTATTGTATTTTTGTTGTGCTTTTGTGCAATTTTTTGTATGTTTTTTTTTTTTTTTTTTTTTAAACGTAAATTTTTGTATTTTCTGCTGTTTTATCGGACCTCCAATTGCCATTCTGCTCTATGGTATTGAATTTGAATTCAATTATTTTATTTTTTTTTTTTAAAAAGAAAAAAAAAAGAATTCAAGAAATTCTGTTTCAAAAACACAAAACAAGAGAAAAATACATAAAATTGACTCCAAAAACACGAAACAACAATGAAAATGAATCAAATGGTTTCAAAAACACACAAAATGACAGAAAAATCCACAACATTGACTCCAAAATGCAAATCAACAAAGAAAAAGCACTAAATAGTTTCAAAAATACAGAAAATGACAGATAAACACAGAAGTACAACAAAAATAGAAAATTTACTCTAAAATCACAAAACAATGAAAATGCACAAAACAGTTTCTTAAACACACAAAATGACATAAATATGCAAGAAAGTACAACAAAAATATACAAAACTGACTCCAAAAACTCAAAAATACACAAAGCGGTTTCAAAATTGCACAAAATAACAAGCCAGTTAACCATTCCTGCTCTATTGTATTGAATTCAAAATTCAATGATTTGAAAGATTCAAGAAATTCTGTTTCACAAACACACAAAACTACAACAAAATACATAAAATTGACTCCAAAAACATGAAACAACAATGAAAATGCATCAAACGGTTTCAAAAATACACAAAATGACAGATAAACACACATAAGTACAATAGAAATATTAAAAAATGACTCCAAAAACACAAAACAACAATGAAAATGCACAAAACAGTTTCTTAAACACACAAAATGACAGATAAATGTTCAAAAAAGTACAACAAAAAACACGTAAAACTGACTCTGAAAACTCAAAATCGCACAAAATAACAAGCTAGTTGCCCATTTCTGCTCTATTGTATTGAATTTGAATTCAATGATTTGAAAGATTCTATAAATGTAAACATTTTTCATCATTAGGTCAAACAAATCGGATTCGTATCAAGTGCACGACTCACAAACATCTCTTCCTCTTTATGCCCCTTAGTTTGAGAACCACTGCGTTGCATGAATAAACTTATTTTACATTCCAGTGATGTGTGGCTGTGTTTTCCTCCCAGTGCTTTGCTGGGATTCCTGCTGGTGTTGGTCACAGTCAGAATAAAAATTGGGATGTCCCTCCAACACCTGGCTGTCTGGGTTTATACGTCAAAGGTAAATATTCACTCTTTTGTCTTTATAATGTGATACTTTGTTTAAAATGAATTTGTTTTTAGATCATAGCCATGTTCTTCTCCACGTTTATTTTTGAAACGAGTGTCAGCAGTGAGTCTGTGGCTTGGTGAGTTATTAGTGCGTATTTTATTAATTAAACGAGCCTTTACTTTATGTTTAAAGTGATAGTTTTGTGTGTTTGTTGTGATTACAGCGTTGTTTTCAGTCATCTTGGAGAAGCTTTACTTTTGTACACTGACAGAGACTCGTCCTGATGGAGCAACACTACAAAAGCTTTAACATTAGCACTTTATTTGATACCCAAAGAGAAAATACACACATTTTTATAATAAACATTGCTTTACAAACTGTTTCCTCGTTTTTGCCTCTTTTTTTTTGTCATTTTTTTTCTTTTTGATTTTTACTGGAAAAAATTAAAGAGACATAACCTTTACTTATTATTTGAGAAAACCTTAAAATATACATAGTTTACAGGAATTTACAGCATCTTACTCTCACCTGTTCTTCATAAACATTCGTACTCAGGGAGAAATGTGTCGACCTTCCTGCTCACGACTTTTAGGAGAAAATAAAGCACTGAGTGGATTTCTACGTCTGGAACACAACTCAGGATTCTTCTCTTCACGGATATAACCTGGAAATTAAAAAACATCATATTTACACTCAGGACGAAGATACGTGTCAAACTGAAGGTTCAGGAGCCAAACACGGCCTTTTACAGCAATGCTTTTCAACCTTTTCAGAAATTGTGAAACCAGAAAGGTTCAGCGCTGTTTGGAGTACAAAAACAGAGTAACTGCTATAGTTTTCTGTAATTAATTATAATTAACATGTCCCAGCCCTAATGAATAACACTGAAAGTAAAACAAAAATACACTAAAATGACTCCAAAAATACAAAAAATGGCTTCAAAACACAGAAAACGACAAGAAAAGACACAAAATTATCTCTAAAAATGCAAATCGACCAAGAGAATGCAAAAACCTAAACCGACAACAAACATGTACAAACCAGTTCCAAAAACACTGAAATTGACAGGAAAAATACACAAAATTGACTGAACTTATACGTGCTGAAAATGTCCAGAAAGTGGAAAGAATGTGCAGAAAAGACATTGAAATGTAATGTAGAAGTGTCAGAAATGGGAGTAATGTAGCAAAAATGCATTAAAAAGAGAAAAAATGTGGCAAGAAAAAGTGATGAAAAAAGGTTAAAATATGGTGAAGCTACAGAAAAAAGGTAAAAATAAGCAAAAAAAGGTTTAAAACCCCTGTTTAAGAGAATCCTGAGACTTTCCAAAACACAGGAAGTTTTGAATTAGGGACGCACCAAAATGAAAATTTGTGGCCGAAGCCGAATAAAATATAAACGCTGGGCTGAATACAAATATGGTTAAGTTTTTCACTATTTTTTTAATAGTGCATAAATAGCCTAGAAGACATGTTTTTTTAAAGAAAGTAAATGTTTATTGAATATTCTGACATTTTTTAAATATTTCAGTAGCCTTTGCTTTTCAAAAAAAAGCACAACAATGTTTTTCATTTATATTAGACTTTCAGTGCATTAAAGTGGATAAACCCACAACAAATGAATAACTGTCCTTCTGGTACAAATCTGCTTAGCCACAGTAGATAGGCTAATAATGTAAACCTAGGGCCCTATAAAATCTGATTATTTTTTTTTTGTTTTAGAAATATTTATCATTCTTTTAAAGAAAATATTAGTTTTTAACTCCTGTGAGGAAACAAAATAAATACTAATAAAAATTAAATAAAAAATACAAGTTCCCACTGAAACGGTTGTACTTGAGGTAGCTTGCTGACTGTGAATGTGTACCTACGGACAAAAGGCTGGAATAAAAAGAACTAAAGGACAACAGGGACTGAGTTATTCTTAGTTAGCCAGACACAACAGTTTAAACACTGAGCGCCACTGCGCTACACCAAAGACGGACAGCGTTTCACAGGCACAGCAAAGTTAAACGGCCACTCTTGGCTCTGTATTTAGGAGTCAGTGATGATTTGTGTTGTTCAATGCAACCAGGACAGGGCAGTGCACCTAATAAGCGGTCCCCGGAAACATTTCCCCATAAAAAAACGTTCTTTGCCCGTTTCATGCCGATTCTGTCCATTTCCGCGTTAAACCGTTTTCATTGGCCGATTCCGTGATTCCGTCCGCAATTGCGTTAACGCGGATGTGCCTGTATGTGAAGCCCCAAATAAAATGCTTAAGAAATCTGTTGGTCGGACACTTCATCACTGCATGTTGTTTGATTGCGTCATATGCTACTATTCGACCTTGCTTTTAACTCACTCCACCGAAAGCCGAATGTGGCTTTTTTTACAATATTCGGCCGAATATTTTCAGTTACCTAATATTCAGTGCATCCCTAGTTTGAATATATATATATATGAAAGTTTGAATATATATACACACACAGGTGCTGGTCATATAATTAGAATATCATGAATAAGTTGATTTATTTCAGTAATTCCCTTTCATAAAGTGAAACTTGTATAATGTATTAATTCATTACACACAGACTAATATATTTCAAATGTTTATTTCTTTTAATTTTGATTATTGTAACTGACAACTACTGAAAATCCCAAATTCAGTATCTCAGAAAATTAGAATATTACTTAAGACTGATACAAAAAAAAAGATTTCTAGAAATGTTGGCCAATTGAAAAGTATGAAGATGAAAAGTATGAGCATGTACAGCACTCAGTTGGGGCTCCTTTTGCCGGAATTACTGCAGCAATGCGGCGTGGTATGGAGTCTATCAGTCTGTGACACTGCTCAGGTGTTATGAGAGCCCAGGTTGCTCTGATAGTGGCCTTCAGCTCTTCTGCATTGTTGGGTCTGGCGTCTCACATCTTCCTCTTCACAATACACCATAGATTTTCTATGGGGTTAAGGTCAGGCCAGTTTGCTGGCCAATCAAGAACAGGGATACCATGGTCCTTAAACCAGGTACTGGTAGCTTTGGCACTGTGTGCAGGTGCCAAGTCCTGTTGGAAAATGAAATCTGCATCTCCATAAAGTTGGTCAGCAGCAGGAAGCATGAAGTGCTCTATAACTTCCTGGTAGACGGCTGCGATGACCTTGGACCTAAGGAAACACAGTGGACCAACACCAGCACATGACATGGCGCCCCAAACCATCACTGACTGTGGAAACTTTACACTCGACCTCAAGCAACATGGATTCTGTGCCTCTCCTCTCTTCCTCCAGAGTCTGGGACCTTGATTTCCAAAGAACATGGACTAAATGTACTTTCATCAGAGAACATGACTTTGGACCACTCAGCAGCAGTCCAGTCCTTTTTGTCTTTAGCCCAGGTGAGACGCTTCTGACGCTGTCTCTTGTTAAAGAGTGGCTTAACACAAGGAATGTGCTACAGATGAAACCCATGTCTTGCATACGTCTGTGCGTGGTGGTTCTTGAAGAACTGACTCCAGCTGCAGTCCACTCTTTGTGAATCTCCTCCACATTTTTGAATGGGTTTTGTTTCACAATCCTCTCCAGGGCGTGGTTATCCCTATTGCTTGTACACTTTATCACATCTTTTCCTTCCCTTCACCTCTCTATTAATGTGCTTGGACACAGAACTCTGTGAACAGCCAGCCTCTTTAACCATGACCTTTTGTGTTTTTCCCTCCTTGAGCAAGAACAACTGTCAGGTCAGCAGTCTTCCCCATGATTGTGTCGCCTACAGAACTAGACTGAGACCATTTAAAGGCCTTTGCAGGTGTTTCATGGAGCACCAGGTGTCTTCAATATTGAACTTCTCCGTAATATTCTAATTTTCTGAGATACTCAATTTGGAGTTTTCAATAGTTGTCAGTTATAATCATCAACATTAAAAGAAATAAACACTTGAAATATGTCAGTCTGTGTGTAATGAATGTATACATTATACAAGTTTCACTTTTTGAAATGAATTACTGAAATAAATCAACTTTTTCATGATATTCTAATTATATGACCAGCATCTGTAAATACACTTTCATATATATCTTCAAACTTTTTTATATATATATATTCAAACTTTCATATTATATATATATATATACAGTATATAAGAAAAGTCTAAACACACATATATATATATATATATGTCTGAATATATATATATATACACATAGTATATGAAATTCTGAATATACTTTATTATATAATATATAAGAAAAGTTTGAATATATACACAAAGGTCTAAATATATATATTTAGACCTTTGTGTATATATTCAAACATGTCTTATATGCTGTATATATATTTAAACTTTTCTTACATATATATTCAAACTTTTATATATTTATATATATACTGTATATATATATATATACACATACAGTATATAAAATATAGATATATATTCATTCTATATATTCCTAGAGTCAATAAATATATATTTAATTTCCTAGACAGCTTACCATAATATATATTATGGTATTTATTTATATATAATGTGTATATGTGATAAACTCACCTCTGTCGATGCACGTTTGCGTTGAAGGAAATCCAACCTCCCAGAAGTTTTCAGGCGTACTCGGGGGAATGTAAAGGAAACGATGCCTGGAGCACGAGGCCAACTTCCTCTTTCTTTCCTCCTCTGGTAGGTCAGCGTAATACTGGAGGGAAAAAGCTGGTCACTGATTGGTTGAAGCCAGAATGGGGCGGGTTTTAACACTCACAGTGTCACATTCTTTACAGGTGGTTCCTTTCAGCTTCCGTCTCTCGTCTTTCTTCCGGATCACCGCCACGTGGGCAAAGCTCGGCGCTCTAATGTACGAGTGATAGAGGTGTTGGAGTTAAAACAGGAAACGATGAGGGATTCAAACACAGATTGATCTTACCCAGCTTTCCTCTGGTGCATGGAGTGTTCAGGAGAATCTTAGAGATGAGGAGCAAACACGTCAGAGAAAACAGGAAGCACAAGCTACTTTATTTTGGTTTTAGTTTTATACCTAAAGGGTGAGCATCATTCCTCTTCTTCTCTTCTTCTTCTTCCTCCTCCTCCTCCTCCTCTTCACAGACCTGGCTCCGCCCCAAGTGTGAGCTGGTAAAGGACTTGTATTCTCCACACGCTGAAGCGTCAAACATCAAATCCAAGCTGTCGTTTGCTTTCCTGCCCAGACCTGAACACAAATATAGACTCAGGGACGTGGTTGTCTGATCCGATTCTCAACATTAATGCCAGCATTAAGAATAATCTGAGCCTTAACGCAGGAAAGAACAAAGGGTTTTTTGTCAAACCATGTACCCTTGTACCCTTCGTTCTTTGGTTATTCTGTTTTAAAACCAAATCAAATTCACAAATAAACAGTGTGGTTGTTTTGTTTTTGTTTTTTGACTTAAAACCAAAACAGAAATACAGAAAAACCAAAAACCAGATTTTATGCTTTTTTTTTTTTGACTTGTTCTGTTTGTGAGATATTTGGATATTTACAGGGAAATAAGAGCAAGAACTTAAAGTTCTGTTTTCCTGGACCAGGTCTCCACACACAATAGGACTGTTCAGGATTTATTCCAGCAGTTTTCTGGTCCTGCTCATGTTTTCATTCAGTGTGTGGATGTTTCAGCTCGTAAAAAGCTGCTCACGTTTACGATCCAAATAGTATCTAAATAAACTGGTGACTGACTATCGACTGTGAGGCTGGTGTGAGGAACAATAGATGTTAGAACTTCTACCATTTGACACTTTTGCAAAACCAATTACAGTTTTTTTGAGGGCAGTAAAAATGTTTATTTTGTGTACTTTATAATACCATAATACCGCTAACAGCAGCCCTCAACAACACACACGGAAGTTGATCACAAGAAACAAGGAGTACCAGTAGATTCATTACACCACCTCTAGTTCCTTCAATCACATATCATGTGCATGTTTTGCGCAACATCTTTTTTTTTGTTTTGATTTATTTATGTAACGTTTCAATTCATCAGTAATGTGACTTATTTGCTGCTTGTTTGGTTTTTCCATATTTCTGTTTTGGTTTTAAGTCAGTAAAACAAAATAATCATACTGTTTATTTGTTATTTTGATTTGGTTGTAAAACAGAAAAACCAAAGAACAAAGGGTACACAGATTTGTGTCATTGTTTATCTTTTTGTGTCGTTTATTTATCTGTCATTTTGGGAATTTCTGCTGCCTTTTCGTATATTCTATGTTTGCATTTTGGTTATTGTAAATCTGTGCTTTTTTGGGGTCATTTTATATATGTGTTGTTGTTTTGTGTAGTTTAGGTAGTGGTTTTGTGTGTCTGATGTCCTTTTGTGTATTTTTGGAATCTTTTTGGTGTTTTTGTTGTTGCTTTGTGTATTTTTGTTGGCATAAATTAAAAAGCAGCTCTATGTGAAAGGGCTCATGTATTACGAGTATTGCAAGGGAAATACTCGAATGGCAAAAAATTACATATTTATATCTACTTTAAGAAACTAAGAATATGTTTTGAACAATTTGAGCTCATTTTTACACTTTTTCTGCAACTACACCAAACTTTCCATATTTCAACCTATTTTCAGCACTTCTTGCCATATTTTTGCTCCTTTTAATACATTTTGCTACATTACTTCAATTTCTGACACTTTTCCATCATTTTAATGCCTTTTCTGCACATTTTCCACTTTCAAGACATTTCCAGCACTTATAAACCCTTTCCACCACTTTTCTACCTAATGTCACATATGTTGACCCATTATTGTCACTTTTATTCTTTTTTCACCATATTTCATGCTTATTTTGCAAATTTAACCACATTCACGATATGTCATGCCCATTATTTGCCAGTTTAAACTAATTGTTCCAATACTGACAATGAACCATTTTTACCACTTTTTCTGTCTGTTGTTTCCCACTCTAATTTGCAATTTTTAACAAATTTCTGTGGTTTTTAAAATCCCATTTCACCACATTTTCGCTCACTTTTAACCCATTTTATTTCTGATTAAAACAAGGATTTCCATCTTTAAGATGACTATAATAATAATAATAAACGTTCTTGGATAACAGTGGATATTATTCAGTGAATAAATTAATGTAGTTATCAGATTCATAGAACAATAGATCATCATTTTGCTGACTTTATGGATGGACCCCAAAAATCTCTCCCCTTTATTCCCCCTTATAGATGGTCCTGTCTCCACATGACTGTTCTTCAATGTTCATGTCTGTGTTCAACCACCTTCAGCTACAGTGGGGGTCCCCGCTCTCGGGAACCTTTATTTTGGGGGCCGCAGGCTGAAAAGTTTGAGAACCACTGGCCTAAACCATACTTTAGACTTCTTTCTATCAGCCATCGCTGAACCCACAGCTACTGCCGTCATTAAATTGCAGTACCTTTGCAGCCACAAGGATGCGTATAGATAGTGTAAAGTGTGTGTGTAAAGTTTACCAGTGACTCCCTCTCCTCTGCTGTGGTCGATCACCCCTCTGTGTTGTAGTAAACTGTGACTGACCCACGTACAGTCGGTGTCTGTTAGCTCTGCACGTCTCTGCTCTTCATCATCCTCCTGTCACACACATCACATTATTATGAAAACATGCAGCGACTGAGACGTTTCTTATGCTAATTCACACATTTTCAGGATCATGTGACAAAAACCCAAAACGACAACAAAATTGTACAAGTTTCAAAAGACACACAAAATGACAAAAAAATACACAAAGAACAACAAAAATTATTCCTGAAAAAATGACACAATAGGAAGACAGACTCCAAAAATACAGAACAGCAAAACAAATGCAAAAAACTGTTTCAAAAACACACAAAATGACAGAATACTACACAAAAAGACAACAAAAACACAACAAACTGACTCCAAAATTAGAAAACGACAAAAAAATGCACAAAAACGTGACAAAAACACGCAAAATGACAAATAAATACATAAAAAGTATAACAAAAATATACAAAAACAACTCTAGAAATACTCAAAATTGCCTCAAAAACACACAAAATGACAAGTAAATACACAAAAAAACAACATTCAAAGCAAAACTGACTTTAAATCCCCAAAACGACAACAAAAATGCACAAAACAGCTTCCAAAACACACAAAATGGCAGATAAATACACAAAAAAGTACAACAGAAATACACAAAATGGCTTAAAAAACTAACAAAATGACAAGAAAATACACAATAAAATAACAAAAATACACAAAGCTGACTCCAAAAACCCATAACGAAAACAAAAATGCACAAAATAGCTTCAAAAACACAAAAATAATTCCAAACACATTTCCAGGATGATGTGACTGTACCTGGTCGTACTCAGACAGAGCGAGTGCAGGGTCGATGCTCCACGTGGGCTCCACCTTCACAGCTGAGGAACACAGTTCATCTTTTCTGTGAGTAAATCCATTAAAACTATTCAACACACGCAGAAGAAAACACTCACTGTGTTTATCGGTGTGTAGATGTTCTCCAGCTGAGCTTCTTCTGCCAGTAACACCACAGTCAGAGTTCCTGTTTGGCTTCTTAAAAACTGGACTCGCATCAGAAACGTCTGTTCTTTGGTCACAAATCCCACTTTCAACTGAGGGAACCTATGAGAAAATACATAAAATAACACAAAATGACAGAAGAATACACAAAAGGACAACAATAAAACAGAAAACTGACTCCAAAATGCAAAACAACAAATAAAATGTACAAAACTGTTTCAAAAACACACAAAAGGAAAACAAAAATACACAAAGCTGACTCCAAAATGACAAAAAAAAATACACCAAACTGACTCCAAAAACCAGAAAATACACAAAACTCCAAAAATACAAAACGACAAAAAAAATGTAACAAAACAGTTTCAAAAACACACAAAAAGACAGATAAATACATAAAAAGTACAGATAAATACACAAAAAGTAAAACTAAAATACACAAAACTGACTACATAAAGGACAACAAAAATACACGAAATGGCTTCAACAACACACAAAATGACAAGAAAACACACAAAAGGATAACGACAACAGGAATACACAAAAAGTACAACAAAAACACACCAAACTGACTCCAAAAACAGAAAATGACCAAAAAAATTACTGCAATATACAAAAATGATCCCAAAGGACAACAAAAACACAGAAATAATTACTCTTAAAATACACAAAATGGCTTCAAACACACACAAAATGAGAAAAAAATACACAAAAGGATGACAGAAATACACAAAACTGACACAAAAAACCCAAATCGACAACAGAAATGCACAAAAAGTACAACAAAAACACACAAAATTTCTCCAAAAATACTAAAAATGGCTTCAAAAACACACAAAATGAAAAACATATACAAAAGGATGACAGAAATACTTCGAGAAACACAAAAATACATTAAATTGACGGAGGAAAAATGCAAAAAAAGAAACACACAAAAACCTAAAATATACACCCAAACTGACAACAAAAACACAAATTGTTACCTGACAATCAAACGGCTCCATCTTCACACACTCCTCACCTCTGTCCCTCATCCCTTCGACCCTCTCTCTATGGTTCTCGTCTTTCTTCCGTTTAGTGCGACAGGAGGCGGAGCCACTGTCAGAAAATCCTTTAATGTTCATCAGTAGAGAGGGGGAGCGGTGTGCTATGGAGTCTGGACTGTCCATCAGTGTAGAGATGCCGTCAGACCTTTAAAGGTTTACAAATGTTTTTTAACTCTATAGCAGAGTTAGCCTGAGATGCTACTACAGTTAGCATGTGTGGCTGTGCTTACGCTAAATCAACCCTGGGTTTCTGAGCAGTTTGTGAGTTGCTGCGGAAGCTTTCAGCTGGACTCGTTTTCTGACATAAACATGAAAAACAAGAGTTAGAACAGTCATGAAATCAATATATCATCAACGCTCAGTTACAGCTTTCCTACCGTGGGATGTTTGTCATAAAGTTCAAAAGCACACGTCTCTGCAATGGGATCCTCCACGTGTTCTAAAACAGAGGAGACGCTCAGTGAAGATGAAATACTTTAAAGCTAGGGCAGAGCCTCCAATGTTCCATGATCGTGGAAAAAACGATGTAAAAAAATGAATTCTGTCCCACACTGTCCGTCTTTATTTATAATCAGGCCCAAAACGACACAGACATTCCTCACGTGCATGTTTTAGTGACAATATCACACACTTAAATCATCATTTTCATCAGAACACAAATGATTCTCTAGAAAGTGTCAAATTCTGTCCATAATCCTGTTCAAAATCCCACATACATGTAATGGTTCATCTCGTGATCATGTTATTCTGTGACTTCATCTGAAGTGTATTTGGTACAAAGACAGGTTTATCACATTTCTATGGGATTTTCCCTGTTAAACATGTGGCTAAGAGTTAGCATGTGGCTAACGTTGCTGTAGCGACGTAATCTCGCCTGATCTCACCATATCATCCTGTCTTCATAGATTCTCTCAAGCATATAATGTTAAATTAATAACAGTAATTGACTCTATTAACCATATTTATCATGTTTGGTACGATTTCAGGACGTTTATTAGTATCTAAACAGGGAAAAAACAAAAACAAACCAAGGGTGACGTGAAGCGGAATTTAAGAAGTTTTTTTTAACTCATATAACACTTTTACCCACACACAATGCTAACATTTACCAACATGAACTGTTTGAGGCTTTAAAAAAAACTGGAGAAAAAAAAAAAACAGAAAGCCATGCTTGTTTTAATCTGAAATAAAATGGGTTAAAAATGGTGAAAAAGGTGGTGGAATGGGATTTTAAAAACTACAGAAATTGGTTGAAAGTTGGAAATTAGAGTGGACAAAAACGGACAGAAAAAGTGATAAAAGGGTTCAAATTGGAACAATTAGTTTAAACTAGCAAACAATGGGCATGACAAATAGTGAATGTGGTTAAATTGGTAAAAAATAAACATGACATATAATGAAAAGAAGTTAAAAGTGACAATAATGGGTCAACATATGTGACATTAGGTGTAAAAGTGGTGGAAAGGGTTTTTAAGTGCTGAAAATGTCTTGAAAATGGAAAAAATGTGCAGAAAAGGTATTGAAATGTGATGTAGAAGTGTCAGAAATGGGAGAAATGTAGCAAAAATGCATTAAAAGGAGCAAAAATATGGCAAAAAAGTGATAAAACTAGGTTAAAATATGGAGAGTTTGGTGGTGTTGCAGAAAAAGGGTCAAAAATAAGCAGAAATTGTTAAAATAAAGTATTGTTAGTTTCTTGAAAGCATCTGGTGATGCCCTCGCAGTGCCACCACAGAAACATGAGAACTCTCAATAATTAAAATGTAACGACTCAGCAAGGTTAGAGAAGATGGTTCACCAACTCTTCTCCTAAAATAAATAGATGTTAGTAAATAGAGTGAAGTCATACTTGTGATCTGAGACGCGTCCATCTCACACGTGTTGGGAACCAGCACCTCAGCTCTGACTGGATTATTGTCGCTGCGTTCAGGCTCTTTAGGGAAATAAAGGTTACACCACATGTTGACACATGATGGAGGATGATTATGATGAAGATAACTGACCACTGAAGATGGATCCGTTCTGACGAGGAAGAGGAATCTCAGTGTAACGGACACGTTTGGTTTTGCCGTATTTCCTGTGTTTCTTCAGTTTGTTTGTGACGGGCAGTGAGCTCTGTAGGACGGGAGAGTCTGGGATGATTCCATCCTCCTGATCTGACCTGATATAATATAACACACAATCACACATGTGGAGAGGAACATCTGCAATCTTTTTAAATAAATAAATAAATAAAAACTGTATTAAAGGCTTACAAAGAGGTCTGGAACCTGTGCAGCTCTGACAGTAGCTTCCTGTTTTCATCCTTAAAGAGTTCTCTCTCATTCTCTGATCAGACACAAAAACAATCAGGAAGTGATGGAAACATAAAGGAAATCAATAAAATCTATTGTGTGACGTACTTAGTTTGGAGATAATCTGAAGGTTCTTATCCTGACTGTTCTTCAGGTTGTCCTCTAAGACGGAACATTGGTCACACTCTCCTGTCCGAAGCCTAAAAATAAATAGAAATAAACAACATATTGGTATTTATATACCACAGATGGACAACTTCTAACAAAGACTAGAATGACAAAATTAAACATTAATACAAGAAAGAAAAAAGGTTTTTGTTGCTATTTTGGAGTCATTTTGTGTGTTTTTTTAATCATTCTGTGTGTTTTTGGCATCATTGTGTGTAGATATGGTCATAGTTTATGTAGTCATTTTTAAGTCAATTATGCTTCTTTCAGGTAGTTTAGTGAGTTTTTTAAGTGATTGTGTATTTTTCTTGTCGTTTTGTTTGTTTTTTTATTCATTTTGTACATTTTGGGAGTCATTCTGTTGTTTTTTGTTCTTATTTTGAGATTTTCTAGAGCCAATGTGTATTTTAGATTGTTTATCTGAATAATTTTGTGTATTTTTCTTGTTGTTTTGTGTGTTTTTAGAATGAATTTGCATATTTTGTTTGTTTTGGGAGTCATTCTGTTCATTTTTGTCAGTTATGTGTGTTTCAGGTAGTTTACTGTGTTTTTGAAAAAAAAACTGTGTTTTAATCTTGTGGATTTGTTTGTTTTAGAATCAATTCTGTGTTTCAGGTAGTGCAATGTGTTTTTGAAGTCATTTTGTGTATTTTTCTGGTTATTTTGTCTGTTTTTGGATTGATTTTCTGTATTTCCTTTGTTTTGGGAGTCATTCTGTTCATTTGCGTTGTCATTTTGAGTTTTTAGAGCCAATTCTGTGCGTTTTTTAAGTGATTTTGGGTATTTATCTTGTCGTCTTGTTAATTTATGGAGTTGTTTTGTAGATTTTTGTCATCGTTTATGTGTTTTTAGAGTTGATTCTGTGTGTTTCAGGTAATTGAAGTGTGTAATTTGGGGTATTTATCTTGCCGTTTTGTTTGTTTTTGGAGTCGTTCTGTGTGTTTTTTAGTTGTTATTTATGTGTTTTCTCTTGTTTTGTTTGTTTTTGAAGTTTTTTGCGCATTTTTGTTGGTATTTTGTTTGTTTTTGCAGTCATTACCTCCGCCAAAGGAGGTAATTTCTTTGTGTGTATTATTCTTTTGTGTTTTTAGAGTCAATTTGTGTGTGTGTTTTTTTTTTTTTTTGTAAGCACTGAGTCGTTTTGTGTATTATGAATTATTATTATTTGTTTTAAAATCCATGTCTGTCGGACTCCGTTACCTTTCCTCCAGATGACTGATGGCATCCTGTAGCTTCTTGTTTTGCTCTTTCAGCTGCTGATTGCGATTGTAAAACACTTCAAGTCTCTGAGCGTCCCTGTTAGAAATACCAGAAATAAAAATACAAACAGTGCATCCCAAGAAAATCTAAATATCTCAATGTTTGTATCCAATCCAAGCTTTAGAAATAAAGACGTTTCACTTACAAACAGCGATCCTTTTTTAACTTGGTGACTTTGGCCTCCAGTTCTAGGTAGATCGAGAAAAACAGTTCATGTCAGATATTAATTTTGTGTCTTACAGAGTGTGTGTTGGAGCTGAGTTACCTTGTAGTGTGTTTTGATGACATTCCCCAAGTTGCCTCCATAAGTTTTCAAAGAGATTGTCTGCATTAGTCGACACGCTGCTCATCTTTAATACACTCACAGTTCTAAAAAAAACAACAATAACAGGTCAGCTGAAAAACATCACTGTGTACTGACTTGCAACAGGCGAGAAAAAAGAACCAATAATGTGTGTGTGGGGGTGTGTCTAAAACCCTGCAAAAGGAAACGCACAAAATAACTCCAAAAACACATCAAATGGCTGAGAAATACATGAAGTAACAGCAATAATAGAGAAATTTACCTTGGGAACACAACAAATATACAAGACAACACTAATAATACACACAATTGACTCAAAAAACACACAAGACTACAAATGGACACATAAATACACAAAACAACCACAGAAACAGAAAGAATTTGACAGAAATTTTAAGAATGATTAAAAAATAAAAAGGACAACAAAAATATATAAATTACATTAATTAAATACACAGAAGACTACAAATAAACAAAACAAAAAAACCCTGAAAAATGACACTACAAAATATGCACAATTGAAAAAAATACAATTAAAAAAATACACAAAATGGGAGAGAAATACACAAAGCAACAGCAAAAATAGACAAGTTTACGACAAGAACACAACAAAAAAATTATAAAAACAACACTAATAACACACAATTGACTTTAAAAACACACAATATAAGAAAACACACAAGACGATAAACAAAAGACACAAAAAAATTGTGAGAAATTTTGAAAATGGTTAAAAAAAAAAAAAAAACATACAAAACGACAACAAAAGTACATACATGTACTACAAATATATAAAACAAACTGAAAATATACAAAATAACAAGTATTAATACACACGTGATTGAGTCAAAAAACACACAATATAATGAAACACACAGGATGATAAACAAAATCACTCCCAAAACACACAAAATAAAAAATACACAACAAAAACACACCAAACGAATCTTTTTAAATGACTTCAAAAACATACATTTAGTCAAATACACACAAGAAAACAAATAATATACAAAAATATTGTTGAAAATACTAAAAACGACACTAAAAAATACACACAATTCATTCCAAAACACACAAAACAACAACGTTTTTAATATTATTTAGTCTAAATGATGACACATGTCTGATCTAAAACCACATTCCTGACGTCATAGACAGCCCAACATTCTGCGCATGCTCAGCAGTAACACTCACCTTTAATTGCCGCACCTTTAAAAGCAAACAAATGCGGTAGTTTGATAAATAAATTAACTACTTTGTTCACATATGTCTGAGCTTCAGGAAGGAAAAAATTCAACTTCGCGGGCCGAGGTGCATGCTGGGAAAAACTTTAGTTCTTCTTCTCTCTATTTTTTGGCGTAGAACGCTCTCAGCTGTGGGTCGCCCTCTGCTGGCAGCACTAGTCACACTGCTTATAATAAGTTTAAATCAATAAGAACAATTTAAAACAAAGCAACTCAAGTACAAAAAATGATGCTTTATTTACATATATTGGAAAAATATTGAACATAAGCAATAGTCCTTTTTTTTAGGATAAATAAATTATTGTCATTATAAAACAAACAACTTACAACATTTAATTTAACTTGTAAATCCAATTTATGTCCTCTTTCAGTAAAGTCATTAGTATATTTTAATGTCAACTGTCTGCCTAAGTTATTGGAAACTAAACAGTCTATATCCTTTTAACCAGACAGATTCTTTTTCAGCATATGTGTATTTTTGTTATTTTGTGTGTTATGAGTAATTTTGTGTTGTTGGAGTAATTTTGGAATTTTTTTATTGACATTTTGTAGATTTGTTTGTTTATATGTTACGAGTCATTTCAGTGATTTTTGTTTTAGTTTTGTTAATTTATTTGCAGTCATCTTGTGTGTTCTAGGAATAATGTGTATTTTTCAGTCATTTTGGGGTTTTTTCTGTCATATTTAATGACACATTTCTGTTTTTTGCATATTTGTCATTTTTTTCAAAGTCATGTTCTGCAATCTTGGAGTTTTTGTTGTATATTTGTCTCATTCTGTACATTTCTGTTTTTTTTTTTGTTTTTTTCACATTGAGTAATTTCTGTTTTGTGCATATATATATATATATACAGTATATATATATGCACACACACACACACACACATACATGTATCAGTTCCTTATTTTGTGTATTTTTGTCATCCTTTTGTATTTCTTTGGCTGTCATTTTGTATAATTATGATGTTTTATATTCTAATAATCATTTCGGTGTTTATCAGTTCTTCGAGTCATATTGTGCATTCTTGGAGTGAGTTTGTGTATTTCTCTGTCACTTTGTGTATTTACTTCACAAAACATGCAGCTTCTGTGGCCAAAAATAACACCAAAGCGTTTGTTCTTACGTTTGTTTTTATTTTGGTCTTCTTTTAGAAAACAAAACAGGAACCAAAGTCACAGAAACATGTACAAAACAGATCATTGAACTCAGGCGACTGAGGCAACAGAGGAAAGCAGGTGGAGCTGGTGGCTGAGCACATCTTTGAGGTAAAAACAACGAGCAAATGTCCAACAAACCTTCTGATCAGTAGTGCTATTGATTAATGGGAGGAGCCTAAAGGCCTTGTTTTCCCAGCATTCCCACAGTGAACGGTAATTTAACGTCTATGGATTCAGACCTGGGTGAGAACGAATCGATTAGAGTGACACGTCGGGTTGAAAATAGAAGCGTGTCACGACTTTTGGCACCATTTAGAATGGCCTTTTATTTTAATAAACACACACACAGAGAGAGAGAGAGAAGTGTGTGTGAGTAAATATGGAAACCTTTCACGAGAATGTTAAACACTGCAGAAAATCTACAAATTAAAATATAAGGACAACGTGTGGTTAACGTCCGTCAGACAAAGACACGCCCCCTAAAGTAGTTGTGTTTGTTCCTAAAATACCCGGTTACGGTGCGACATTGGAACCTAAAAACGTTTTTCCGTCACGTTAGCGAAACACAAAGCGGTGGAAATGGTAGCGTTTGTTTTTTTTTTTTTTTAAATGCTTTTCTGCTTCTTTTCTACGTTCACATTGAGGACACGGTTACTGGTGATTGGTCAGCATTGCAGGTTATTATTATTACTTCTTTTTTATTCCTTTGGATGTGTGCCTTTAGTGGACATTGCATCTGTCACAGCAGGTCGATTGAGCTAGCGTTACTTTATATATTATCTACACATACACATGCGTTCCCCCCCGCCCCCCCCCGCCCCCTTTGGATTTAAAACAATGAAATAAACGACAATCCAAAACTCCCTTTTTTTTTTTTTTATCACCGACGCTTCGTAGTTTCACAGGAGAGAGAAAGTGAGAGAGAGAGAGAGAGAGAGAGAGAGAGAGAGAGAAAGAGAGAGAGGGGTGCAGCAGGTTGGAGAAGAAGTGAAGGGACGGGCGTTGGATTGCAGCCTTATTCCAGGGGGGAGGGGCCAATCCTTCAGAAACCCGCCCCCATCCCAATGGGCCTTTTTTTCTATATAGCTGGGCTCAGATTCACATTATGCTGGAAGAATAATCTGTGGCAGACGCTGCCACAGAGCAAAAAACACTGGAGTAGAGTGTGAATGCATATCAATCTGTAGAGAGAGAGAGAGACGTGAATATAAAATACTGAAACAATTACATCTAGAGTACAATTCACCAAAAGACAGTAAAGGTTACTCTACAACAAATGTGTCAAACTCAAGGCCCGGGGGCCAAATCTGGTCCTTTAGAGCAGGGTTCAACCTTGGGGCAGGGTCACCAGATGCCAGGGATTTCAACCTTCAATTACAATTATATTCTCAATTAATAAAGTTCAATTACAATGAATCAATTACTGAGCCTGAAATAAATAACCTAATAAAAGTTATCCTTCCTCTTGTGTTAGCTTTCTGTTAGCATCTCTAATGCTAACGGGTCCTAAATCAGCTGTAAAATACACTAAAATCCAATATCAATCATCTAATTTCTTTCCTATCTATTGATGACGTTATTAGGCTTCCTAATCAATAAAAATATAGGTTTTAATATTTATGGTGTGGACGTCTCAGCCTTTTTTGTGTCACTATACCCCTAGATTTACATTTTTTAAATATTAAAATGTGGTAAAGCTTGATATGAAACATATTTTAATAATTATTAACTACAAATGTAAAACCGTAACTCCCCAGTTTTGCATTAAATTATAAGTGACCATTTTTTATAGAATTTTCATGGCAATTACAATTACAGTCAATTATCTAAACTCCATTACAATTTAATTATGATTACAACAGCAACAGATCTTTTAAATTACAATTATAACTACACCATTACTGTAATTAATTATTAATTACGTAATCACATTTATAATTGACCCCAACCATGCCAGATGCCTTCAAAAAAAAAAATATTTTTTTTACCTTTTGAGCCCATTTTTACCCTTTTTCTGCAACTACACCAAACTTTCCATATTTTAACCTATTTTCATCACTTTTTCTTGCCATATTTTTGCTCCTTTTAATGCATTTTTGCTACATTACTCCCATTTCTGACACTTCTTTAACTCTTTTCCACCTAAGGTCACATATGTTGACCCATTATTGTCCTATTTAACCTCTATTCACCATTTGTCATACCCATTATTTACCAGATTAAACCAATTGTTCCAATATTGACACTTTGAATGCATTTCACCACTTTTTCCACTATTTTTGGTCACTTTTAATCCATTTTATTTCTGATTAAAACAAGGATTTCCATCTTTAAGATAACTATAATAATACTATACTATAATTACTCCCATTTCTGACACTTCTCCAAAACATTTCAATGTCTTTTCTGCACATTTGTTTGCACTTTCTATGTTCAGCACTTATAAACCCTTTCCATCACTTTCCACCTAATGTCACATACTGTATGTTGACCCATTATTGTCACTTTTAACCTCTTTTTCACCATATTTCATGCTTATTTTTGCCAATATAATTTAATTCTCTTTTTTTTTTCTTTCTCAGATTTGGCCAACAAGCCTCGAGTTTGACACGTCCTTCAGAAAAACACAAGTTCACATTGATATTTATTGGTTTTGTTGATTTTTTTCTATTGATAAAAAACAAAACAATCAACAATTATTCATAGATATTTTTAATAAAAAGATCTAAATAATTTTTTTTAAACTTCCGATATGATACCGATATTGCAGCGTTGAGTATTGACCGATACTGATATTGATTAAGTCCATGTGCTGTACTTACACTTCCCTCTGTTTACCACTGTGGGGGCACGTAGCTGTAGCTGGGTGTACCAGGGGCTCGATACGTAGGCATGGAGACCTGGTGGGGGGGCCACGGGCGCTGGTGATGGAGATGTCAACAAAGTTCCTGAGGAAGAGGAGTAATGACACGTTTCCCACATTTGTCCAATAAAAACATTAAATTAAATTTGCTCACCAGCTGACATAGCCATGGTGGTGCCAGCCACCATCCCCATGGCTACACTGTTAGCCCTGGGTTGGGGGATGTGGGGGGCGTACATGGCAGCAGGCATCCCGTTGGGCTGAACCACCGTCGTGTGATGGATGACGTGAGGAGGCGCCGCGTACAGAGCCTGTGTGTAATACGGGCCCTGTTGTTGTGACGGCATCAACGCCTGGAAAACACACACACAAGAACGGTCCATGGAGTAAAGGATACATGGGCAACATGTGGTCGGAGGGCCAACATGTGGCCCGAGAGCGAATTCTGAGTGGCCCCAAAAGTAAACGCATAAGATGACTCCAAAACACATAAATTGACCAAAAACTACAATAAAAAGGCAGCAAAAATACATTAAAAAGACTAAAAACACACAAGATAACTAAAAAATATATAAACAAAAATTAAAGAAAAACATATCAAAAGACAACAAAAATACACAGAGTAACAGAAAATATACAAAATGACAACAAAAATACACAGAATTACTCAAAAAACCCACAAGATGAAAACATGGGAAACATTAAATGACAAAAAATTACCAATTACTCCAAAAAACACCGGATGTCTACAAATATAAACAAAATAATTGGAAAATATCCAAAATGACAAAAAAATACCTAAAACAATGGCAAAAATACTAAAAACTACTAAAAACAAACACACACACACACAAGATAACTACAAATATGAAAAAAAACTTATTAAAAGACAGCAACAATACACAAAATGAGAGAGAAATACATAAAACAACAGCAAAATCACTCAAAAACCCACAGGATGACTCCAAAAATCATCAAGAATAATTGGAAAACATATTAAACGACCACAACAATATAAAGAATGACAAAAAATACACAAAATGACAAGAAAAAAATAAACAGAATTACTCAAAAAACAAACAAGATAACACTTAAACAAAATGAATAGGAAAAAGTACAAAAATGACAACAAAAATACACAAAATGACAAAAAAAATACATAAAACAGCAAAAATATACAAAATGACTACAAACGTACTCAATATTAATTGGAAAAATATTAAACGACAACAAAAAAACACATAATGACTACAAATATACACAAAATGAATAGGAAAACATACAAAAAGGCAACAAAAATACACATAATAACTTGTGTAAATGGATGTACATACCGTATTTCATACCTGACTGATTGGTTTATTGTTAACATATTTATTTTTGCTATATATTTTGTGTAGCTATTGTTAAAATATTTGTGTTTTCCTTCACATCCCTCATGTGTTTGTGGCCCCGCTGTGACAGTAAAGGCTGTTATTTACTGTATATTATGAGGTGACCACTGACCTGTGCATAGGGGTTCTGTTGGGGGTAGCTGCTCCTGACGGGGTACATGGCAGCGGGGTACGGGCTGGGGGAGGAGGAATAGGGGGGGACAGTCCCTGTGTTGGGTGAACAGGACATCTTAAAAGGAGTTCCAGGAGCGTAGCCTGAGCAAATATGAACAACGATTACATTAGTGACACTGCAAAAACCTCAAGAGAATAAAAATCCTTCCTTCTTGTTTCAAAGCTCAACAGTAAATAATAAAAATGTTTAAAATAATGATAATCTGATGGATGTTCTCACCACTGGAGAAGGCTGCATTAGCGCTAGCGTAGACATTAGGGCTGTAGGCTGGAGCTGCAGGAGCGTAGCCAACAGGAAATCCAGCTGCTGCAAACAAATCACAAACTTCAGGAGTGTTTTTGGACAGAAATATTAAGATGAATCTATAATGTCTGACCTGTGTAACTCATGCCCTTAGTGTTAGTGAAGGGCACCCCTGCTGGTGCAGGGCTGTAGACAGGATTCATTGCAGGTGTCTAGTCACAGATGCTGAGGAGACAAAAAACAGGAACATAATAATAATCATTTATTTAACGACGACTATAAGTGCATAGTTTAATGTAACATTGATTTTAAATGCAAACATCGGAAGTTAGCTCAGATTCAACAGGATCATTCCAGGTCAAATCAAATCCTTCCTGTACGGAATGTCTGCCACGCCCATCATTTGGACTTTATTTACAGCAGTCATGGGCAACTAGCGGCCTGGGAGCCACATGTGGCTATCTGGCTAATTTTGTGCAGCCCCCCCAAAGTAAACGCACATACTGATAATTAAAAATTATAATAATTTTAAAGAACAATACATACATTTACAAGAAAAACACACAAAATTACTGCAAAAACACATTAAAAAAATACAAAAATACATGAAAGTAGCCATAAAATTTACAAAACGGACATAAAAATGACACGCTGACATGAATGTTGATCAGGTGACCCTAAGACCCAAAAAATACACAAAATGACAACAGAAAGACACAAAATTATTTTAAAATCAAGCAAAATGAAGTACAAATACACAAAAAAAATCAGAGAAATGTACAAAATGACAAGAAAAATACAAAGACAACAAAGTTACAAGAAATGATTCATAATTCACATACAAAATACTGAAAATTCACAAAAGATAACCGAAATATACCAAATATTAAAAAAAGAACAGGAACAATTACCTAAAAGTTGCACAAGACGACTAAATTGCGCAAAAATAACACAAAAATCTCAAATGTTCATAGAGCCAAACTACTGCATCTATACTTACAGACAGTACATTATTTAATAGTAATAAGGTTTGTCAAGTTAAATGCATGTTGTTTTACCATCATTTTGTACCATTATATTAGGAATGGGGTGAGTTGGGGGCCCTGGGTTATAAACACGCTTCGATTCCTAATTTGGTCAGGAGTGACCTTGATCCTGTGTACGTCAAAAATCTAGCTTCAAGTATTGGCTATTGACTGAGATATTGGTATTTGACTTTTTAAAATCAGATGTCAGTTTTTTAAAATCGGATATTAGCTTTTTAAAATCAAATATCGTCATGTAAAGATCGGACTTCGGCTCTTTTTAGAATCAGATATCGGCTTTTTAAAATCCGATATCGGCTATATTGGCTTTTTTAAATTGGTTATCGGCTATAATGCTTTTTCTTTTTTCACATTGGATATGGGCTTTTTAAAATCCGATATTGGCTTTTTAATGATGAAAGTGTCTATTCGTACGGTTGCCGTACGGGCAACCCCCAGTGCTATTGGTACGGTTACTGAAGTACACATACGTAGCGTCTTAGGGTTAAGGTTAGAGTTAGGTTATAACCCTATATAACAACAATTTTTTAGGGTTAGTGTTAGGTTTAGAATTAGTCAGGTGACTAAAACTAGTCAATGAGTGGCGCTGCGTACGGATAGAACGTTGGTATATTGACGGATAGCCACTGCCCTTTTTAAAATCCTATATCAGCTATATGGCTTTTTTAAAATCCATTATCGATATTGGCCGCAAAAGTGCCATATCGATCAGACTAGTTCACATATTACCTGAAGCCATGTGGGGTCTGGGTAAAAGCCGGAATTTTAATTCCGGCAGAATTCCGAACCACCCACCCACACCCACACACACACAGGTATGGGTAAAAGCTGGAATTGTGCAAAATAGTCTTTATAACACGTGTTATCACTCATATCATATATAATATCTGTAAATGTGCATAATTATTCACTAATGCCAAATAAAATGTGAGACAACTATATTACTCGTGAAACATTTATTAGCAAAATATTTCAAACAAAATTTGAGGTATGGAGTTTACCTCTGTATTATGAAATGAGTGCATACAAAGTAGTACATTAAAAAAATATTGTTTAACATTTTTTATTCCTTTTTTTTTTTTTTTAGAAAAAATCAATTATTAAAAAAAAAAATATTATCCTGTGAGGAGACAAAAATAGATACTAATGAAAAAAAAAAAAAACATAATTTAACAAAAACGTATGTCAAAAATAAAATAAGATACAGTTAATTAATTATTCTGACAGCTCATTTTTAATCATTTATATGTCAGATTAAGATACATGAGAACAGAAATAATGTCACACAATTGAAAATTCCCCATAAGGATCAATGGTTTATTGAATCTGATCAGGTTTATTGATTAAGTTTAAGCCAGGATGGAACCATTTCATCATAAATAATTAAATAAATAAAAAACTATAATAATGTATGGTGGTCACAAAATCCCACCTGATACCTTGGACAAAGAGGATCAGAATCAGAAATGTTTTATTTGCAAAGTCCAGTTTTAAGACTGCAGAGGAATGGAAAGGAAGGAAAAAACAACAAAGAAACAAGCTGGCAACAACTATGATATACTGACATTTAAGCAATCAGGTGAGAAAACAAGTTTATAAGAGCTAGGAATCTTTAAATCTCGGCTTATACCCAGACCCAGCCATTTGTACTTTTAAATTTTAATAAACTAAACTGCAGACAGTGTGAACATAAAGGGAACAGACGGACAACATCATTTCATGTTATGACACTTAATCTGTGTGAAGCTAAATGATAGTCTAATGATGGTCTAATGGTATTTGTTCTCCGTGTTCTTTAACGGTAACAAAGATAATCCCACCGGGGCTTTGTCATCATCATCTAACCGAGTTCCCTCACTCTCCCCCGGGCCTGAGCTCAGACTAGGACCGGGGTGTGTGGACCGGTTCCTGGTCCGGTTCTGTCCTGGTTCCTCTCCGTCTGAAGGCCTCGAGCCACACAGCTGTCTACTGTCCTCCAGCACGAGCCGTCCCAGTAAACCCAGTAAACCCAGTGACCGACACTCATTCATAACCGACCGTACCGTGTGTTCGTTACCGTGAGAATGTCCCGGTGTCCTCTCTCACGTCCTCTGCTCACTATTAAATCGCTGCTATTTTGCTCCAGATGATTTTTAACGAACTCTTTTCAGTAGCCTGCGTCATTTCCGCTCAGTCACATGACACGTGATTAAACAATAATAATAATAATAATAAATGAACGTCATATTTAAAAACGTTCAGGGAACAATTCACTGCAAGTGATTAAACTCACACAAACTACATATATTTTCATTTTTTATTAAAACAATGTGAATATTGCAATTGTCATGTTAAAGCTTCTGCTTTATAATTGTTTATAATTAATAATCTGCTTTTTTTTCTTCACTCCAAGAGTTATTAAAGATGATGTTATACACAAAAACACATTTGTTTTAGAAAGTTAAAAAAAACACAGAAAATCATGAATATATCTTTGTGAACAATGCAATCATAATATTCTTTATTCATATTACACATTATGTTAGCACTCAGTGATAGAAATGATAAACACTTTTTAATTGTTTTCATTGATTCAGTCAAATACCAAAATACATTTCAAATATTGTTATTACAAAGTCTACAAATAATTCGCCTTTTTAAATAGTCTTTTTGTTCTAATTTATTTATCATTCCATCTTGAAAGTACTGTATATATAACACCAACCAATTATTGATGTGCTTTTCTTTTTATTCTCTTTTATTTATATATTTATTAAGGGGCTTAACAGGGATTCTGGTACATAGTTTAGTTACATGTTTACATGAGCATGAATGACGACTAAAAATCCTTGAATCCTTTATAAACAACATTTTTACATGTATATAACCATGATGTAACAAATGGAAATAAGCAGAAATATTTTAAAGTTTAAAAAGAAGGGGTGACAAAGGAGAGATTAAAAAATGGCTGTGGTTTGGATCAATGTTAAGGTCTGTAGGTTGTTTCAACTTATTCATAAAAATGTGAAAAAAGAATAAAAATAAAAATAAGGGGGCAGCTTTAATATCATGTGATAACTGGTGTAAAAATGGTAAAGCAGAATAAAATGTTGAAACATAAGTCTTGGGCGCGCTGGGGGGTGTTGGCATCTGCATCAGGGTTGGGGCGGGGTTGCTTGGCGCTCCGGGATGATGCTCTTTGCTGGGGGGGGCGCGGCTCTAGCTGTTCCGGTGGTTGAGGTCGGTATCGGCCGCTTGGTAGGTCTGTCCTGCTATCTGCGGACTGATTGGTGGGTCCGGGGCGCCTTTGGCTGGGGGCTGCTGCTCCACACCGGTTGGGTGTCGTTGGGGTGCCTCCTTCCCACGGTGGTGACCGCTGGTGCTCCGGTGGAGGGCATTGCCCCGTGGCTTGCGCTGTCCGGTGGGGGGCGGGGCCTCGGCTGCTGTTCTTGCGCTGGCTGGGGCTGTGCGGACCTGCTGGGCTGTGGCTGGTTCAAGGGTTGGGATGAAGGGGCGCCCCCGTGGGGGGCTTGGCCCGGGGGCTCACTCTTGGGGGTTGCCTGTCCCGCGGGGGTGCTCTTGGGGTCCGGCGGGCCTGGCCGGCTGGCTGGGCCAGTCCTGGCGGGGGTCTTCCGGGGCAGGTGGTGCGGCCCGCGCCCTAGCATGCCTGCGGGTGTGGCGCTGGGTAGCCCCTGCTTGGGCGGCGCCCTGTGAGGCCAGGCTTTGCAGTGTGGCTGGGCCCTTGGGGGGGGGGGGCTGCCGATTGGGTGGCTCTGGCTGTCTGCTGTGCATGGGCCTTGGCTCCTCTGCTGGGGTCTCGGGCGGGGGGCTCTCTGGGCCCTCCCCTCGGAGGGTTGGGTGCGGGGGTGTGGGTGGGGGTAAGTGGGGGGGGCAGGATGCTGGTGGGGGGCCTTGAGGTTGGGGGTTGGGGTTGGTGGCGGGATGCGCTGGGTGCTCGGCTCCTTGGGGCTTTCTCGGATGTGTGTGTGTGGGGCAGTTGGCTGCTTCTCGGCCTGGGATCTCGGGGGCATCTGGGGGGCTGCTCTGCCGTGGAGGGGTGGCCTGGGGCTCCTTGGCCCCCACTCTTTCTGCTGGCCTGGCTGCATTTGTGGGCCCGTGGCAGCTCCTGGGTTTGCAGTAGAGGTTTTTGCACATATACTGGTCTACGATGCACTGGCACGCCTTGGGATGTGGGATAAAACTCATACTGGGCTTAACTTTAGACACGTTATTCCCAAATACCTGCTTTAGGTATTACCACTCACTCATTCCCCCTGTCCACAGCCACCACCATTATAGCTAAGCTTCACGCTTGTCACTATACTGGCTTGATTACACAACAAAATAAGCACAATATGTTCTACTACAACTTCACATCTCACTCTCACTGTAAAATAATCTATTCTTCCCCACCCTTTCTATTTAATCCCTTGAGTCTCTCCTCCCTGCTCCCCTCCCCCTCCACATAGGTGTAACACTGCTCTCCCTTTTTATATCCTCCCTATAATAAAATGTTTCTTACCCTTCCTTAGGGAGGGCTGGTGACAATTAAGCAATAAAATAAATTAATTTATTTCATTGCAATAACAAAACATGCATTGCTGTCTCATAATGATTGCACTTCTTGTAGTGTTGACTTTTGACAGCATGTGCAGACAAGTGGAAAAAACAAACAAAAACATAAGTCTTTTTTCCAATTATTTCACTTCAGTTATACAATAATATCAAGGTGTAAGTTCAACCATTAAAATAAAGAAATGCATTTCTATCCATGAGTCATTTCATCGCCTTTCACAATTAATTTCTACAATAGTATAAATCCCTTAAAAAGTGTATTAATAATAATAATAATAATAATAATAATAATAATAATAATAATAATAATAATAAAGCAACCAAGTTATTAGACATAATTGAAGAACTTAACTTGACACAAAATCCATACCCTCCTTTAAATCCTATATAGATATTTAAGTGCCTTATTGTTTGTTCTGTAAACCAGAGATGGACAACATTTATCACAGCGGGGCCACAAAAAATGTGATTGTTGAATCCGAGGGTAAAATTATCAATATTCCTGTCAGCATTTAGAATAAAGACCAATCTGAGCATTAACACACTGAGCATTGTGTGTGTTTTTGTTGTATATTATTGTATTCATTTTTTGTATGTGTGTAGTTTACTTTATTGTTGTTTTTAGAGTAATTTTGTATATTTCTGTTGTCATTTTGGACTTTTTTTCTTTTTTGTGTATTTGTGTTGTCCGTTTCTACATTTTTCTGTTATTTCTGTGTCTTCTAGTCGCCTTGAGCACCTTGTGTTAATTCATTCTATTATTTCTGTTGACTTTTGCTATATTGTTGTTGTCTTTAGTGTATTAGTCTGTAAATTTGTATGTTTTTTCATCATTTTTTGTATTTTTGTTGTCATTCTGTAAATGTCTCAGATATTTTTGTGTTTTTTAGTCTGCTTTTATGTGTCTTAATTCATCTTGTCTGTTTTTTTTAGTTAATTTTGCGTTTCTCTTGTCATGTTGTGTATTTTTGTTGTCATTTCATATTTTTTTTTTTGTCCTTTTTTCAATGTTTCTGTTATTTCTGTCTTTCGGTTGTCTTGTGTTACCATTTGATATATTTTTGTTGTTCTGTAATTTTGTAGGTTTTTTCACCATTTATTTCATTTTTGTTGTCATTTTGTAAATGTTTTTTTTAGTCTGATGTATTTCTGTCTTTTTGTTGTCCTTTTAAATATGCTTTTTTTTTTTTTGCTGCAGTTTTATATATATTTCCGAGATTTTTATAAAATTATATATATAGAATTGACAAAAAATATTGAATAATAATAATATTGTTTTCCCATTAAAAATGAAACCTGTGGCGCAACATTGCTCGTAGCCTCGGGTCCTCGCTAAAAATAAAATATATTTACCTTTGAAATGTAATTTCACGTATCATTCAGCAACTAAAAATCTATCTTATTGTATGTATAATACTGAATGATTGACTGAGTGATTAACAAACTTGAAAAATATGTTTGACGTTTATTGAATCGCAGCCCGTTTGTTGTTACTGTGCTTCCAGGACCTTGACGCACCGTCAGCCATTGCCTCTTACGTAGCCAGTCCGCTGTGTTGTGTCTGTTGTGCTAACAGCGGCTAAACTCAAGCTTTTACAGCTAAAATGAGGCGCTGTGCTCCACTGTAGGCCTCCATCCTTGCTGTGTTAGTGCTCTGCGGCTGTCAGTGGTCCACAGCGGGGTAATAACAATATAATGTCCGTAGCGGCCGGTGGAGGGGGCTCCGGTTCTTCCTGTTTAGGCGCTGCTGCTGCGGCTGCCGCGGGGGCCGCCAGCTCCGCCGGTTCTCCGTACGCTGCTGCAGCCGGGGGAGGCTCCGGGGTGGCCGGGAGGCTGCCTGCCCGGGTCCTGGAGCACATCTTCTCCTACCTGGAGCTGTCAGACCTGATGCGGTGCTCGTTCGTGTGCTGGCACTGGAACAACATTCTGTCCGATGAGAACAGCGAGGTGTGGCGGAGCCTGTGTAGCCGCTCCCTGAGCGACGAGGCGGTGCGCTCCGACATCCTGTGTAACCTGCCCACCTACAAGGGCAAGGTGGGTCCGCACTCCACTGCTTTATTATTACCATCACCGCATATACATGTTCATCATAAACATCTAAAAGAGTCTCTGTGTTAAAGCATGGGTCCTAACTACAGGCCTGCGGGCCACTTTAGGCCCCCCATCGCCCGGTTTTTGGCCCGTCCTGATGTTGTTGATAAAACTGAAAACCTGCCCTTTAATAAACATCAACCATTTAACCATTAAATGATTGATGATCTTGGGGTTGCGAGACACTGGAAGGGGGGTCACCTTCAAGAAACTAGGAATATTTTCTGAACAATTTGAGGCCATTTTTTGCACAACGACACCAAACTTTCCATATTTTAACCTAATTTCATCACTTTTTCTTGCAATATTTTCTTCCTTTTAATGCATTTTTGGTGAATGTGAACCATTTATAAATATTGAGTCCATTGTGTGTCCTCTCCACAGCTGAAGGCCTACCAACACGCCCTCAGCTCCCACGACTGCTCCCGTAACGTGTACGTGAAGAAGAACGGCTTCACGCTGCACCGTAATCCCATCGCACAGAGCACGGACGGAGCACGGGGAAAGATCGGCTTCTCGGAAGGACGGCATGCCTGGGAGATCTGGTGGGAGGGGCCCCTGGGGACCGTAGCCGTGATAGGCATCGCCACCAAGAGGGCGTCCATGCAGTGCCAGGGGTACGTGGCCCTGCTGGGCAGTGACGACCAGAGCTGGGGCTGGAACCTGGTCGACAACAACCTGCTGCACAACGGGGAGGTCAACGGGAACTTCCCCCAGTGCAACAATGCTCCTAAATATCAGGTACAGTACACAACATCATCAATGCACACACAAAACACACACACAATGACAGAAAAATACACAACATAATCAATACACACAAAAACACACACACAATAACAGAAAAATACACAACATGACAACAGCATCAATATACACATACAACACACACACAATGACAGAAAAATACACAACATCATCAATACACACATAAAAACACACACAATGACAGAAAAATACACATCATCAATACACACATAAAAACACACACACAATGACAGAAAAATACACATCATCAATACACACATAAAAACACACACACAATGACAGAAAAATACACAACAGCATCAATACACACATAAAAACACACACACAATGACAGAAAAATACACATCATCAATACACACATAAAAACACACACACAATGACAGAAAAATACACAACTGCATCAATACACACATAAAAACACACACACAATGACAGAAAAATACACAACATCATCAATACACACATAAAAACACACACACAATGACAGAAAAATACACATCATCAATACACACATAAAAACACACACACAATGACAGAAAAATACACAACAGCATCAATACACACATAAAAACACACACACAATGACAGAAAAATACACAACATCATCAATACACACATAAAAACACACACACAATGACAGAAAAATACACAACATCATCAATACACACATAAAAACACACACACAATGACAGAAAAATACACATCATCATCAATACACACATAAAAACACACACACAATGACAGAAAAATACACATAACACACCACACCAAAAATCTAAATAATATACACATTTATACAAAAAGGACAAAAAAATAAATAAATGATATGCAAAACATATGCAGACAAAATTATACAAAAGTATGCAAAAGAAACAAAATATGCAAAACGACAACTAAAATGACAGGAAAATCTGGATGAAGCTAACCAGACATAATGGAGTCAAATTTCGGTCAATTACAACCAGAGGTACGAATTTTTCCACATCCCACAATGCAATGCACCAAACCTTTCCAACAATGTCCCTCCTTCCCTCTAACGCTGACTGTTGGTCCACAGATCGGGGAGCGGATACGAGTGATTCTGGACATGGACGATAAGACGCTGGCCTTTGAGCGAGGCTTTGAGTTTCTCGGGGTAGCGTTTCGTGGACTTCCCAAAGGTTGCCTGTTCCCTGCTGTGTCTGCAGTGTACGGGAACACTGAGGTCACCATGGTTTACCTGGGAAAACCTCTGGATGGATAGAAACACATGTGACATCATCACTAACACTTTTAGAGAACGTTTATCTGTGTTCATACTGTCAGATTACGTGTGTGTGTGTGTGTGTGTGTGTGTGTGTGTGTGTGTGTGTGTGTGTGTGTGTGTGTGTGTGGGTGTGCGTGTGGGTGTGTGTGTGTGTGTGTGTGTGTGTGTGTGGTTGCGTGTGTGTGTGTGTGTGTGTGTGTGTGTGAGTGTGTGTGTGACATCATGTTAGACTCTAATGTACATAGTGTGAAGCATGCACATGGACTCAAATACCTCCACTTTTTAAATGCTCTCCATGAAAACGTTTATATATATATGTTTTTAACCATGCTAATATTACAGTAATAATATAAGGTCTGAAAATAAACTACACACTCAGAGTGTGTCTCCCCCCCACCCCCACCCAACGTGGTCTCAGTCCAGTCATGTGGAGACAGGGTTATGTATAAGGGGGAGAGATTTTTAGGGTCCATCCATAAAGTCAGCAAAATGATGATTCATTGTTCTATGAATCTGTGATAAACACATTTATTTATTCATCTGAATATTATCCACTGTTTTCCAGGAACGTTTATTATTATTATAGTCATCTTAAAGATGAAAATCCTTGTTTTAATCACAAATAAATTGGGTTCAAAATGACCAAAAATGGTGGAAAAGGTGGTGAAATGAGATTTTAAAAACCACAGAAATTGGTTAAACGTTGCAAATTAGAGTGGGTAAAAACAGACAGAAAAAGTGGTAAAAAGGGTTCAAAAGTGTCATTATTGGAACAATCAGTTTAAACTGGTAAATAAAGGGCATGACAAATTGTGAAAAGAGGTTAAAAGTGACAATAATGAGGCAACACGTGACATTAGGTGGAAAAGTGTTAGAGAAGTGTCAGAAATGGGAGTAATGTAGCAAAAATGCATTAAAAGAAGCAAAAATATGGCAAGAAAAGGTGATGAAAATCAGTTCAAATACGGCAGGTTTGGTGTAGCTGCAGAAAAAGGGTAAAAATAGGCAAAAATGGGCTGAAATTGTTTAGAAAATACTTCTTGGTGACCAGAAAAGGTGATAAAATTGGATTTTAAAAACCACAGAAATGAGTGAATACTGTTTAAACTCGCAAAATATGGGCATTAAAAATTGTAAATGTGGTTAAATTGGCAAAAATAAACATAAAATATGGTAAAACGAGGTTAAAAGTGACAATAATGGGTCAACATATGTGACATTAGACGGTAAAGTGGTGGAAAGGGTTTATAAGTGCTGAACATGTCTTGAAAGTGGAAAAAATGTGCAGAAAAGTAATTGAAATGTGATGGAGAAGTGTCAGAAATGGGAGTAATGTAGAAAAAATACATTAAAAGGAGCAAAAATATGGCAAGAAAACGTGATGGAAATAGGTTATGGAAAGTTTGGTGGAGTTACAAAAAAAAAAGGGTAAAAATGGGCTCAAATTGTTCACATAATATCCTTTACTAATCTGCTTTAACATCTCCAGCAGTTTAAAGTCAATAAAACTTTCCATTTCCTGCTGTTTATAACTGAAGCCTAAAAGGTTTAAACCTCTGTCTGAGCTGAGGTTAAATACTACTAATAATAATGAAAGCCCTGCAGGAGTTCACGTTATTAATAAAAGGAACATCATCAGTTTGCATCCCTTCTTACGTCATATAAAGTATTATTGAACAGCTCAGTTTCCACTAGAGGGCAGCTCTGCTCTGTTATGGAGGAACAAAGAAATGTATGCTAAAATAAACATTAACATGTTATCTAAAAACTAAAGGATGAAAAAGTTAGTTTTTCTTGACATATTTAGGAAAAAATAAAACCTCTTTTTTCATAAAAACCAACTATGATCAAACAAATCCTCACATTGTCGACCAAAGGATCAAACACTGAATAATCAGATATATGAACCACTGAGTCCACATATTATTCAGTCAGTTTTAGAGGAGGATCTTATTCTCGTTTGTTGTATAAATAAAAATAAGAGCTCCAGATGTTCTGTGTTTTTTTTTTTTTTTTTTTAAAAAGGAACAATTCAGCAAAAAATTCCACTTGATCGACACTTCCTGATTCACAATAAAACTTGAGTTTTAACAAAGGAAACGAACAGCAGAAGAGAAAAGCTTGGTTGAATACTTTACACAATCTATTTGACATTCTTTTGCTTTTATTAACTAACACAAAGCTGAGGTTTTGTAGTTTATTTTTTAAAAAAATTAAAGGATGAAATTGAATGAACTTTTCACACACACACACACACACACACGAACAAGTTCTGATGAACTCCCTATCAAATAACACGTACCACGTTCTCGAGAATTCAGTAAAATGACCCGGTTCCACCGAGTAAAAAAAGGTCTCAGAGAGTTCTTAACATCCGCTCATAGAATATCCATGTCAAATTACAGCCCAATTCAACGATCGTTAACAAAGGTGTAGTCATTTGAAAAATGGGGCCCCTTGGCGCCCCCGTGGCACATACAGGGTAATGGGCCCCATTCATATATTGGTCTGTGTCAATGATTCGGTTTCACCAACTGTCGTATTATTTGACTCGCATATAAATGAGAAAATGACTTTAATGAAGATTGGCAAAAAAAGGGGGAGTGGTCCAATCGGGCCCCTAATCGAATTGTGTGAGACATAATCGTAAGCTATGTTGAATTATCTTTGAAATGATATATCACACGACTATGTTCCCATAAATTTGGAAATCACCGGAAATGGGGGGTGGGCCTCCGGGCCCCATTTAAAACAAGCGCTCCGAGCGTCTCATCATATTCATTCATAAAGTATTCATACCAAACTGCATTCCGATCTAATGGAGGAGTAGTCAATTGAAAAACGGGGGCCCCTGGCGCCCCCGTGACACCTACGGCGTAATGGGCCCCGTTTATATATTGGCATGTGCCAATGATTCGGTTCCACCAACCGTCGTAATATTTGACTGGCAAATAAATGAGAAATCAAAGTTTTTTTTATTTTTCATTTTGCGGTCCCCTTGGCCCCAAATCGAAAAACGGTATCCGAGCGAACATGCGTACACATTCACGAATAACAGAGGAGTAGCGATTTGAACTAGTGTACACAAGAAGAAGAAGAAGGGGAGTGGTCTAAAAACAACCATCAAACATGAGGCCACAGATCAACCAAAGATGCTGACGTGACGTCTCCCACTCAGTGTTTGGATGCAGACAGGAAGTCAGACTCACCTGAGGAGGAAAAACTACCCACTCTGCAATCATCTCTCTATATAGATCTGGATTTGCGTCTTTATTATTAAGTTGTTTGACGCCCCAAAAAATTGCATTTCAACACTTTTTTCTTTAATTGAAGGCTCATTCCATGACATTTCAACATATTTTCAGGACATCTCACGCGCTGCGGTTTTGAAAAAATTAAAAAATTTTACCAATTATTTAGTGATTATACAATAGTCGCATTGTACAGTTTGATCAGATGAACACTTTTTGAGATATGGACAATATAGTGAGGGGGGGGGGGGGGGGGGGGGGGGGGGGGGGGGGATGTGTTGATTTTGTGCGTTCTTATTTTACTTCCATTTTCAGCTTCCAATATCTCAGGAACTGCAGCATATAGGAAAGTCAAATTTGAACTTTGGTACAGTAATACAACTCCATCTACTGTATATGTTTAATGTTGCTAGGGAAAAACTAATGAACAATGAATGATTATCAGACACAGAGCAAAGCTACAATGCTCTCATTTAAAGGATTTTCAATATTCACGAGTGGAGAAATAACCACAATAAAAGTTGTGGTCCAAAATAAAACTAAAGAAGTCACATAAAGAAAAGTAGTTTCATATCCCAATAAAAAGTCATCTTTATACTGTAGATCAAAATTATGCAGTTATGGGACAATGAAAATGAAAATAGTAAAAAAAAAAAAAATGTTCATATTTCCACAGCGTGTCACCCAAGAACCAATGCATATATGTGACTAATCATTAGTGATGTGAACAGTCTATGTTCATAGCTCTAAGCTGATCAAACAAAATTGTCTCAGAAATCTCAGAAAGTATTTATCAGATCAAACTAAAACTTTACAGTCTGAATATTGAATAATTGCAGAACAATTGGTAAAAAAAAAAATCAGATTTTTTTTAAAACCAAAGTGCGTGGACCATTTGTTGGAATGACATTGAATAATCTAGAAGTGAACATTTTTTTCTTTGATTGAATCGTAAATATACCTCCATTTTACTCAAAAAAAATTCAGTGAACTTCTCACGAGAATGTTCACACATCATATGATGCTCTTGCGCGTTAGTAAACACAACCTTAACAGCAGTTAGCTTCCGTGCTAATGCTACACTGACATTTTAACAACAGAAACACTAAATGACATAAATTTACATCATCCACGTTTATGCTGAGTCATGAAGTGATGGTACCAACCAGTAAAGATGAAATCATCCACTGGTTCCTCAGTGGTTGAAGCTCGTCCTGACTTCCCCAAGTTTGTTCATTAGCATAGTAGTTAGTGAGGGAGGAGCTAACCTCCCTGTGGGAGGAGGTATTCCTCTTATGATGTCATAAACGGAGCAAACTCAAACTGTCTGAACTCATGTTTCACAAAGGATAGAGAAATCACACATTTTCACTTTTGGAGCCTCATTATGAGGATACGGTGATTAATATTACAGATGACATTTACATAATGTGGGACCTTTAAAAGAAAGGCTACAAAGTTTTTGGTCAAATTAAGTAATCAGTCTTATTTTGTGTTATTATTGAGATTTAATGAAGCAAAAGTATTCTATCCGATTACGTCATTAATCAATATTTGATAGCTGCAGCCTAAATATGATCACAAATACAAATAAGGTTGAAAAAGTGAACAGAACACATAACGTACTAAACAGTTAATAAAACATAACCAACAGAAGCCAATTAATTTATCTTCTGTTCCTGTTTTTTTCTGAAAGATTTTCAACTTTGGAGCGACCGACCAAGATCCAAATAGGAATAAATAGTTTAAACCTTCAAAAACATTACAGAATTTTTTTATTGTGAACTGAATGAAATATCAACAAAGCCACAAACTGCACCCAAAACGTAAAATGAGGCAGATGCGTGAATAGAAGCACGTCTGTCATAAACATTAACACTCATCTCTTCCTGTTTCTTCTGCAGCAACAGTGTTGTTTGTGGTCTGAATCATGAAGTTTAATTCTTCATTATTTTAAAGAATTATTTCTCAACAGTGACGTGAGTTTGTCTGCACAGTTTCTCCGTGTTTGGGATTGCTCTGATGCAGGAAACTCCACCCCTTTTATGTGAGCACGCACGCAGCCAGGCTGAAATCACCTACGTATGTACACGTGTTATTAACCAGCTTCATAATACAGGCCTAAAATGACTCCAAACAAGCACAAAACAATAAAAACAACACATTAATGTGACAATATATACAGTAAGATTACAAAAACACATAAAACAACTACCAAAACGACAACAAATACCCCAAATAACTCCAAAAAGGCAGAAAATAATGACTGTGTGACCCATAAAACTACAATAAAAATACACAAAATGAGTCCAAAAAAGATACATTACTGGGAAAAAAACACAAATACATAATATGAATCAAAAACACAAAAAGAAGATTGTACAAAAATGAATGGAAAAAAACCCAAAAAAACCCCACAACCCCGTTATTCTTGTTGATCATGTGACCCTCGGATCAGATAAGAAGTTTCTATTTCCACATTTCACATACCAGTTCTCACCACTCAAAAGTGGCTCACGGGAATTTGCGAAGGAGAATGTTTTTTTTTTTCTTAAAGAGATTGTTTCACTATCAACTCCCACTGCTTGTATTTTCTCTGAATTGATCTTTTTATTCATTTGTTTTCAGATGAAAACAAATAGAAGAAATGAATTTCATTAGACAAAATCATGGCGAATGTGATATTTCACGGCTACTTGTGTTACTAATGCTGGTAAAATGACACATGATTGATGTCTGACTGTAGCATGTTTTCATTGTAAGTGTTTGTTCAAATGTGAAACTTGCACAGATTAAAGTCACACTTGCGTCCCAGGTTCATATCAGTGAGACTATCAGCCTCAAACTAATAAATAAACACATTTAGTTGTGTAACAGTAAAGTATTTAGTGTGTGTTTGTTTGTGTTGCAGTGGCAGCCCAATAATGACACAGGAAGGGTGTGTGTGACTGTGGTTTCCTCTTTGAGAAGAAGCCCTCAGTGTGTGAGATGTGTGTGTTTTTGTAGGTTTTTGTGGTGTTTGGTTGTGTGTGTGTTGAGATGTTGAGAAGTCATGAGGTTGTTGTGTAGTGTGTAGTTTGTGTAGTCCTCCCTGTGGTTTTTTTTTTTTTCTGCTCGTGTCCATGTGACTTAGTTTCCTGCTTCCGTGAATAGTAAAGAAGAGAAAAGAGATCAGATGAAGTTCCACATGAGAAGACGACGCAGGACGCAGAGACAGAGACAACATGGTCGGAGATCCACCATCAGAGGATCAGATCATCAGCCACAGATAATCCTAACCCACCCACCATGTGAGTACTGGTCAGCTGATCTGATCATCACATGATCATCATTAGGTTAAGTTAATACATGTTAAAGTCATGGTATGTTCTGGATTTATTCACCAAGTTATTTCATGGAGAAGAAAGCAAAACGCTTTGCAAAGTTAGAAGAAAAACACAATATTTACGTACAGAATGTGTCACTATATGGTTCATGGAGTTAACTATGGAAACACTAGAAATGATGGACAAACGACACACACACACACCAACGTGGGAAGATACACACACACACACACACACACACACACACGCTTCATTAATAGCACTTCACACATTTGGAATAAATTCATGAAACATGCATTACAAGAGTAGAATAATAATAATAAAATAGTACAATAATAAGAATGCATGCCTGAGAATACATTCAGTACCACTCTACTGTTGGAGTGCATTGATGAAATCAAATCCTGGATGTTTTTGCATTTTTGCATTTTAATGATAGAAAGACTGAAGTCGTCCTAGTTGGGCCGAGTAATTCTGGTAGTTTCAGTTTCAAACGTTGGAGTGCAAATGGATCAATATTTTAAATTTGACAAACAACTGAGTCCTGTAATGAAGGTGAGGTTTTTTTTTCTCCATCTGAGGCAACTAGCAAAGATAAAGTCCTCACTTTCAAACACTGATCCATGCTTTTGTCACAACACGGCTGGACTATTGTAACGCTCTGTACAAGCCAGTCCTCGCTGCAGCGCACCTTCTCACTGGCTCACCAAAACATGTCCATATTTCACCTGTTCTGTCTCTCAGTCCAATACAGAACTGATTTTAAATTTTTGTTGTTTGTTTTTCTTTCAAATTTGCTTATTAGGTTTTTCAACAGACAAACAGTAGGCAGTACAGCAAAGAGACACAAAACAATTTACAATTTCTCACATATACTGTAGGGCATCAATTCTCGCATATAGGGCATCACTAAAAGCACTCCCATACCAAATACAAAAACGTTTCACATACAAACACACTGCTTATGAACTAAGACATAATAATGTGTTTATACAAGAAAGGGTTCAATCTAACGTTGAAAAATACAGCACTGTCAACAGAGCTATTACCAGCTGGAATAACCTTGATGCAGAGACAAAACAAGCTGCAAACTTGGCTAGATATAAAGAAAAAACTCGGAAGACATTTTTGCAAGAATACGAGATCAGCACATCAATGAGAAAGAAGATGAACTTTTCTTTTGAACTGGAGCAACACAAACAACGTCTGGGAATGAAATCTACGGGGAAGAAGGACGACACGAACAACGATGGAGAGGAAGAATAAAAAAAAAAAAAGAAGACAACACTGACTACAGATGAGAATCAATCCTACACAAAAAAGGACAAAAAAAAAAAAAAGAAAAAAAAAAATGAAATTGTGTTCAGAACCAAAAAATGTTTGACCAGAGACGAGCTCTGATGTAAATTTTCTGTGTTCAAAATAGGGGACGGGGCTCGGATAAGCAACCTGCTTCTCTCGTCTCCTTTTTCGGCATGTACAAAAAAAAAAAAAAAACTGTGAATGCAACCATGTCGGAAATAAATAAATAAAAATAAAATTGATGCCAAATGATATTACAGGAGTCAAGGTTACATACTGTAGGTATAAGCATAACACGGACAGCCTGACATAATGTCTATAAAATAAGGTAAAATGTCTGTAATTTAATCCCCCTAAACCCCAACCCTCCACCCCCCTCCCCACCCATTATTGGCCATCAGAACACAGCACACACACACACACACACACACACACACACACACACACACACACACACACACACACACACACACACAAATATAATAATCATAATAATAATCATAATAAATAAATAAAATAACAAGAAAGAGAGATTAAAAAAAAAACCCATAACAACAACAATAAAAATAACGGTAAAAGAAGCGGGGAGAGACCCCTCAAAGGGTCACACCACTAAGTTCAGGGGTTAGGTCAATATTTTTCACATGACTCAGCAGGATCGTAGCTTCTCAAGACGGACACAGGCTAAGACCTCCTGGACCCCTCTATTGTGTGATGGAGGGGCTTCTTGCTTCCATTTAAGAAGAATGGCACGTCTGGCCAGGAGAGTAGTGAAGACGATAAGATGGTCATTCCTTCCTGTTTTTAAATCCCACTTTAAGACACACATGTTCACCAGTGTTGAAGGTGACTTTTACTGTTTTAATTATACTCTGTGATGCCACTGTACTGTACTGTACTATTTATAATTGTGTTTTTATTGCCCTGTTGTACAGCACGTTGGTCAACTGAGTTGTTTTTATTAGTGCTTTATAAATACATTGGATAATAATATTAGTTACAGCAATAACAAATTGGCACATATTACAATATCTACACATGCAATCCTAAATATTATTATTGTTAGGTATAACAATAATATCAATAATATTAGGAGTATTAATAATAATAACTTCTCCTTTGGGTTTCAGGAAGTCCAAGAATATTTTTTTGCTTTTATGAGACCAGTCAATATCAAAACTGTCAAAATGCTATTTCAACATTATTAATAATAATAATAATAATAATAATAATAATAATAATAATAATAATAATGATAATAATAATTGGATTGATACAGGCGTAATAAACTCAGTAACAAGTAAATTTTTCTGTTCTATTGGTGAATATATTACATATATAAAAGTTGACAATTGACAAAATGACTATTTTATTATTATAAATTTGTTTCTTCTGAGCATCTGCAATTGTTCTATTTTTCTTTAGTGAGCGAAGGCCTCACAAAATGTGATTGTACGGGAATATATGCAATAAAAACTGAGCTGAAATTCAAATGAAATTAAATCAAAACGTAATTTGACTACATTAAGAATTTGTTTTGGATGTGAATTTATTTCATTAAAATAACATAAAGTTCTGCTCTGCCACGTGTCTTATAGAAGAGAGTGAGGTGAATGCATTTATTCTATCATCTATCTATCTATCTATCTATCTATCTATCTATCTATCTATCTATCTATCTATCTATCTATCTATCTATCTATCTTTTCTCTGGTCCTTTACCAAATCTGACCAGTGATGATATGTATAGCCGCATGTCATCATTTAACCGCTGGCTATCGAGGTGGTGTCCAGAAAACGAGGTGGGCTTCATTGATAATTGGAGATCCTTCTGGGGAAAACCAAACCTGATAAGAAGAGATGGAATCCATCCTACTTTGGAGGGAGCATCTCTACTATCAGAAAACATGGCACATTTATGACATCTCATGAATGAGACCATGTTACAGAGGCGGAGTCCTCCACGCCCCTCTGCGCTTGCCTTAGGACAGTTTCCCTCCCATTGCTATCAGGATAACTGTGTTCATCGCCATGACAACTGTTGTGATGGTGATGAATATTATTTTATGGAGACGATGTCAGTCCCCCGACCCATATTTCACAATGATTTTAACATAAAATCAAATAAAAGAGCTATCAATTATAAAAATCTGAAACAAATTAAAATCTCAAATCTAGAAACACCAAAACATAAAACAATTAGATGTGCTCTATTAAATATTAGATCACTGAGATCCAAATCTCTACTAGTAAATGACCTTATCTCAGAAAATAACTTTGATTTATTCTGTTTAACTGAAACATGGCTGTATCAAGATGAATATGTTAGTTTAAATGAAGCCACTCCTCCCAGTCATTTAAATACTCATATGCCACGAGACATAGGCCGTGGAGGTGGTGTAGCAGCTATTTATCATTCCTCTCTCCTAATCTATCCTAAACCAAAGGCCAGTTACACTTCCTTTGGAAGCCTGGTTCTAAATTTATCTCATGTCGAATCAAAAACCTGCCAGCCAGTCTTATTTGCGATAATTTACCGTCCTCCAGGCCCTTATTCTGAATTTCTATCAGAATTCTCTGAGTTTATATCAAACTTAGTCCTCAGTTCTGATAAAATACTGATAGTAGGAGATTTTAATATCCATGTGGACAAAGATAGTGATAGCCTGAGCTCAGCCTTTATGTCCCTAATAGACTCAGTTGGCTTTTTTCAAACTATTAATGAAGCTACTCATCGTTTAAATCATACTCTTGATCTTGTTCTAACATATGGCCTTGATATTAATGAACTAAAAGTCTACCCTGAAAATCCTCTGCTATCAGATCACTTTTTAATATCTTTTAACATTATCCTAGAGGATCTCACACTGTGCAATAAAATAGTTACAAGTAGAAATCTATCCAACAGTGCTGTGGCTAAATTTAAAGAGGCCATTCCTGCTGCCTTAAACTCAGTGCACCATCCAATAAATAACTATGATATTAATTATAACCCCTCTCAACTGGATCTGCTTGTCGATAGCTCTGCTAGTCTACTAAAATCCACCTTGGACTCAATTGCCCCATTGAGGGAAAAAACTATTAAACGTCAGAGGAAAGCTCCGTGGTTTAGCTCTGAAACTCACACACTCAAACAAACAACCCGTAAATTAGAGAGAATGTGGCGCTCCAATAAAACAGAGGAGTCACGAATACTTTGGCAAGACAGCCATAGTAAATACATGACAGCCTTACGACATAGTCGATCTACATACTACTCCTCACTAATTGAAGAAAATAAAAATAATCCGAGGTACCTTTTCAGCACTGTAGCCAGGCTAACACAAAGTCAGAGCTCTATTGAGCCCATGATTCCTCTAGCCCTCAGCTGTGAGGACTTTATGACATTTTTTAACGATAAAATTCACAAGATTAGAGATAAAATTAGCCACTCCCTGCCTTCACCTGGGCCTGCTGTACCATTAAATGTAAATAGGCCTAACCTAAACTGTTTCACACATATAGGACTTCAGGAACTTAACTCTATTATTTCATCCTCCAAACCATCGACCTGCCTTTCAGATCCGATCCCAACTAAGCTGTTTAAAGAAGTTATTCCCCTAGTCTGCCCATCTTTGTTGGAGACAATAAATATATCCCTATCAATAGGCTACGTGCCACAGTCCTTTAAAGTAGCTGTAATCAAACCCCTTCTCAAAAAACCTACTCTTGATTCCAGCACTTTAGCAAACTACAGGCCTATATCTAATCTTCCTTTTATTTCAAAGATTCTTGAGAAAGTTGTGGCAGCTCAGCTCTGTGAATTTCTTCAAAACAACAGCCTGTTCGAGGACTTCCAGTCAGGCTTTAGAGCTCAACACAGCACAGAGACTGCTTTAGTTAAAGTAACTAATGATCTACTCTGGGCTTCAGATGAAGGACGACTCTCAGTGCTGGTTTTATTAGATCTTAGTGCAGCTTTTGACACTATAGATCACTATATTCTACTAGAGAGATTAGAGAAATTACTTGGAATCACAGGGACTGCCCTAAACTGGTTTAAGTCCTACCTATCTGATAGGTACCAGTTTGTACACGTGAATAATAAGTCTTCTGTGTACACTAAAGTAAGCTACGGGGTTCCTCAGGGCTCTGTGCTAGGTCCAATCCTCTTCTGTATCTATATGATCCCCCTTGGTAATGTTATGAGAAAATACTCTGTTAACTTCCACTGCTATGCTGATGATACCCAACTGTATGTATCAATGAAGCCAGGTGAGACAAATCAGCTATCTAAACTTGAGGCCTGTCTAAAGGACATGAGGGCCTGGATGGACCAAAATTTTCTTCTTCTTAACTCAGACAAGACTGAGGTCATTGTACTGGGCCCACGACACCTTAGAGAAACCTATGCTAGCCTAACTGCCCTAGATGGCATTACTCTGGCACAAAGCACAACTGTTAGAAACCTTGGGGATCTATTTGATCAGGACTTATCCTTCAACTCTCACATAAAACAAACTTCAAGAACTGCCTTCTTTCATCTCCGTAACATTGCTAAAATCAGATCTATCCTGTCTCAGGGCGACGCCGAAAAGCTAGTCCATGCTTTTGTTACCTCTAGACTGGATTATTGTAACTCTCTTTTAGCAGGCTGCCCGAGCAAGTCGCTTAAGACACTTCAGCTGGTTCAAAATGGTGCAGCACGTGTACTGACTAAAACTAGGAGAAGAGATCACATTACTCCTGTATTAGCCTCTCTGCATTGGCTTCCCATAAAATATAGAATACAATTCAAGATTCTTCTTCTCACTTATAAAGCCCTAAATGGACAGGCACCAGTCTATCTCAAGGAGCTTGTAGTGCCATACAATCTCCCCAGAACACTACGCTCTCAAAATGCTGGACTACTCGTTGTTCCATTCATCTCTAAAAGTAGTATAGGAGGAAGAGCTTTCAGTTATCAGGCCCCACTTCGCTGGAACCATCTACCAACCACGGTTCGGGGGGCAGACACCCTCTCTACCTTTAAGGTTAGGCTCAAAACATTCCTCTTTGATAAAGCTTTTAGTTAGGAACCAGCTCATAGCTCATAATTAAGATGCAATAGGCATAGACTGCCGGGGGGGGGGGGGTCTGGCATGCTCGGTTGGAGAGAGGTTGGAGAGGGCGTTAAGAGAGAGGTCATTTAGGTTAGAGAGGGACCGGAGAGGGTTCCATTCCTCTTTCAAACACTCCCTCTATGTCTGCTTCTTCCCTTGTGTGTTTGCTCCTGTACTCCTTCTGGCTTTTGTCTTGCAGGTCCGTGGGATCCTCAGTGTGGAGTTACAGAGTCTCAGCGGCTCTGTCTCCACCCTTTCCTCTGCACACACCCAACACAGCATAACGTGGATGGCTGTTCATCATAGGAATGGGATCCACACAAGGTTCCTGCTGCTTAACAGAAGGTTTTCCTTGCCGCCATGATGAATTCATGTTGGGTGTGGGATACATATGTATGTGTATATACGTATATATGCATATGTGTGTATCCATAAAATGAAGAGTCCATCCTTAAGACTGCTCTACTGTAAAGTGCCTTGAGATACCATTGGTTATGATTTGGCGCTATACAAATAAAGATTGATTGATTGATTGATTGGTCTATCTATCTATCTATCTATCTATCTATCTATCTATCTATGTATCTATCTATCTATCTATCGTTTGTCTATATATATACATATATATATATATTTCTTCCAGTGAAGATGAGAAGATGCGTCTCCCTCCCATCCTGCTCTGGTTGTTTCCCATGTGGAGGTTGTTGGTTCCATCCTCAGCTCAGACTCAGCACGGACCCTGCTCACTGGTACATTTATCTTTTATAAATGCTTGGATGTCCTGTTGTAATCTTTCCTTAATGTGTTTTAAAATATAACAACTCTGCCAATGCATAATGCACGTTTAGAAAGACTTATTCAAGAAATCTGATATTTAATGCAGAAAGTGAGAAATATTTCAAATGTGTTCAGATTTTTATCTTTCTGTCGTCATCTCAGAGAAAAAGTTCTTTATTTGAATCAAATTAAGAACATTTATTTGTGAGTTTTTGTGGTCATTTTGCATATTTTTCTGTCATTTATTTTGTATATATATACATATATATATATATATATTTATTTTTTTTGTGTATTATTTACTTTAAAGTGTGTTTAGAGTCAATATGTCTATATTACTCAGATTTTATGTATTTTTGTTGTCGTCTTGTGTATTTTTGGGGTAAATTTGTGTATTGTACTCTTATTTTATTAATTGTTTTGTGTTTTGGGGAGTAATTTCATGTATTTTACTTTCATTTTGTATATATTTTTTGATGTTTTGTGTTTTTTTTAACTAAGTTTGTGTTTTTTACTTTCATTTTTTATGTTTTTGTTGTTGTGTTGTGTGTTTTAATTTGAAAGGTGACCACCCAGTCTATGTACAGTATATTAAATAAAACCCTCTTATAAAGAAAAGTAGCATTTCACTGACCGTGGTTCAGTGGGTTGTCCGGTAACCGAAGGGTTGGGGGTTCAAATCCCGCTCTAACCGAGTCATTGTTGTTGTGTCCTTGGGCAAGGCACTTTACCCACATTGCCTTGCATGAGTGAGTATGAATTGTGCGTGAATGTTGGTGGTGGTCAGAGGGGCCGTAGGTACGAAATGGCAGCCACGCCTCTGTCAGTCTGTCCTCGGGCAACTGTGGCTACATTGTAGCTTACCACCACCAGTATGACTGTGTGAGTGTCTGGTGTGAATGAATAATGGTTTCTGTAACACGCTTTGAGTCTCCTCGAAGAAAGCGCTATATAAATCCAAGCCATTATTATTATTATTATTATTATTAAAGAAATCAAACAAATATCTTTGTGTTTGGATTAATTTAAAATGATTAAAACTTTATTGAGCCAATATTTATGCCATAAATTCACAGTCAGCATATTTTCTTATTTCTCTGCAGGTACAAAGGACGGCGCTCTGTAACCGGAGCAACCTCACGGCGGTACCTGATGGACTTCCACACAACGTGGTGGCGCTCCACCTTAACTACAATACCATCCAGACACTACAGCACACCTCTCTTTCCCAGTACCCCTCACTGAACACTCTGAGCTTAGCCTGTAACTTTTTGGCTAAAGTCGATTCAAACACTTTTCTAAACTCTGCGTTGTTAGCAAACCTAAATCTAGCTAAAAACAACCTGGACCGTGGTTACCATGAAACGGGCACAGCATTAACGAAGCTCTCCATGCTCACAGCTTTAGATCTGTCTGAGAACAAACTGGATGATGAGATGGTTTCTCACCTTCTGAAGAACCTGAGCGCGCTGGAGTACCTCAACCTTTCTGGGAACCTCCTGAAGCGCCTGGACGAGACGTCCTTCAGTGATCTCCATCAACTCAGGGACCTGAGCCTAGAAGGGAACCTCCTGTTTGAGATCGACAACGCGTTCGAAGGCAACCCCAACCTCCAGCGCCTCAACCTGGCGTACAACTACCTGCCCTGTCTCACGGACTTCCACATGAGCCAGTTACTAACGCTCAACGCTAGTCACAACGTCATCGAGTGGTTCATGTCCAGAGAAGACCAGAACCAGAGCTTTGAGCTGGAGACCCTGGACCTGTCCCACAACCAACTCGTCTTCTTCCCTTTCCTGCCTAGCCGCAGTCGCCTACGGAACCTCTACCTTTCTTACAACGTCATCAGGTTCTACGAAGGTCTCAACCAGAACTCCACACCCACAGTGGAGTTCTACAACATGAGGAGGAACATGAGCAATGTGACAGCGGTGTTATGGGATGACAGCGTTCATGGAGACATCTCCTCCATAGAGACGTTAGATCTGAGAGCAAACCAACTGGAATATTTTCCGCGTGGATTCATCCAGAAGATGCCGTTTCTATCCAAGCTTCAAATGTCCACCAACTGTTTAGAGACATTAAACCTAACCAGCGAACGCTTCTCCAGCAGCTTGTACGAGTTGGACCTCAGCAACAACCGACTACGGAACATCTCAGCGGACGAAGGAACTCTTTCCAACTTAAACAATTTGACTTATTTCAACCTGAGCCACAACAATCTGGAGATTCTTCCCGTTGGGTTTTTCTCCTCGTTGCCGAGCATTCGCTCAGTGGATCTGAGCTACAACAGCGTTAACGTGTGTCGCTCTGAGGATGAGGTCCGTGGAACCAGGAGCTCTACGTGCCTGGAATGGAGAAACATTGTCTCTTTGAGACAGCTTCGTCTGAGGGGATGTAACCTCCAGAGAATCCCCAGCTCTGTGTTAGCCGGGCTGTCGCTAACGCACTTAGATCTGTCAGATAACCCTGAGCTCATCGTCCAACAATTGATACAAAGACTTAGCGGAACGTTACAGCATCTAGGTTTAGGAAACACTCACATGCAAAATGTGGACTTCTCATATTTCCGATGTCTGAACTCTTTGGATATCTCAAGAAACTCCCTCACGCATCTGCCCACGTCTCTCCTGAATCTAGACCTTAAGGTTCTGGACCTGAGAGACAACAGACTAGCTACGATCCCTCCAAGTCAGGCTCATATTATAGCCCCCAAACTTCAAACTGTTTACCTCACAGGAAACCCCTTCAACTGCTGCCAGACCGAGTGGTTCCGGACATTTGAGACGATGAAAAACATCCACATGGTGGGTCGTTTAGACATGGAGTGTGAGGACCTCCTCCAGGTGACCCACAGAGTGATGCGTTCACAGTCCTTCATGTGCTTCCATGAAGGAGGAGAAGGATCTCTACTGTGGTTGATACTGATCGCTGCGTCTGCTTGTGTTTTCATTCTGACAATTTCAGGCTTAGTTTTTGTCAAATTAAACCATCACATCATCCAGAAACCCATTCAAAAGAAATACTTTAAGCCCTCGTCCTATTGATACTAAATGTATCGCAGAAACAAAGTCTGTAGCAGTAACGACCAGGGGACTTGAGTTACAAATTTGACGACTGTAGACTCGACTCTACAAAATCATTGTGTAAAACATGAAACTCAATAATATTAGCAGGTGCTCACAGTTTTCCTGGTGCTTAAATCACATGATTGCAGTCATTTTTAATGTTTAACTCAAAATTCTTACAGAATCTTTCAATTTTCCTCAAATTAGGACATAATTGGTCACAAAATCTAGTAAATGTAAAGTTAAGATCCTGTTTGGATTGATATCTGTCACTTATTGTTTGGATATTGTCAGTTTCTTATATATTTTGTATTTTATGTATACATAGAAGTGAAAATGTTGAAGTTGTCATTTTCCAGCACAAAATCTGCAGCCCACTTGAGATCAAACTGGTCCGTATTTGGGCCCCTGAACTAAAATGAGTTTGACACCCCTGTGTGAAGACTTTTGACTTTTGACGTGACTTGGATTTTAGTGACACGGATTCAGAAGCAGTGACTTGCTGTCACCTCTGGTAACAATGTGAATAAAACGTAGTTTCAACGGTCAAATGTGATTCCATTCTTGTGTGAATGTGTGCGTGTGTGTCTCTCTCTCTCTCTCTGTGTGTGTGTTGAGATATGCAGAAGTGATGTGATGCAAGCTGCTGCTATAAGCAGCAGAGGAAGTATGAAATTTCCTGTTTTGCTAAGATGTTCAGCAACTGCCCAGTTCTGTATCTCAGAGAGGAGCTATAGCGCTAACGCCAACATTTCCTTCCCATCAGTGAGAATAGGATGTGATTGTGACACCAACTTCCTGTGCCTCAGTTTGGAGCCATACAATGATTTATTTTACATATGATCGTTTTCTGCTCACTGTGAATATCCAGTGCAATGGTTTAGAAAAACGTGATGCGTCTCTGCTCTACGGCGGTGGTAAAGGCCTAACCAGAAAGTAACCAGAATACCACTGTGGTGTGTTCAGGGCCAACGTGGTTGGAACTTCAAAGAAAAAGCTCATTGAATTCATCTCAAACATTGACGTATTATTCATGTAACCTTTCCTTAATTAAAAAACCATCATAACGTATAATATTTATAGGGAATCAGGATTGTTTGGTAGAAGCCCCAAAATGACTCCAGAATTGCACAAGTGAGAGATTATTATACAAAAAAAAAACACACAAAATGAGAGAAAAATTCAATAAATGACACCATGAACAAACAAAAAAACACAACAAAAATAGCACACAAAATAACAGTAAACACACAAATAAAAAAGGACAACAAAAATACACATAAATGACTCAAAAAACACAAAAGGACAGAAAACGAACAACTAAAATGAACAACTAAAATTCACAAAATGACTCCAAAAACACACAAAATGAGAGACAAATTCAATAAATGACACCAAGAACAAAAAACACAAAATACACAAAAATGACACCAAAAGCACAAAGATCAAAACCATACAAATAAAAAAAATGAACAAAAACACACAAAAGGACAGAAAAATACACATAGATGGTTCAAAAAACACAAAAGGACCAAAAAATAGACCAAAAGGACAACTAAAATGCACAAAATTACTCTAAAAACACATAAAATGAGAGAAAAATTCAATAAATGACACCAAGAGCAAAAAACACAACAAAAGCACACAAAATAACTGTTAACATACAAATCAACAACAAAAATACACAAAAATGACACCAAAAGCACAAAGATCAAAACCACACAAATAAAAAAATCAACAAAAACACACACAAAAGGACAGAAAAATACACATAGATGGTTCAAAAAACACAAAAGGACCAAAAAATAGACCAAAAGGACAACTAAAATGCATAAAATTACTCTAAAACACACACGAAATAAAACAAAATGACTTAAAAAAACACAAAGTGTTTCAAAATATACAAAAAGGACAACCAAAGTACGAAGAGATGACTCAGAAAACATACAAAAGGACATAAAAATAGATTAAAGGACAACATAAATGCATAAAAATGGCTCCAAAACACACAAAAGGACAGAAAAATAGATTAAAGGACAACTAATATGCACAAAATGACTTCAAAAACACACAAAGTGATGAAAAAATACAAAAAGGATAACCAAAATACAGAGCGATGACTGAGAAAACACACAAAAGGACAGAAAAATAGATTAAAGGACAACATAAATGCATGAAAATGGCTCCAAAAACCCACAAAATTCAATAAACAATACCAAGAACGCATGAACCATGACAAAAATACACAAACTGACACCAAAAGCTCACAAAATAACAGTTAAAAACACACAAATCAACAATACAAATACACAAAATTGACAATAATAACTTTCAGATTGATTAGATACTAAATGCTGACACGAATGTGAATAATTTCAGCGTTGGATCAGATAAGCAGAATTCTGTGGCCATGCTGTGATCAAAGTTACCATCTCTGACGTAGATGTAAAATAACAAGGAAGGCTCTTTAACTTTAAACTTTTCTAAAAAAAAAAAAAAACAAGAACGCAAAGCTGTAAACTGAGGAAAAGTTTACAGGCATTTACACACATTCAAATATGATGTTTAACAGTTTAATAAGCTACAATGTGCAAACTCAGTCACGTACCGTCTCCTGTATGTTTATAATGTTTACCTCATACTGTACATACAACCTTTAAAAGTCACAAAAATTACTATTACATTGGTTTTTATTGTTATTCAGCAAACTGTCAGTCTGAATTCTACATTATTTTGAGTTAAAGTTTTGAAAGTGCTAGTTAGCTAGCTGCTAGTTAGCTAGCTACTAGTTAGCGTTTAGCAGAGTGTTTTTTTCTCCACATCGGCTAGACAAAATAGTCTAAATAAACATAATTGTGTCTAAATTTTATAAATATAATTTATCCTAATTTCATGAGCTGATAAACACCTTTGTGTCTTTAGTCCGGTCATGGAAATAAACCAAGAACAACATTTTTTGACTAAAATTGCAACAGAAAATTAACCATTTTATAAAGAATCACATTTTGAGATTATCAATTGTAATTAACAATTACTTTCCAAATTAGAAATGTTTTCTTCTTCCTCTTTTTTTTTTAAATTTTTTTTTTAAGTAATTGTAATTTCCTGTTTAAATAAAAGCACTTTTAAAAACTACAGTGTGTGTGTTTTTTTTTTTTAGTAAAAATGTACAGTTTAGTGCATGCAGGCACGTTTAAACATAAAGGCAGCAAATAAAGTGTAATACTGCTCAACATTTAGGTTTACTAAGAAAATCTAGAATATATTTTGTACTCTGTTAGGACTGAATCAGCACTGGTGCAATAAAAAGTTAATATTTTTACACATAAATAACCGTGAACTAAACAATTGGCTGTTTTTTTGTTTGTTTTTTTGCTGATTTCTATCAGTTTAGAGGAAATGAATAATTTAGTGTATGAACCCTGAATGCATCACATGGATCTTTTTGCTAAGCATTAAATCACTAATGAAATGAAACTCTGCCAACTTTTTATGCTGATGTGTACAGGTTGAACAAAGAAGAATAACAAGCAGCTTCTGAACACGCTCTAGTTTGCACAACTCCACTTCCTCTAAACTCTTCCTAGTTTTATGAGGCGTGGATGACAACGTTTGACCTGAACTGAGCCGGACGACATTTGATTTTAACCGTTATTAATGGATGTTTAAAGCTGTGCTACAATGGACCGGAACCTCTGCTTAGATCAGACACAACTGGCCACAAAAATAAATACCCCAAATGACTTCAAACACACACAAAGTGACAGAAAAATACACAAAGTGACAAAAAAAACAAACAAAAGGACAGAAAAATACACAAAGTGACAAAAAAACAAACAAAAGGACAGAAAAATACACTAAAGGACAACAAAAATGCCCATATTAGGTAACAATACATTAAAAACGACAAACAAAATACACATAGATGACTCAAAATACACAGTACAGAAACATAGACAAAAGCACCAATAAAAACGTGATGAAAAACACATAAAAGGACAACAAAAAACTAACACGGGGCGGATTCACTAAAAGCTTAGTGGTATTAAAACATAATAAGCTTATAAGTCGTACAAACCCCAGTGAATCAGGGGTGCGCGGCTGCTGCACGTCGCAATGTGCCCTCAATCCATTTAGCTATGGAATCACAGGAGGGCCAAAATTAAAAGGAAATACATATGAAAATATAAAGAGAATCAATAATAATAAATAATATACAAATGTAGTCATAGTCTTTTTCCATTTTGTCTTTGCTTTTTCTGTATTGTCTTTGTCTTTACCATTTGCATTTTGACTTTACTTTTACTTGATGTCAAAGCAAAGATGTGGGCGGGTCTTTCTGTCCAGGGTGACTAGTCGATACCTGATCATACGATTCCTGATTGCAGTGGCTATGTATTAGCTATGTTCAGGGTTAGGAGGGTTACTTTAAAAAAGCAATCCCATACAATTACAAGATACATGTTAAAAACAAAACAAAAAAACAGTAACTTACTCTAAGTATCCCTATATTATTAAAGTAATGTAACTGATTACTTTTGATTTACTTCAAAACCAAACATTTAAATAAAGACACTAAAGATACACAATTGGACATAAAAAAAATGTACAAAATGACTCAAAAAACCCCACCCCTAAATTAATTCAAAAACACACAAAGTGATGATAAAATACAAAAAAGGACAACCAATATATATAAAAATTACACCAAAACTATACAAAAGGACAAAAATGACACTAAAAACCCCAAATTGCGTAACAATACATAAAGACACCAAACCAAAACACACACAAAAGGATGAAAAAATAGACAAAAGGACAACTAAAATGAGTCCAAAAACACACCAAATTACAAAAAAAAAAAAAAACTAGAAAAAGTATGTTTTTACATGTATATAAAAGTATGTAATATTTTATTTAACTGGATGAAACATTCATTCACCTCAAGCTTTGAGGCTTGTTTTGTTTTATCATACTAGTAACATATTTTAAGTCTATTAGTACTACTAGTAACACATTGTCTACTAGTTGATGTTTCTTTACTAGTTAAATATGATTTGAATTAACACTTAACTAGTTCAGTGTAACTCATGCACTAATAAACCAAAGGGGATTCAGAAATGTGTGAATACACTGGTAAATCTTTCCATCAGAATGATTTGATCCATTACCTACTTTTAAAAGACTAAATTTACAAATTGTGGTTTTGGTTTGACTTCTAAACGACCCTGTAGCTTCTACTGCCCTCTAGTGGTTTAACACCAGTAAACAACATATTTCAAAAGTCTCCTTTAATGCATGAAATTATATATTTTACAATTGTATGCCACACAAAACAAAAAGCAGCTGTATAATAATAATAATAATAATAATAATAATAACACAGAAATCTCCCAGAACACAATATAATTGGATCGTGAAAACATTGTGTTGAAATAGAAGTGGAGGGGGGGAGGGGTCCATTGTTTTAAAAACACGATTACATCATTGAACACACAAATAATTTAACAGGATATTTTCTGGACCAACGTTAATGTGAGATGTTTGTTTCTGAAGATTGAATAGATGCTAATACTGCGATGGAGGCCGTCAGTCAGGCTCTGATTGGTCAGAAAACAGGAAAACCCACGTCTGAGGTTGTAAACATTAGGGAATCTTTTTAAAAGTCTGGGAGATGTGCGTCACATATTTGATGAAACAAAGAAGCAGAGCTTTAGAAATGCGCTGACTGTAGAGGGGCCAATGGTTTCCCATTGTTTCTATTATTATTAAAACACAACTCTGTCTTTTTTTTATTGATTTCAAATAAAAACCTGCTGTAAAAAAAAAAAATCATCTCAGTTCAGCAGCTCCAGGTACGTGATTGGCACTTTGCCCTTCTGGTTACCACGCTCCCCCATCAGCCAATCAGAGTCCATCCCTGGGACGCTGCTCACCAAGATCACCTGGAGAAAGAAAAAACAGGATATATATAAAAAAAAATTCAATCAAATACAATCATTTTGGAATTCAGTAAAATAAAAATATGGTTCTGGGACCTCTGCTTAAACCAGACAGGCAACTGGCAACTCAGGGGCCACATGAAGCATCAAATGACTCCAAACACACACAAAGTAATAAAAAAATACACAGTGACAACAAAACACACAAAATTAGGTAACAATAGATTAAAAAAGACAACCAAAATACACAGATGATGCAAAAAAAAACACACAAAGGACAGAAAAATAGACAAAAGGACAAATAAATGATCTAACCTAAAATGTGAATAAATGATGTTAAAGAATAAAGAAAGCTCGTGATTGGTTACTCCTTTCATGAATGAAAGGAACGTCAACGCAGAAGAAAAAAAAAAACATCAAAGCAATCAGCAGAGCCTCTGAAGAAGACTGGTCAGGAGATCAAAGTAAACTAATTGAAAAAAGTTGTCTGAATAAATTATTAAATAACTGATGCTAATATTTTAGATGATGTTAAAATATATTTAACACCCCTTCAATTTTGAAAATTTCTTATTAATTAATGTGGAAAACTCACAATTTGGCAAATAATTCAGAATTCCTGGAATAAAAGCTTTTTTTAATTGTTTTATTTTGCATTGATGCTAATATTAATGTTTGGATATGATACAGTTATTTAAAATTACTCTTGATTTCTGGTTAATTAAAACATTTGTGAATATTCCCAAAATTTCTGATCTTAAATTCCCGTGGAAATGAAACCTGAATGCGTCCAAAGCAGCAGCAGCAACAGCACAAACCACTGCTGCCAGTGCAGTACTGGTAACTGCTGACTCAGCTCTAAACTTGTTACGGCCGGTCTCAAGCGTTTCCAGGAAGGGGGCGTGGCTTATGTTCAGCAGATCTGTGGTTACGGTCAATGGGAGCCTGTTTATTCCTTGAACTAAGCCTGAAATGCACTTTGTGGATGACGTTGTTTATTATGTTTCTCATGGAAATGCAATATTTGTGTTGTAAAATAAGAGCATCTGATCATGTGACTATGAGCGCTTCACCTCGTCAGCCAATAGGGAGAGCTCGCTGCTGCTGGCAGCGTCGTAGTCATACAGGACTCGTGCTTTACGGCTGCCGTTAGAGCTTCGTAGTTCATTGAACCCGCCCGACGCCGCCGACCCGCTGTGGCCCCCCGACACGCTGGGGAGGGACGTCGTCATGGGAATGGTGGGCACCGACACGCTGGGGCCGGATGACACGGACAACTGGTTGTTGTTGGAGAACGATGACGGGAAACTGGAGAGAAAAAAAAGACTTTATTTTAATACAGGAAACTGTTCAGTTGACGACAGGAAGGAGACGGGCAACTTTTATCACAGGGGGCGATCTGAGGGTCACATGATCAATATTCATGTCAGCATTAGAATAAAGACCAATCAGAGCATTAACAGGAAACAACTAAGGATTTGTGTTTGTTGTCATTGTGTATGTTTTTGTTTCATTTTTATTAACTTTTGTTAACATTCAGTGTGTTTTTATCATTTCCTGTGTTTATTGTCATTTTCTAATATTTTTAAACGTTGTTTCTTCAGTATTTTACATTTTGTGTGTGATGAGTATTTTGATTTTTTTAAATAATTTGGTTTACTTTTGTACATTTTTGTTGTCATTTTGTATTTTTCTTTCATTTTCTCAGTTTTTGTTTTGTGTTTTTTGGAGTCCTATCGTTTATTTTGTTGTCATTTTGTGTGTTTTTAAGAGTAATTTGTAATATTTTGCTTTGGTTTTGTATAATTTTCTGTTTGTTGTCGGCTTGTATGTCTGTGGTTTAATTTAGTCCTTTTTGTGTTTTTTGTGTGTTTTTTGTAGTTACACTGTTTATTAAGTTTTTCTTTTGTGTGTTTTTAGAGTAATTTCTGATTATTATGTAATTCTGTAGTCGGCATGTTTGTTTTTGATATAATTTTGTGTATTTTTGCTGTTATCTTGCATAATTTTCTGCTAAGTTTTTGTGTTGTACTTAATCGTCTTGTGTGTTTTTGTTGTCACTAGTATATTGTTAATATTCTGTGTATTTGGAGTCACATGGTTTATTTTCGTTATCATTTTGTACGTATTTCTTTCATTTTGTTGTCGTTTTGTGTATTTGCAGTCATATCGTTTACTTTTATTGTCATTTAATTTTCTGGGTTATTGTTGTCATTATGTGCATTTTTGTTGTCAGTTTGTGTATTCTTCTGTAATATTCAGTGTATTTGGAATTATATGGTATATTTTCTAATTTTGTATAATTTTCTGTTTTTTTGTGTTGTCTTGTGTGTTGTAGTGTATTCTTCTGTAATATTCTGTGTTTTTGGGGCATACACATTGACAGGAAGTGATCTTTGTACCTGCCGAGCTGCTTCTGGAGATCCACCATGTACTGATAACACTGTGCGTAATACGTGGTCTGCGCCTCGACAAAGTCGTTCAGGCAGCGTAGGTGGTGGGCCTGGTAACGCACGGACACAGATGGCATCGGAGCATCAGAGCACATACACAGCATGAATCAGCAGCTCACAAACACAGAGCGTACGTACGTGGGTGCTGCTGACACCCTCCAGCAGCAGACGGGTGATCTCAGCCTGTCGGTCGAACTCGCCCTGGGTCATCCTCAGCTCCTGCTCAGCCTGTGGGCACAAAAATCACTGCATTCAGGTTTTTTTAATCACAGGAACGGGTGATGGACTCTTCACACTCCAACCTTTCACCAAATAAATTATTTATTAATGGAATGGTTTTCAGGAAATTCTTTAGATTAAATCTAATACAGTGGTTCTCAAACTTTTCATCTCACGACCCCCAAAATAAAGGTTCCAGAGAGCGGGGACCCCCACTGTAGCTGAAGGTGGTTGAACACAGATATAAACATTGAAGAACAGTCATGTGGAGACAGGCTCATTTATAAGGGGGGATAAAGGGAAGAGATTTTTGGGGTCCATCCATAAAGTCAGCAAAATGATGGTTCATTGTTCTATGAATCTGTGATAAACACATTTATTTATTCATTTGAATAATATCCACTGTTATCCAGGAAGTTTATTATTATTATAGTCATCTTAAAGATGGAAATCCTTGTTTTAATCACACATAAAATGGGTTAAAAGTGACCAAAAATGGTGGAAAAGGTGGTGAAATGGGATTTTAAAAATCACAGAAATTGGTTAAACGTTGCAAATTAGAGTGGGTAAAAACAGACAGACAAAGAGATAAAAAGGGTTCAAAGTGTCATTATTGGAACAATTAGTTTAAACTGGAAAATAATGGGCATGACAAACTGTGAAAAAAGGTTAAAGAAACAATAATGGGGCAACACATGTGACATTAAGCTGAAAAGTGTTAGAGAAGTGTCAGAAATGGGAATAATGTAGCAAAAATGCATTAAAATGAACAAAAATATGGCAAGAAGAAGCAATGAAAATAGGTTAAAATATATTTTGTCAAAGCATAAATGAGCTCAAATTGTTTAGAAAATACTCCTTGTTTCTTGAAGACATCTGGCGACCTAAAATCATGGAAAAGGTGGTGAAATGTGATTTTAAAAACCACAGAAATAAAAAGTCATAAATTATGGGTAGTGGAATTTAAAAATATAGGGATACTTAGTTTAAACTAGCAAAATATGGGCATTGAAAATCGTGAATGTGGTTAAATTGGCAAAAATAAACATTAAATGTTGTGAAGAGGTTAAAAGTGACAATAATAGGTCAACATATGTGACATTAAGTGGAAAAGTGGTGGAAAGAGTTTTTAAAAAACACAGAAATTGTTTAACAGAGTCAAATAGCAAAAAAGTGTCATTATAGGCTTAAAATGGACAGAAATGGGGGGGATGTCATTTAAAAAGTAGGAACAGTTTAAATTTGCAAATAATGGGAATGATAAATCATGAATGTAGTTAAATTGGCAAAAAAAAAAAATTCATGAAATATGGTGAAAAGAGGTTAAAATTGACAATAATGGGTCAACATATTTGACATGAGGTGGAAAAGTGATGGAAAGGGTTTATAAGTGCTGAACATGTCTTGAAAATGGAAAAAAATGCCGAAAAGGCGTCGAATTTTGATTAAGTAGTGTCAGAAATGAGAGTTATGTAGCAAAAATGCATAAAAAAAACAAAAATATGGCAAGAAAAAGTAATGACAATAGGTTCAAATATGGCAAGTTTGGTGTAGCTGCAGAAAAATGGTTAAAAAAAATTTGCAAAAATGGGCTCAAATTGTCCAGAAAATATTCTTAGTTTCTTGAAGGCATCTGGCGACCCCCTACCAGTGTCTGACCCAAAGGTTGAAAACCCCTGGATTAAAGTAACAAACAAAACTGTTCTGATATTACTGTCATATTTATAGAACATCAAACATAAAATAATGGTTAAACTGGGTGGGATTTGGTCCTAAAACTTGTCTTTGAGTGAATTTGAACTGGAGTGAAAAGACTAAACATAGAATTACACGATGAATGAAAGAACCAAACTAAAGTAGAACAGCAACCAAAGAGTTTCATGACTCAGTGAGGTATTCCAACTGAAAAATAAATCATAAAAGCAACAACCCAGCAACATGCACACAATGGTCCATCTGTGCACACACTCTCAGGGAAATCTGCAGGTTTACGTTCTGTTGAAATTAAACATTAGGGTTAAAAACATGTGAATGCAGATGAACATACACAGCAGCTGCTGTTACGGCCACCAGGGTGTGTGTGTGTGTGTGTGTGTGTGTGTGTGTGTATTCCTCTTTGGCTTCAACATTCCACTCACCTCTGTCACTTCCTCTGCTCACATCTGCTGCGTTGCGATTTGGAAACAGTAACACAGTGAGTTAGAGCTGCAGCTGCCCCCGCACATGCACGCACGCACGCACACACACTAACACACACACTCGTCACATCGCACAAACGTATGAGAAAAACCACGCTCTCAGATATCCAACCCCGCTGTTTGTTTGACTTCAAGCTTCACAAACTAAGTAATGTTTTATTCTTTTCACTTCTGCTGCTGTCGTTTTTATAAAAAAAAAAAGAAGCAAACTCACAACCTTCAAACTGAGCAGCAGCTCGGCTCCAAACACATGATGTCAAACTCACTTTAGTTCAGAGGCTGATTTACAGCAAGATTCACAACCTCAATGCTTTTCAGAAGTTACGACAACAGTCAACATTTCCAACTTTCCTTTAAGCTCAATTTTTACAAAAACAACTTGGACTTTATCTTTTTATCTGTCACACAAAGTGACTTCAATGTTTTTCTGATCAAAGAAATAAAGATAAATGTTTAGTTTCAGGTTGGTTTGATGTTACACAATACTTGGCATTATGGAGTAGGAGATCAATACTTAAATACGCACTCAACCAATGACATTTTTAAGTTGTAGGTGTAACCTACCTATAGATATTAATTGATTGCTTCATAATTGACGGTTACCATGGTAACATGGTGCGATGTATGTTGCCACGGCTAGAAGCAAAACTTTTGTTTTTTTAACGTCTGCAGCATTTCCTTACTGTTAATGTTGGAGCTGAAATGTGTTTTTGTATGTTTTTGTCATATTTTCTGTTATTTGTTGCTGTTTTGCAGTCATACTGCGTTTACTTTGTCATTTTTTGTATTTTTAGAGTCATTTTGAAGATTTTACTGTTTTGTATAGTTTTGTTTTTTGTGATTTTGTAGTGGGCTTGTTTGTTTTTGGTGTAATCTATTTCTGTTGTAATTTTCTATAGTTTTCAGTTTTTGGTGTTGTTTGTAGTTGTCTCATCACCGTGTTTACGTTGTTGATTTGCAATTTCTGTTTATGTTGAAATTTCTTGTGTTTGTGTGTTTTTGTTTTGTGTGATTACTTCTTAACTCACTCAGTGCCATTGACGAGATAACTCGTCATTTGCATTTTTTCACAGGGATTACTAGAAAACACCCTGGCGGAAGTCCCTCATCAATATCTAAGCTGTGGGGTGTTGTAGTGACCAACTGTGCCCTGAAGATGGCAGCAGTACACATTAGATGAGAGATTAGCCACTGATGCTACCCAGCAAAGGAGGAAGAAGCAGGAACGGGTGAGATTATGGCGCTACGGAGTGATATTGTGACGTATCCAGCAGCTCACAGCAGCACATACTAACACAGAACATGTGTGGACCTGAGTAGATTACTGATAATGTTGCGACGGTGAGATAAAACCATCAACTAACAGCCGAAATGGGTCATCAATGCGTGTCGGGGGGGGCAAATAGCAAAATAATAGGTGACATGTAGGCGGTAGCAATGCACATTTGGATGAGAGATCAGCCATGCTCAGCAGAGCTCAGAGGGAGAGAGGAAAGGCATTTACGAGACAGAAAATGGCGCTACGTACGAGAGTTGACGTTCCCAGCAGCGCACAGCAGTGCACACTCAACCAGAGCATGTGTGGATAGTGTGGCAATGGTGAGATAAAATGATAAAAAGAACGGGGAACGCAGTGACACTCTGCATGTCCGGGAGGAAGAGGAAGTTGCGTGTGTGCAGAATGACAGGAGAGAAACTTGGAGGAACACCAAATTCCAGTAAGAAATCCATTCAACTCTGACCCAGATAGATCAATAATAATTATTTTGCCATCAAAAACCCGATCTGTTTTTTTTTTGTTTTATATAAGGAAACAATGTTCAGATGTTAGAGTTGTCACTAAAGCAAAAAAAATACTTCAAAGTCACTGACAGGGTTTTTTTTTTTTTTTTAGAAAAAGGCTTTTTTCTCAACTTTTTGCTCTGAAACTGAAGATTTGTGTAAATTATTTCTTTTTTATGAAAGTAGAGGCTTCAATCTTTCAGAATCTGGTGTCAGATTTCAGATAGTCATAGTAGAAAATATTCTGTGGGTCTTTAAAATCAGTCAAAATGCTCAAAAACGGCTGGTACTGGGGGGGATAGAAAATCTGAAAATGGCTGGCACTGAATGAGTTAAAAAAAAAACATTTCTCATTTAGATTGTTTTTTGGTGCATATGATTTTGTAGATTGGCACCGGCAGACCCCCGCGACCCTGTTAAACGGGAATAAGCGGGTATGAAAATGGATGGATGGATGATTTTGTAGTGGTTTTTTGTGTTTTTATGTAATGTCCATTTTTGTTGCCATTTTTTTTTATGTATTTCCCTTTTTTATTGTGGTGTGTTTTTTTGGCGTCACACTGTTTATTTTGTGTTTTTTTAGGGTCATTTTGATATTTATTTTTTGGTTTTGTATAGTTTTCAGTTTTTTTTTGTCATTTTGTAGTCAGCTTGTTTGTTTTTGGTGTATTTTGTCTATTTTTGTTGTCCTTTTGTATCATTTTCAGTTGTTTGTGTTTTATGTTGATGAAAATGAAGTCATTTACGAAGGACGTTTGTGCGTGAAAGCAGAATATCAGCAACAAGCACAAAACATGTTTGTTCTGCTTTTAGTTTTCCTGTAGAAACGTCGTCAGAAATACAAGTGAATACTTGAATACTAAATGCTGCAGGCTTTCCTGATTGGATCAACTGGAACACTGTCCCATGGAAACGTATCGTCCAACAGCTGCATTAATAAAACACTGCTTTTGTGTGAATAAATACTTTAGAACATTGAGACTTTTGCATGTGACTTTTTTTCCATGGTTTTTTTTTTTTTTTTTTGCTCAAACAAAAATAAAAGTTGCTACTAAGGCTATGCAATTAATCAAAAATAAATTACAATTTTGATTATTTCATCAACAATTACCAAAGCAACAATCGAGAAAAAACTATCATTTTAAATATATATATATATATATTTGTCTTTAATTTTACATATGTTTTATTTGCTAAATAAAACAAATGATTTTGGACATCTACAAAATTTAAAGTTTGGCAAACAAGATTATTCCTGCTAACTTTGAGTTGTTAAATGCACGAGCATGCTAGCTTCTCCTCCCCGCCCCTCTCAAAGCTAAAGCTAAAGCTAGCCTAGCCTGCAGGCATAACACGAGGACAGTTGTTGCGAGTGGTTTTGAAACATGGCAGGAGAAACGCATCAAAGACACTTGGTAAACAAGGCAAAACAAATTGTGTGATATGAGAACACTTTGTGTTTGATGATAAATATCTAGAGCAGACACATCATTATGCAACATAAGTGTTTTGTTTTGTGCAAAAGTGAACAAACTTGATTTAAGTGTTTGAAAGATTTTTTTTATGATTAAAGAATATACTTTACATTGTTTGGTACAAAAAATAAACAAGTTTTTGGTTGACAAAGAATCATGATTTAAATTACGACTAAAATAATATGATTATTATTTTTTCTATAATTGAGCAGCCATAGTTCATATTTCCCATTTCCATAGCATTGATTATCTATTACCCTCTGGTTAATTAGGATTAAATACATCCTGTCTTTAAACTATAAAAGTAGGGTCTCCAACACAAAATATAGCCTCACATGCATGTTGTGGGAAAATGATCACACGTGTACATACAATTCGTCTTCGCAAACGAATGGTCAGACGAAAATGTCAATTCTCTACAAAATATGATATAATGTGACAGACTTCTTCTGAAAGGTAAATATGACACGGATTAAACAGTGTCACACATTTACACCATATTTTTCACCGTATAACGCGTGGGCTAGTGTTAGCTTTAGCTAATTAATAGATGTCAAATCTCTCAAAAATGTTGCGTGACTTCAGCATAGAACCATGGAATTAATGACAATAGTTACAGTAACTCCATTAACCAATTAAGCATGTTTGACACAATCTCATCATGTTTAACAGCATGTGATGAGTGTGATTAGGGAAAGACAAGAAGCTAAACAGAAATGTGTGAACTAAGGAATGGAATTGGGAATACTTTGTTATTGGAGGCTTAATCAAAATCCTGCAACACCCATAGATTGATTTCCTGACACGTCAGAAGAAACTGAATATATTTCAAATATGTCGTGACATGTTTGACCAAAAGCAACAAACATGGAAGAACATTTAAGGTTCCTGTATAGGGATGTGGTAATGAAGAAAAAACAGGGTGTACGAGAATAGAAAACTTTCATGAATACATGTATGATAGAAAGATGGAGATAAGCACCAGCAGATCCTGAAAAAGGACAAGCAGTTCGGAACATGGATGGATGGATGGAAGGGGCGGAACATTTCTGGTCAATTTTCACAAGAACCTAAGCTTTACAAGTTTGAAAATATTCAAAAATTAAAACTCTTCATAGGAATTATTTATTGGAATAACCAGAAATTGGGACTAACTTTTAAATAACTGATGCTTTTACATTTTATAGGATGCTAAAATAGATTTCCCAACTATATTTAAGATTCCTCTTAATTCCCTTGGAAAGTGTCCAACTTATGAACATTCCCAGAATTGTTTAATCAGAGTTTAAATGTTATGTTTTGTGTTTTTGTTGCATTATTTTGAATGGATGCTAATATTTTTGTTTGGATATGATATGTATTTAAATTTATTCCCTATTTGTGGTGAATTTCAATAAATAATTCCCATGAAAAGTTTACATTTTTGAATATTCCTGAGTTGAAGTTCTCATAGAAAAGTACTGGTCATTTGCAACATTAAATGAAATTCAGAAGAGATCAAACCCTCTGCCTCCTTCTGTGAGTTCAAAGGTACAGTTCTCTGTGTGTGTGTGTGTGTGTGTGTGCGCGCGCTCGTACTCACCGTCGCTCTAGCATCAGCCATCCTGGCTTTCTTTAGCCTGGTTTTAGCCGCGTCCAGATCCAGACGTTTGACCTGGAGCAGCTTTCGTTCTTTCTGTGGAATCAGGAAAACAGACTTGAACCCTTGGAGAAACAATGCTGAGCTGTTAGGCTTCCTCATCTAGGAAAACATTGGGATTATGTATTATTGGTGTGAGTGTCGGAGCATTTTTTCTGTCAGTATACCACTCGATTTCATTTTTTTTATGGTAAAATGATCCAGAAGAGAAGATACAGCTAAACAAGATCTGAAACATATTTTAATAATTATTAACTATGGATTTGTGAGACATAAAACTGTAACATGGTTCCACAGGTTTGCGTTTAATCAAATTGTGCCAATTACAATTACATTTCAATTATGATTACGACAGCAACAGATTTTGTAAAATTACATCATAATTGTAATTACATATTATAAGTAAACCCAACCCTGAGCTGCTTTTCTTCAAACAAATGTCGTTACAGTACAAATAGTTGGATGTTGGTTTGATATATTTGTTAAAGTTTGTTACTATTATTCATATTATTATGAAAAATAAATATAGTGAATTGGAACATTTTGAGATTTTATGATTTACCATTTATTAGCACACAAAAGAACCATAAACTGGTGCTGTTGAGCACTGATGTGAAATGTACCCATCCCTGGTTGTCAGTTAGTTTCTCTCACTCCTCACTGGTTTTTCTCACCAGGATGGTTTTGAAGTCGCCTTCCAGAAAGTTTCTGAAAGGCGTCAGGAAGTTGATGGCGGTGGTTTGGATGAGTTCCCGCTCTGCTCCACCAATCTGCTTCTCCGTCTCCCCGCACTTGATGAGGGCATTTCCTGTAACGGCCCGGAGACCAAACAAAGGTTCACATCCCATACTACACACAGAGGAATAATTCAGTCAGAACAGTGGGAACCAGGGTTGGGGTCAATTACATTTTTCAGCAGCAGTGAATTGTTCTGTTTTCTGTGGATTATTGTTGTATGTTGTACATACTGTACACTTTTTCATGTGTGCTTGAAATAAAACTAAAAATTACCCATGTTCAATTACAGTAAGCAGCATTATTTCTAATTACAATTAAATTACATTTTTTTTTCTCCTCAGAAATTAAATTACAATTATGTTCTCCATTACGAAATTTCAATTACAATTAATCACAATTACTGAGCCTGCAATAAATAACCTATTTAAAGTTAACCTTCCTCTTGTGTTAGCTTTCTGTTAGCATCTCTAATGCTAACGGGTTCTAAATTAGCTGTAAATTACACCAAAATCTAATTTCTATTATTCAATTTCTTTCCTATCTATTGATTACCTTGTTAGGCATCCTAATCAATGAAAATAAAGATTATTAATATTTTTGGTGTGGGTGTCTGAGCCTTTTTTTGTCAGTACACCGCTTGATTTTTTTTATTTTTTATGGTAAAATGTGGGAAAATTTCATTACGATAACGACAGCAACTGATTTTTTGAATTACAATTATGCCATCATTTGTAATTAATTATCAATTATGCGATTACAATTATAATTGGCTCGTGTTTTACTTGAAGAAAAGATGGTGAAGAGTGAAAAGTTGAGTCTGAGATGCTCATTTGTATTATATAAACCAACCCAAAAAAACACCCAGACTCCTCCTCCCAGAGCAGCTTGTGTGTGTCCCAGCGTCCCCCACGTCCCAGCTGGACTCACCATAAGCTGTTCCAGGACCAAACTCACTCCCTGAGTCGATCATGGACTGTCCCAGTAACTCGTGGTTGTTCATGCGCGTGGGAGCTTTCTTCTCCAGCTTCTCATACACAAACTCCTCCAGCCTCACATCTGTATGTGCACAGCAGCAGGAGAATTAGATTAGAGGTCATGGGACTACAGTGAGGGAGAGAGAGTGCTAAACAGTGACCCCGCCCCTCAGCAGCACCACACACACACACAGTTAATCTAAACACATATTTACACATCAACACCATTAAGAAATGATTGTTGCTTCATCACCTGAAAACCAACACAAACAAACACCTGGGCACCTGATCCAACAATGAACAGTCTAACTAATCCAGTCATAGAGTCCAGTTACACAATCACACCATCAGATGGTTCTGTGTGAGCTGGAGACACACAGCTCAGTGTACGAGCTACACACACACACACCTCTACAGCAAGCCAATAACAACAATAATAATAATGTAAATAGAGAAAATAATGATAAAGACAACAAAAAATAGTCATATATAATATATCAATAATCAAAATTAATAATAATGTAATATAATAATAATAATGCAAATGGAGATTGTTTATCACTGACTTATTTTTATTGATAAATAGATTTGCAAAAAGGGAAGAAAATCTCAGGTAAATTCTCACAGGAACTTAAGATCAGGAAGTTGAGAAAAAAAATCTAAATTATCAACTTTTCATGGGAATTATTCATTGGAATTCACCGGCAATTGGGAACAATTTTAAACAACTATCATATCCAAACATAAATTTTAAATTCTGGGACATTTCAAAAATGTAAACTTTCCTTGGGAATTAACAGGGATTTTTTTTTTTTTTTTTTTAATTAAAGTTTGGCTTTTAACCGGGATGTTGAACATATATTTTTGCATCATCCAAAATATCAGCATCAGTTGCAATAATTTCCATAAAATGTTCCTAAAATTCCTGAGCTTAAAGTTCCCGTAGAAATTTACCAGGATAATTTTCCGTCTCTTCAAATCTCTATAGAAGAATAACTGAGCTTTTGGACAGGAATAATATTAACAGCATGTAAAGAATCTCTACTACTGTATTCTACTTAGACCATTATCATCATTCCTCTATAAACAATCTTCTGCATGCTACATTTTATTGTTAAATATAACTTGTTTTGAAATAGGCTGCAATGAAAAATGACTAATGCTTTGATTGGGAAATGAAAAAGCTGTTTTCATGCAGTTTGGGTATTTATGAAGTGACCCAGTGACCGTACAAACAAAATAATTTCATCTTAGTGTAGCACTGATATTTATAATATGTAAATATGTATTTATTCTAAGACCTCACACTCCTTCCACTTTCCACTCAGTCCTTCCTAGAGCAGTTATTTATTCCCGCTGCTATTTCTGGGACACAGAACTGTGACGTTTACCTCAATTCAATGATGTAAAGGTTGGATAAATGTTTCAGTTTTTGTTTTTTTTGTTTCAGTCTAACAAAAAATCTTCAAACATAAATTAGAATTTTAAAATATGTAACAAAACCAAAACAAGTAAAAGCAAATTGTTTATATGCCAAACATAAATCATTACATTAGTTACCTTTATCAGATAATACAAATGCGACCTGATCGTTCCGACAGCAGTCACATCGGATTTATCTAATAAAATTACGACTTTATTCTCATAAAATTACGACACAATTCTCAAAATATTACGACTTTAATCTAATAAAATTACATTTTTATTCTTATTAAATTACAACTGTATTTGCAAAATATTACGACTTTAATCTCAAAATATTTCGACTTTAATCTAATAAATTACGACTTTAATCTAATAAAATTATGACTTTAATCTAATAAAATTACGACTTTATTCTCAAAAAATTACGACTATTCTCATAAAATTACGACTTTATTCTCATAAAATTACGACTCCATTCTCAAAATATTCCATCTTTAATCTAATAAAATTACAACTTTATTCTCATTAAATTAAATTGTTTCTTTTCTAAATTATGATGACGTAAAGCTATGTGAAATCTGAATCCTGCTCCTTAAAAACGAAAAAATTAAATAAAATCCATTAGAGATCACAAAGCTTTAAGTACAAAGCCACTGGTTGTGTGGTTGTGAGGTCTTATCATCTTACTGGGGTTGGGCTGTAGCAGGACCTCAGTCTGCTTCATGATCCTCTCAGTCCAGTGTTTGGTGCTCTCAGCTTTGACCAAAAGCTTCTCCAGATGAGCATCGAGCTCAGTTTTCTCTGCTTGGCCGAGCTTTTCCTCTGTAAACTACACAAAAAAACAAACCAACCAGCCACCAGTTATTAAGAGCACACTAGAGTAACTGATTAAAAACACACACGTTCCTCATTTAAGTCCATGCTAATCATATGACAGATATGCTTAAAAAAAGAAGAATGTTGTTGTTTGTTTTTCTAGCGTCTGTCTGCTGCTTAAAGGGCCTGATGCTTACTTAAATAAACATAAAATATAGTGAGATGAATTAAAAACATTTAAAAATTACAATAAAATAATAAAACAGGGAGAAGAGTAGCTAAAAACCAACAATCAGAGGAGCGTTAGCATGTTAGCTAGTGAGCTAACGCTAACGGGGAGTTCAAAGCTAACATTAGTTAGCCAGGCAGTGATGAGGGTGGTTAAACTTACTTGTACAGCACGGCTGAGGAAAGTACCGGCGTCTGCGGCCAGCCGCTTTACATTAAAGTCCATAATGTGTGGTGGAGGTGGACAAAGTGCTCAGAGACTGTCTGGTATCACCGTCACACTGCCATCCCTACGGAAAATGTCATTCAAGCAACTTTTTTTTGTCAGAGTTCCACCTACAGCTGTTGATCCACACAAAGAGTACACGCACACAAGATAATACACGCCAGGCAGCTGAGGGAACGACTTCCGCATTAGCAAAAAAGGAAAAGAAACCAGCATTTAAACTATTTCTATTAGAGCTCCAACAATACACATTAATCCATTCGGTCTCCATTAACACCCAAAGCTGTAAAAATTATGGACTACTTACATTTATTTAACTGTTTCATCTGAAATACGTATTTATTGGTTCCTGACCACACCAAGAGTACATGCACGCAAGATGGTACACTATGACAGCTGAGGGAACGACTTCCGCATTAGCAAAAGAGAAAAATAAAAGCTAAGCTAAAGCAGCGCAATAGCAACATTTTAGAATTATCTTCCTAATATTCAAAATGTAAAATATTTTAAAATATTAATAATAGTTATTAAACAATGCTAAATGTTTTTTTATTTTTTATTTGTAAATTCGTAAATGAGGAGCAGGTATTTCCTTTGTACTTTACTTTTTTCTATTTTATTCAGCTATTGTATATTCTTGCACTGAAACAGCACGACTCTGATTGTATTTATTATATATTGATTTATAATGACAACAAGGAATGAGAAATTGAATGTCATGTAACATCTTAGAGTTAATTTCACCTCTCATGGAATTGTGTTACTTTTAGAACAGTTGTGTATTAAATGTGATTTATGGGTTTTTTGTATTTTTTGCACAAAAGTTAAAAAATATATATATATTTGGTAACAATTAATATCATATGATAACTCAAGAATGACCAATTTATTTATTTTTTACAGCAGCTTCTTGCAACATTTAGCAACAAACCACGTTTAATAAAAATGTATGTGAAAGATTTAACATTTAGGTTTAGATTTAACATTTATAAATATAACTAAGTTTTAACATTTAGGATTTAGATTTACAATTTAGAATTAACATTTTGCATTTAGATTTCGATTTAACTTTAAAATTTCAGATTTAACATTTAAATTTAGATTGAATATTTAACATTTAGATTGAACATTTAATATTTAGATTTTGTATTTAACATTTACATTTAACATTTGGATTAAGATTTAAGATTTAATATTCATGTTCAAAATTTAGATTTAGATTTAAGATTTAGATTTAACATTGCACATTTATGATTTAGATTTAACATTGTACATGTAAGATTTAGATTTAACATTGTACATTTAAGATTTAGATTTAACATTTGGATTTAATATTTAGCATTTAGATTTAACATTAAACATTTAGATTTAACATTTAGATTTAGATTTAACATTTGCATTTAACATTTGCATTTAACATTTAGATTTAGATTTATAATTGAGATTGACATTTAATATTTACGATTTACATTAAACATTTAGATTTATATTTAACATTTAGATTTAGATTTAACATTTAGATTTAGATTTAATACTTAAAATTTAGATTTATATTTAATCCTTAAAATTTAGATTTAGATTTAACATTGACAATATATTTTATGAGAAAAAAAAATATCACAAGTTTCACAAATATTGCTGTGAATCTGGTCAAAAATAACAAAAAAAAAAAAACCCATGCGTTTTTTAAATGTGTTTTTTTAAATTGCTTAATGTTGCAATAAGTTGTTATTTTAGTATGTGCAACTCTACAATCTGACTAACATCTCGCTGATAAATTCTGGACCACATTTATACACCAGCAGCAGCAGAACTTTAAAGTTGTGTATCGTCTGCGTAGCTCTGAGTTCAGTTCAACATAAAAATAAATAATAAAATAAAGATATAAAAGGCCAAATCTTCTGGAATGTTCTGTTCTTTTAAAACCTCCTCAGGAGGAAAAAACATTGGCAGATTATGAGAAAACATGGACAACGTCCAGGTCTGGATGTAATTATGCCCGACTAGGCAGTGACCTGCTGTGGTGGAGGAAGTCACGCAGTGAAAGGAATCAAAAGACTTCCTCTCAGTGGGTTTCTAACGCAGTGTCAGCCACCTTTCTGCTCACCTTGGCACTACAGAAGAAGACTTTTATTTATGCTTTGGTGCAGCAAAGCCTTTATTCATCTAACGTCTAAATATTCACTGGCAATTCATAAAACAACTATATTTATGATTAATTAAAAGTCAATAATATCCACCTTATTCACACGCTGATACTTCTTATGTGATTAAAAAAGCTAGAAATCCAAATGAACAGATTTAATTATCTTTATTACCGTCCACACAAAAACAACTTCCACTTTGAGCCTTTCACAGTAAGAGCCCTGAATATTAACCACAACCAATCTTTATATGTAGGGAAGTTCTTTATGCTAGTGAAAATGACACAAAGAAACACATTCCTCATTCTGCACATGACTTTGGGTTTTTGGGTTATTCAAAAAATTCCAGTTTTAAAATTGATGAAACTTTAGCACCCCCTGTAACATGTCAAGAACATGAATCCAAATTTTCATGAGGAAATTATGAACGCTCTAGGAGGAGTTTGCTTTTAAAGACTGTGTGATTTGGCCAAAAATTGAGATAAAGTGCCAAATTTGGCCCGCTAAATTAAAAATTGCTGACTTCCTGTTAAAATTAGGTTCCAGGTCCAAATTACATTTTTGTTAGTCACGGTTCAATGCATATACCTACTGGATGCCATCCAGCTAGTCTAAACCACTGAAAAGTTACAAACTCTAAGTGGTGCTCGCGAGTCCCAAAATAAAAGACAATGCGTGATTTAATAAAAACAGTAATAGAGGGTGAATTACTGAAATTATTTACATTAATGACCAATCAGAGCATTAACACAATGAAGAATAAAGTGTTTGTGTGGCTTTGTTGTGGTTTTGTATTTGTTTCCATTCATTTTAGTATAATCTTGTTCTTGTTTTGTGTATTTGTGTTCTCATGTTTTATTCCAGAAATGTATGTGTTTTTTTTTTTAGATTCATTTTGTGGATCTTTATTGTAGTTTTGTGTGTTATTGTCATCATTTTTGTTATTGTTGGTATTTTGTGTGTTTGAGCACTTTTCTGTGTTTATTGTGGGATTTGTTGTTGTTTTTAGTCGTTTTTGTGCAGTGTTACAATAGTGTCAATCAGTGTATGTTTCTTGGAGTTATTTTGTGCGTTTGTTGAATTATTTGGGGTATTTGTGTCATCATTTTGTTTATTTTTCTGTCATTTTGAGTGTTTTTGAGTTATTTGTGGTATTTGTGTCATCAATTAGTGTATTTTTCTGTCATTTTGAGTGATTTTTTTAATTATTTGGGGTATTTGGGTTGTCATTTGGTGTATTT